>NC_056574.1:6818372-7183372 GCF_018340385.1 Cyprinus carpio | reverse complement strand
GGCCTTGTGGTGCCATCCCAAAGAGGTTCAAAATCACTCTCACTGACTTTTTCCTGGACTGCGCCCAGCTGGTGGAATGACCTCCCGATCTCAATTCGAACAGCTGAGTCTTTACTCATTTTCAAAAAACATCTAAAGACTCATCTTTTTCGCTTGCACTTAACCAACTAATACTAGTACTTACCTTTTCTTGTCTATCATATTCTTAAAAAAAAAAAAAGAAAAAAAAAATCCTGGCTACGTGTTCTGTACTAGACTAACTGAGACTTGTCATATCACTTGTATACCGTTGTTTTTCTCTTGTTGATCTGATTGCTTTTATTGTTCTCATTTGTAAGTCCCTTTGGATAAAAGCGTCTGCTAAATGATTAAATGTAAATGTATATGTAAATCAATACAAGACATCAAATTCTCAAAGATAAATCTAAGAGTAAAGGATGCATACCTGACTTCAGGAGAATACATAGTATATAGTGTGTAGACACCGTCCATACTGTGGGCTTTCTGGCTACAGAATCGCCCCGTATTGTTTTGTCACTTCCCTTATATACCCAAATAAGAAGAACAAAAAAATCTTCAAATCAGTTGTAAAAACACAAAATACCTTTTGGTTTGTTAGGTTCTCGTGACCCTAGGGTTGCACCTGGCTGGAGATAGGGGAAACATTCCCTAAAGGGCACACACCCCTTCCTCAGCAGAACACAATTCTAAAAAAGCTTTCAATATATCCAATAATACAAGTGACTACTGTGAAATTGAGAAAAGTTTTATCAATCGCACAGAGACTTTTAAAACGACACCAAACATGAAGGGGAAAAACAACAGGTTCACAAGATACATGTGGGATATGCATATTCTTGATGAACTTTAAGTGAAACCTTTTGGGGGAAAAGAGGGAGAGGCAGAGAGGGCAGGGGGAGAAGGGGGTTGTAAATGAACAAGGGGAGAGGTGTCTTTTGTTCTCTTTGAAGCATTTCTTCTCCAGATCAGTTTTATTGTTTTATGGTTTTGTGGCATGGCATCTGTTTTGTGTGAGTTCCTGAGTTTATTGGCTTCACAAGGAATTAATTTCATAAGGAAATAATTTTACTCCTTTCAAAAGAATATCTCTTTGGATTTGAAACTTTAGTCCTTGCAACTTTAGGGATCTTATCTATTCACGAACAGCTTGTAACACTCCAAAGAGAAAGGAAAACTTGAAATTGTATCATATGACCCCTTTAAATTCAGTTTCAAGAGTAAACGCTGATGTCTAGCAGGAATAGAGCAATATTGCTTTTATTAGTTTTTCTTTATTTGTTTGAAGGCTTAAAGCTGCGTTTATTACAGTGTACTTGTTGATTTGATCTAGTTTTGCTCTCTAAAACTTTTCTGTGCGTGTTCTTGATATGTCTCGGGGGGATTTCTGCTCATCCTTCAGGGATTGTACAGATGTTTTCAATTGTAAACAAAGACACATTGCCTTCCAGAAACATCTGCCAGTCTGAAAAAATGTTGAGAAAGGCGAGTCTTTAAAAGGATTTTGCGTAAAAATGGCACGGACTCTGTCACGTTGATTAATTAGTATGGAATACATTAAACCACACTAGTTTTTCCTTGATTTTCTTTTGACAGGTAACCATCCACACGACTATACCAGCCATCTGGATCTCACTGGGTCACACACACCCAAAATCGGTGAGTTGTTCGATATCTTTGTTTCCAGTAAATCCCAATCGTTCATTTTGTCTGCAGTATGAAAATGCTGCTCATGAAATGATGCTCTAAAGCATCTCAGAGTTCAATTGATTTATGACGACATCTCGATACTATCAGCGTCTTCCACATCCAGATGGTTTGAAGTGTGAAGAACGTGGTGTATAATATCAGACTGGAGTCATTAGTGGAGCTAGATTTTATCTCTAGAAAAGATTTTCATAATTAGCCTCATCAGATGAGTGCTGATAATCTCCATTACTGAAGATGCTTAACTCCCCGTCGGCCCTCGAGATCAGAGACGCCTTTCACCCAAAATTTGATTGGGATTAAAAAAAAAGCAGGGTTTTGACAAAAAACAGCCTCTTGACAGGAAATTAAAAGTTTAGCTTGTAAATGGCCCCGCTAGCAGGGAGGATTGTGTAACAAAACAGTATGCTAATCGGATCTGCACAGTTTGCCAATGTTATTGAAAAGCCACAGTTGTAATTGTTCTGACTATATCTAGTCTTCCCAAATTTGATTTTGTGTGAAAAAAGCTTTTCAGACTGCAAGCACAGCACACAATTGGTCACATCTCTCGTGGTGGAACGGCATTACCATTAGTTTATTCACATTTAATGAAATCAAGCTCATTGTGTGCTAGATATCACTGAAACCAGTTAATATCAGCTCACTGCATTAATAATATTCTGTGTCAACTCCACCAGAGGTCCCTGTCTAAAATTTTGATTTTGATCTTTTTTTTTTCTTTTCTTCTTGTGAAAGAAATACATGAATTAAAAGGAAACCAAAATATTAAATGTCATGGATGAACATTTACTGACTTATCCACTATTTTATAGAGTTGACAGGTAAAAATGACAGGTTTTACCTGAGATTTGGAGCCAAATTACATTGAGAAAAAATTATTTCAGAAAGATGGCAGCATCATTGTGTTGCTTTTACACAAAGATTAGTACATCTATTAGTTAAATCTGTCGACTTTAGTAATCTTTTTTTGCATTATATGTCAATGGTGACGGTTCAAAAATGGGGAAACGGCACTTTTCATGTTGTTTTTCCCAAAGTTTGCATGCCTGTAACTCAAGAAGTAATAAAGATATCTTAATATCCTTTTAGATTTCAATTCTTAACAAATATTTATTTTGTAATCTTCATTTTTAAGGTCCAGTATGGTTCTTTTCCAGAGATATGGGGATCTCAATGTGGCTACAGGAGTAAATTCTACATGTTTTAATATGTCAAAAACCTAACGTGGCCATTTGCATAGGGCTGATAGTTTTTTTGTGTGTTTTGTTTTTTTTCTTTTAAAGAGGAATGTCTGAACAAATATAAATTACATTTCCTTCTGTCAAAACAGCTACATACGTAGAATGTAACTGTCTAAGAGCCAAAAAATATATATATATATTTTTCCAAAGCAGTATCAAAGATATCTTAATAAACTTTTAGATTTTAGTTCTTAACAAACTTTACTTATGGAATCATCATTTTTAAGGGCCTATATGGTTTGATCCCATAGATATGGTGATCTCAATGTATCTCCATGTGCAAAATGTTAAATTTAACCCATTTTCAATGGTCGAAAACCAAATGGCTGCTTGTCTTTCTTCTTAAAATATTAACAAAATCAAAAATTTTAGCCAGGGAAGTTTCTAAAATGTAGTTGATTTGACACGGAATGACTCTGCAATATGTGACACCGTGAATCAAAAGCATGCAAAATAAAGTTACTGATTTTGTTTTTCTCACTTGGGTTTGTTAGGACACCGAATAGAATACTACGGTAAGCAGTACACATGTTGTACATGTGTATAATTTCTCATTTCTTTGATGTCTGTGAATGTAGGTTCTCTCTCTCTCTGTGTGTTTTTGTGCAGTCTCTCTGTGCTTATCTCTACATGTCTACAATCTCTTTGTTGGTCTCTACACTGCAAAAAATGATTTTCTTAGTATTTTTGTCTTGTTGTCCAGTGCAAATATCTAAACACTCTTAAGTCAAGTGCTGGAACCGCTTTCTCTTGTATGGGATGTGTTTCATCTTTGTCTCTCTCTCTCTCTACCTCTCATTTTTTCCCTTTCCGCCCTGCAGAGAAGCCAAGACTGAACAATATCCTGACATCCCAGACAGAGCCGTATGACCTGTCCTTCTCCCGGTCCTTCCAGAACCTCACGCACCTCCCACCGTCCTACGAGATGGCCATGAAAGCGGACTTAAGTACATACTCCTCCCTTCATTATTGTCCATCCTATATGAGAGACGAGAGAGAGAGATTCATACTTTTCATACATTTATGTGCAGAATTTACATGAAAAATTATACAAGAATCATATGAAACCAATTCACAAGACGATATGTATTTGTTTGAAAAACAGTAAAACTGTGAAATCTTATTAAAAAAAAATATTTTAATATATGTTAAAGTGTAATTTATTCCTGTGGTCAAAGCTGAATTTTCAGCATCATTACTCCAGTCTTCAGTGTCACATGATCCTTCAGAAATCATTTGAATATGCTGATTTGCTGCTAGGATATTATCAATTATATTTGGTTCTCAACTATTAATAATGGTTCTCATTATTTTCAGTCCTGAAAATACATTTTTGCTTCTGTTTGGAAACCATGATACACAATTTTCAGGATGATGAATAGAAAGTTCAATGAACAGCATTTATTTGAAATCTTATGTAACATTATACATGCATAAATGTTTTGTTACATTAAAAGTTAGACAGTGAGTATACAAAATGTATATTTATACAAATTGTCTAATTGGATACTTTTTCAAAGAATCTAGTGTAAATATTGCATGATCATTCATGCATATATGTTCAGGTAGAACATTTGTTGTAGTATTTCTGTTTTATATGGGCTGCAATCTGCAATATTTTGCTGCTCAGAAGTTGCTGTTTCTTTCCTCTGGAGAGGGAGAAATAAAAAGAGATACAATAATTATCATACAGCAAGAGAATAGAGCTAGAAAAAAAATAATATGATCTTGGGACAGATGCATTAACTTAATCAAAAGTGACAGTTCTAGTCACATAAAAAAAAAATCTATTTCAAATAAATGCTGTTCTTTTGAACTTTCTATTCATCAAAGAATCCTGAAAAATCCAATGAAAACTGTTTTCAGCATTGATCATAATCAGAAATGTTTCTTTAGCAGCAAATCAGCATATTAGAGTGATTTCTGAAGGATCATGTGACACTGAAGACTGGAGTAACGATGCTGAAAGATCATAGGAATAAATCACATTTTAACAAATATTGAAATAGAAAACAGTTTAAATTGCAACAAATACTATTTCGTAATATTACAGTTTTACTGTATTTTTAATAAAAAATATGCAGGCTTGTTGAGCAGAAGAGACTTGAAAAACATATTCTGACAGCAGCAAACATCACAAGATCTCAGTGTGCAATCCAAAGGTTGTAGGTTTAAATTTCTTAAATTAGAAAGTTTGTGTGATCTGCTGTCACTTCAGTGCCCTTGCGCAGGACGCTCATCCCCACAGGGACTGCGACTATAACACATGCACTGTGGATAAAAGCACCTGCTAAATGAAAAATAACCAGCCGACTGGCTTTCATTAAATGCAAAGGGCAGGATAAATGAAACATGAAAGTATTGACATGCCGCGTTAACATATTCCAGAGCTATTAAGATCAGATGGATGACACTGCAGCTCTTAAATCAGTGACATTCAACACAGAATGAAGAAAATTATAAGATTGAAAACCAAGAGGAATTAATAATGAAGTTCTCAAATGGAAACCGATCTTACCATGAATTAAGGGCAAGAAATAAACTTGCCATGACTTACAGACTATAAAAATCAGACATTTCTGTAGACAGACATAAATAGACATAGACGTGTTTTAGTTAATGTTGATTTTCTTTGCTGTTGATGTAAAATAATGGTGCTTCTGGTGTCTTAAATCAAAGGCCAGTTTGTAGTGCTGTTTGAGTAATTAAGGGCTCCATCTGCTGTGAGTAATGACCAGTAATGGAGAACAACTAGTCAGGTTTTTAACAGGGAGACGGGTCACAAAGCAGGGAGAGAAAGAGAATATGAAATTCTTAGAGGTTTAACTCTATAATTCCTACTGTATCATATTTGATAAACACATTTCTAAGGTCTCTAAATAATAAACATGATGAAACTGCTGAAAAACCTGTCGCACACAATCTGCTGCATGCCTTCTGTCATCTGATTTATAGTTTTAGCAAGTAAAAAGTGCTTTAATATAATTGTACAAACATCCATCTTCAGTTCACGCTTCACGTGTCATTTTGATGTGTATCTTTACTGATTTTTTTAAAGTAAACGTACTGGACTTGATTATTCAAACATCAGATTTTATAAAAATCATGTTAAAATATGAAATATGATCAAATATGATCATCAGACTTCAGAGGAATGTTTATTTGTTCATCTCTCAGTCATCATTGTATCACATTGCATTATATCATATATAAAAACTATCATCTTGCTAAGATATATTATTGACTGATATTTATTTATTTTTAATATATTATTAATATGCAAAATTAGCTTCAACTATAAAAAACTTCACACAGCATTTATTATTTGGGGGGGGGGGGGGGTGACTGGCTTTTATAGGTCATCTGTTAATGATTTCTCAAAGATTGAGAGAGCAATAAAGACGGTTATTTAGCATGATAAATAAGAGAAAGACAGTAAAAAGGTTGCTCATATTGTAGCTGACATGAGAGATTAGCATTCATCCTCCTCTTGTGATGGGACGTCCAGTGCACTTCGTCCCGGTATGATGGCCGGTAGCTCATATTGGGCATCTGTGGCATTAGATTGCATTACTGCACGCTGACCTGAAGCTGTCGTATCTGAGCAGATAATTGAGCTCTGGGGTCCGGAGTGACCGTTGGCCCGTAGGCAGTTTGCCTGACCTTTTCACGTCTAATGTTATGCCCTCACATCGTGTTGGGCCGCGGTGTCTGCCAGAAGCCTGTGCTGTCGGTGATGGTAAATCTGAACTACACCAGCCGGCCAGCTATCGGATCCTGTCTTCATTAGCTCTGAGATAAACAGTTCAGTGGAGAATCGATAGCTGGTCTCATACTGAACGCTCACAAACACATTCATCTGCAGCTGCAGTCTCTGTCCACTGCTGCTCAGAAAGGAAATGATGTCGTCGATTTTGGGGAAGCTACTTAAAAACTGGAGCTTGTCATCAGTTACAGCTTTTAGAAAAGTAGTTAGTTACACTACAAGCTAGTAAAGAAAGTTCTTATTTACTGATTTATTTATTTAGTTTTTAGACAAGTTTTAGTTAATGTACTTAATCTTTAGTGTGATGAATGAACCTTTCTTGAGTCTAAAAAGACTAGAGCAGCATCTCAGAAGAAATGCCCTGTTCTTGAGTTCATCTGCTCCTCAACAAACTCTACACATCCCACATAAACACACACACACACACACACACACACACACACACACACACACACACACACACACACACACACACACACACACACACACACACACACATATCCCTGATCCGGAGAGACTCATCATAGCAGCAGCAACTCCAACTTTGTGTTTCCTGTGCCATTGTTGAGAAAAACAAGAAAAAGATTACCAGAGCGATAAAAACTGAGAAAGTGAGGAAACAAAGACATAAAAACACAATTTAGTGCCACATTTTAACATCAGCAAAATAGTTTCTGCTGGACTTATAGCTTTGGCATCCGTTGCACTTTTTAGTTTTTTTCTTTCTTTTTTTTTTCAAACTCAATTCCACTCAGGACAGACTTTAGCTCTTATCAGTCAGACTTTGTTCTGTGTTTGTTTTCTGCTTATGTGACTCTAAGCCAGTGTTATTTTGGTATACTTAATATAGTATAATAGTATTTATTTACCAAATAACACTGGCTTCATTTTTCTTTACTTTAAAACGTAAAATAAGTTTTAATATATATAGACTTATTTTAAGTTTTAAAGTAAAGAAAAATGACAAGTGTTTCCTTGGCAACTAACTGAAAAAATAAGATAACATTTTTTAAATCTTATTTTAGTATTAATATTTATTGTCTTTAATAAATCATAACAGTAGTTTTAGTTTTCCGGTAACCACATGGGTCTGCTCTCTCTTTCTCAGGTGGCAAGGACGACGAGTACTACATCCGAAAGCACCATTTACCCGATCCGATGCCTCGCGGCGGCAACCTGCAGACACACATGATCAAGCTGAACGTGGATCCACCCATGCAGCGCCAGAAGCCCAAACGCGTGCAGCGTGCAATGTCCCAGGACCACGTACTCTCGCCTGTTCACTCCAAACCGCACCGGGACTACGGCCTGTCGTCATACAGCGGCGGCGCCGGTGGTCTGTCCCCGTACCATGGACGCATCCTCTCAGAGGAGCAGCTGCTGTCGGCTGACCGACTGCACTCCCAGGACCCACTGCTGTCGCCGGATAAGATGCTGTCCTTGCGGCGCTCCAGTTTCCGGGAGAAGGCCATGTCGCGGGCGCTGTCACATACGGACATGTTCGTGCCAACCACACCGGTCATGGACCGGCACTACAAAATGATGAAGATGCATTCCCACCCCAGCAGCAGCAACAACGAGTCCTACAACACACTGACTGTGAACAGCGCACAGGTGGGCAACAAAAGGCAGGCATTCGCCAACCGCCGCATGCATACGGTGGACCATCTGCAGTATATACCTGGACATCAACATCATCAGTACAGAACCGCCAGCAAGACTGAAGTAACTGTCTGAGAGAGCGAGACGGGAGAGTGAATGATGTCAACAAACAATCCAGCTGGAGGAATTTGCAGCGGTGTCCCACTTCGACAGGTTTTATTTTCAAGCATCCCTCCTTGACCCAGTCCTGCTTCCTGCGCAAGCTTTCCACTCCTTCAGTTCCGGGTCGGCTTGGGAAGGATCCAGACTTTCTTCTCACACGTAGAGCAAACGCAAGGGCTTCATACGTGGATGCTGGACTAGAAACCTGAAACTATTTTTCCAGAACTGCTGCGAAACCTGCACTGACTTTATACGTACAGTGAATCAGAACCTATATAGATTTATGATTTCTAACTTGAGTCCTAAACAATAGCGATAGCGGTTGAATATAAACTGATGTAAGCACTTTAGCTAGTGCCTCTTCTCAAAACAAGTCCCGTTTCGATACCGAAGTGGGGAAAGGGTTTAAAAGCACAATAAATGACTGACGTCGTTTTTCTTTCCTTTGTCTCATTCCCAGCTAACAGTGATCAATTTTAGAACTTTAGCTAACATTCTGAAAAATTTATGAGCAAATGTTCTACTTGTAACATTAATAGAACATTCGTTCAAAGTTATCTGGTGAAATATATATATATATATATATATATAAAAATTATTTACACATTATCATGAAATGTTTGTTCCTAAAACATTTTAGTTGGATGTTCCTATACCATTTTTGAAATGTTACTTTTGAATATCAAAAGTAACATTTTAAAAGGGAACAATGTCCCCTTAACGTTTTTCAAATTAAGCACTATCAACTAAATTTTATAGTTGTACTTAGGCCCTGTCCACATGGAGATGTGTTTAGCTGTATACGCATAAATTTTGTATTGTTTAGGTGTTTCGTCCACATGGATCCGACATTTTGGGAGAGTGAAACTGATATTTTTTGAATCCGGGTTCCAGAGTGGATTAATTTTGAAAACGGCCTTGCATTTTCGTGTTGACAGCGAATCCGTATATTTTCTGAAACGATGATGTCATCAACCCACGTCTCGCCCCTAGTCAGACACCGCTACGTCACGTAACAGAAACAAAAACATGAACAAACACTGAACAATTTTCTTTTTATTAACTAACATTAATGCAGATTAATTAATGTATTGTTCCATGTTCTTTTGTATACCACGCAAAAGGTTTATGTGCATGGTCCAAGTCGTCTTCTCCATTTTTAGTGTATCTCTGTGGCAGAACTAAAGCGCCACATACTGGTCTGGCATGTATATAACATCGTTTTGTGTCGGTTTCGTGGTTTCGTGTGGACGCAGATATTTCTTGAGATGAGGGGGAAAAGATCAGATAGGGTAAGCTCTGGCTTCATGTGGACATTAATAATTAGCCTTAATGTTAATAAAACATTTTAATTAATAATGTTCTCAAAGCATTAGCACAAAAACACATTATTTATTCATTGATCATGGAACGATTGTTCCTGAAACTTTTTGGAATGTTTTCTGAAACATTTTAGTTGGACGTTTTTCAAATGTTTCTTTGGAATGTTGGAGAGCATTCAGAATTAATGTTTGCAAAATGATCAAATGAAACGTTTTAGTTGGATGTGTATCTAACATTTTTTAAATGATGCTATTTGTTTAAGAATGTTCAGAGAATATTCTAAAGTAATATTCAAAATGACAAAATGGAATGTTCCCTTACCATTCATATTACCAGGAAACAACATTTTAAACATTAAAAACTGGACATAAAAGAGATTGTTCAGAAATAAATTTTTTATAACTTGAAGGCAATGTTAGCAAAATTCTTAGAGCGTATCTTTGTTAGCTGGGTTATCTCTGTTTGGTTTCTGGGTTTCCTCTACGATACGCCAGTCATTGAGTTTTTAGTGCACCTGTGGCAGTGTTTCATTCGGTGTAGGTGATTGTAAATATGCTCAGTTAGCTGCAGTTAAACAGTGAGTTGGCTTTGTGGGTTATGGGTTGCTTTTTACATTTTCATTGGTTCTATTCGGACATTTTCTAGCATAATCAACCCACCCGAAGTATATATGACCCAAATGTGTACAGTAACGTTTGTGTGTGTGTGTTTTTTAATCTGTACTTGTAGACTAATGGTGAATAAATTTGGTTGATTCAGCCATTCGTACGTATTGTCTGCTAGTTTTAAATAGGAATCATCTTTCCATTTGCTTTCATGATTGATTATCTCTATAATACTCACTATCAGTCCATTGAGGATTTCCCATGATGCTTTGCCACGGCGATGATGGTCTGCAATAGTGTGGCACAACACTAAAGGGAATTTGTGCTGTTTTCATTGTGTTGGTTCTTAAGAAATAAAGTTTTAATGAAATGTATGATTTGCTGAAGGTCACCCACAGATCCCCTAACTTGAACTTTGACAACTGTCTTTCAGTTTAGGAAATGTTGGATTAAAAGTGGCGTTAAAAATTTAAATGACCAGAGAAAAAAAAAAACAAACAAAAAAAAAAAAAAAAACATATGACCAGAAAATTGGTGATGATAGAATAGACTGCATTTACACGGGTATTAAAGGAAATTTTGGGGTTCAGTGCAAGTTAAACTTTATCAGTGGCAATTGTAGCATATTGATTACAAAAAATTTAAATAAAAAAATAAAATAAACAATTTGTTTGTTAGTTTGTTTAAAAGCAATTGCACAGATTTTTTCAAGTTTAGATCTTATCAACATCATTTGTAGCATAATATTGATTTGCTTATTTATTTTAAACCACAGAAAATAATTTCAACTATTTATTTATTTATTTATTTATTTATTTATTTAAAAATCTTGACACTACAGAAAATTATTTCTTAATTTATTTGTTTAGTTGTTATAAAGCATAAAAAATTAGACATTAGAAATGTAACAGCATTAGTAGAATAATATTGATTACAAAAAGAATGGTATGCATGCTTATTTATTTATTTATTCATTCAAGAAGCTTAGAACTACAGAAAATAATTTAGTTTATTTGTTTGGTTGTTATAAAGCTTAAAATGTCTGTTGACAGAATTTGTAGAATAATATTGATTACCACAAAAAAAAAATAAAAATAAAAAAAATAAATAAATAAATAAATAATAAACATACTTGCATAATAAATAAAATTATTATTACACTATTAATTTTTATAGCCAGTCAGAATTAGATTATTAATCGCTTTCTTCTGTTTTCCTTTTATTCCAGGCAACCGCTTCTCAGTTTCCATGTGGTTTTACAAAAGCTGTCAATGATATCACTGCATGTATTTGTGTTTTCAGTCCTTGTAGCTGATGTTTTTCTGTGTTTGTGATTTATTTATGACCTGGCTGTGTTTCTGCGTAACTGTGCTGCTGGGAAGAGATACTCTGACAGCTTCTTTACTTTTTAATCTTCAACAGCAGGATTCGTAGACGTATTTCAATGATTTCCAGCAGCTGGAAAGATCCTCCTTTGATTGGCCGTTAACTTGAAGGACTGCGGCTGTTGCTCCTTTACTATTAGAATCAGTAAGATTGCGTCATCCAGCTATTTGTGAGCAGATTTGTCTACCAACAGTCACTGGATTTTTTGCAATCTTTAGTCTTGACTGTCCACACAGCCATTAAGTGATGAAATCGGACCTTATTCAGTGTGGTCAATATCTGGATATCAACACTAGTTTCTGTAATATTGACTCACCTGTCAGACCCATGATAGAGTAGCTGTCAGTGTGGAAAGAGAGGATGGAGAACTGGAAATCTTGCCTCTGGTCATGTCCATCATGAGACCACCACGGTCTGACCTATAAGCACAACTACTGAGTACTGAGTACAACCTTTATTATTCCCTACCAACCTTAACTCTTATTTGTATTGTTTTTATTCTAAAGTATTTTTGTCCCTATGACATTTGAATTATTTGCTCTTTTTTTTTTTTTTTTGCAAATTAGTGAAGAGAAAAGAGACAGTCTCTGTAAAACTCCACCTAGAATAATGAATGTTTTTGAAAGAATGTCTTCTGCTCAGCAAAGCTGCGTATATTCAATTAAAATAACTGTTTTCTATGTAAATATATATTGTAAAATGTAATTTATTGCTGTGATCAAAGCTGAATTTTCAGCATCATTATTCACATGATCATGTATCACATGATCCTTCAGAAATCCTTTTAATGAAACATTTCTGATTATTATCAATATCAGTAATGTCTTTACTGTCACTTTCAACAGTTTAATGCATCCTTGTTTAATAAGATTATATATAATAAAAGTTTTTAAGCTGAAGGTGGAAATTTTCATAGCGTGTAGCTATATGTATCTGGTCCTGAGAGGTCTTTCCACCTATGAGATATTTGCCCAATATCACACAGGAGCCGTTTCACCATTTATATCAGTCTGCTTGCAGCATTTCTCACAGCGAGTGTCATGGCGGATGCCCAAATCCACCACAAATTTATAAATAATACCGTTCTTGTGTCACACAATGTAGCTTTAATAGTTTTTTTGTTGAGAATGTACTTGTTTAGACTTCAAATATGCAGTTTGTTAATTAAGATACCATCTATTTGAAAATTTGCTTCAATGTTTTTGGAGATGTAAGCACCAGGGCATCAGCGGCCATTCAGTGCTCATGAACCTGCCGAGAGCAGCATTATTTTGGCCAGATCTTCTGGAATTTGCCGCCAGCTCTGATGATCCAATAGTGATTAAGCATGAGATATAATTAGTTTTGGGTTAACCTAATGGGCAGTCTTTGGTCTCATTAATCTATTAGTTGTTCCAGAGCAAAGAGTTGTGGCTGAGGGCAAAGTCTCATAACTTTATATGTAACTTAATGCTGTATATCAGAGCGCTGCCTTCGTACTTTTGACTGAATTGCCTTGCAACTTTTATGATGGCCATTGTTGTTGTTTATTAAATATTTTTTTATGAATTGTATTTTATATGAATAGTAGGGTTACAGGATAGTATTTAGTCTCAAGAAAAAGTATGTGTTTTAAAAGTTATTTTCACTTTTAACACCACACTCAGCCAACAAATACACTGAGCAGCGCTGTCATCGGAAATCACCCTTAACAGATGAAAGATAGTACGACAAAGATATCGCTTTCCTCAGCGGACATTCAAACTAATGTTTTATTGTGAATATACATTCCTTCGTTACTAAAGTTCTAAAGTGACGTTGTCGAATTAGTAACGGATCTTGAGCTCAGCTGTTAAACTGTCAAACTGAGATTTGAATCCGTAGCTGAAGGAAGTAGTTCCGCAATCCACATACAAAATGTTTTTTTAAGACACTCCGTGGTTATTTCTTATTTATACTTATTTACAATTGTGGTTTCGAACTGTTGTATGAACGCAGCCATTCTGATATAAAGCAATATTACATGGGCACTCGTGTGATATTGCTCATGTACAATAAATGTGTTTATGCGCGGAATGAACTGTCATCCTTGCAGTTTGTCTTAAACCAGGTAATGGTGTGCTCTGTTTTAATTTAACAAAGCCATTTTAATAGCATTTGGTTCTTGACAAGTATTAATTTGTTTACACATTCATGTTTTATCACTTGTGAGTGAATGCAGACGGCCATGTCCCCCCAAAATGCAAATCGGATCTGAAACACATTCACAAAATTCAATTTTAATTGCATTTATACCACATATGGGTGCTGTTTGGATTGGTTTTGAGTTTTTGCTCTTCAGACTGCAAACAGAAACAGATTTGAGTAAGTTGCATCGACTATAATGTTATAATTTCCTTGTGTTTTTGAACAAAGCTATTAGATGCAGCTCTGCTGACACATAAGGATAAAGGACTCAGTCTGAGCTGTTAAATGATCAGCATGATGGCCACTATTATCACCTTTAATGTTGGGAAGGCAAAAAAAAAAAACTTACAAAGACGTCCTAAATTAAATCTCGGTTCTTGCAGGATACGATCAATCTTTAAAATGGTTTTCAGTAAACACGTTCACACATTAGCAGATTATTCATCTGTGCTAATGATTCTCGTTTCTGATGGAGAGTGGTTGTTATATCATGTATTACAGATGTTTTGTGTGTCTTTGATTGGATGCTTTGTAATCTCTGCTCCTCTCATGAATACGAGATCAGTGCTTGTATTCTCAACAGCCTGAAGTGCTACAATCAAATGAACTCCATAAAATTATTACAGTCCGTGTTTTGAGAAGCCTGCTGTAGGAGATAGGCCATTCCTGAAGCTATTTGCTTAAACATTAGAATTGCTAAGATACGGACATCGAAACAGACTTTGAAACACCTCTGGAGTTCCGCCGCTTCACTGAAGATGCTTTGTAAAGGTGATGACAAAAGTCTTTGTTCAGTAACAGATGGTAAACACTGATTTCCCTTTGATGCGATAGTTTGATCTTTCTTTTAAGGCGGTTTGTTTATGTTTTCTCAGGTCTGTGTTCAGAGGGAAGGCCGGTCTTGTAGTTCAAATTATTCATGATAACAGAAACATCATCAACTTTACTTAGGAACGCATCTGTCGGCTGATGAGGGCCAGATGTTTGCTGCAAGTATTTTATTTTTTAATTATGTTTATAAAATGGATAGTTGTAATTTTTAATGAGGTTCCATATTATTGTGCTAAAATATTGGATTGCGCCAACAGAGGTTTAATGTGTATAAATGGTATAATAAAAAGGACAGAAATTGTCATGGTTAAAATAATATTTGGTAAAACATTTTCTGCTACCACAAAAAAAAAAAAAATGAAGAATAAAAATAAAATGAAGAATAAAAATGAAGAAAAACAGACAAAAATTACCATTGTAAATGTTATTAGACACCACATTTATTGATACTATACAAAAACTGCCATAAATGGCATAAAAAAAATGTATTGTATACAATTCTTCAATAAGGCACTATATTACTATGCCTTTATTTGCTAGAATATTGAAATTCAACAATAGTGGTGATATATATAATTTTTGCATGATTAAATGGGCAAATGCATAAACATTTGTGCAGTCTTAAAGCAATCGCTGTTGGTTTCAGTAGGCTATATGCTTTTATAGTAAGACTAAAACTTACAGTACGTTCACTGAACTTTTATTTCAAAAGAATTTTTTATTTTTTTTTATGAAGCGACCCCTTTAAGAACCCAAGTCTTAGATGAATGTGAAAGCAGCAGGAAGGCTGGTCCCATTCCATCACAACACAAACGCCTCCATCCCTTTAAACATTCAGTGATGGTGGGGTGATACATCTTTCCAGACTAGAACAATGCCTGTGAGCTGTAATTCTTCACAGCCATACTGTAAATGATACAGTAAAAACAGGAATATTGTGAAATATAACAATTTAAAATAAGAGACTCTCGATTTGAACCAAGACCTTTGTTCAATCTTATTTTTCCAGCTAATATACACAGCCAACTTCCATCATCCTAAAATAAAATTGTCGTGGCCAAACGTTTTTTGAGAATTACATAAATATTGGAAATTGGAAAAGTTGCTGCTTAAGTTTTTATAATAGCAATTTGCATATACTCCACGAATGTTATGAAGAGTGATCAGATGAATTGCATAGTCCTTCTTTGCCATGAAATTAACTTAATCCCAAAAAACACTTTCCACTGCATTTCATTGCTGTCATTAAGGACCTGCTGAGATCATTTCAGTAATCATCATGTTAACTCAGGTGAGAATGTTGACGAGCACAAGGCTGGAGATCATTATGTCAGGCTGATTGGGTTAGAATGGCAGACTTGTTAAAAGGAGGGTGATGCCTGAAATCATTGTTCTTCCATTGTTAACCATGGTGACCTCAAAGAAACACGTGCAGCCATCATTGCGGTGCATAAAAAATGGCTTCACAGGCAAGGATATTGTGGCTACTAAGATTGCACCTAAATCAACAATTTATAGGTTCATCAAGAACTTCAAGGAAAGAGGTTCAATTCTTGTAAAGAAGGCTTTCAGGGCGTCCAAGAAAGTCCAGCAAGCGCCAGGATCGTCTCCTAAAGAGGTTTCAGCTGCGGGATCGAGTGCCACCAGTGCAGAGCTTGCTCAGGAATGGCAGCAGGCAGGTGTGAGCGCATCTGCACGCACAGTGAGGCGAAGACTTTTGGAAGAGGCCTGGTGTCAAGAAGGGCAGCAAAGAAGCCACTTCTCTCCAAAAAAAAAAACATCAGGGACAGATTGATCTTCTGCAGAAAGTATAGTGGATGGACTGCTGAGGACTGGGGCAAAGTCATATTCTCCGATGAAGCCCCTTTCCGATTGTTTGGGGCATCTGGAAAAAGGCTTGTCCGGAGAAGAAAAGGTGAGCGTTACCATCAGTCCTGTGTCATGCCAACAGTAAAGCATCCTGACACCATTCATGTGTGGGGTTGCTTCTCATCCAAGGGAGTGGGCTCACTCACAATTCTGCCCAAAAACACAGCCATGAATAAAGAATGGTACCAAAACAACAACACCTCCAACAGCAACTTCTTCCAACAACCCAACAACAGTTTGGTGAAAAACAATGCATTTTCCAGCACGATGGAGCACCGTGCCATAAGGCAAAAGTGGATAACTAAGTGGCTCGGGGACCAGAATGTTGACATTTTGGGTCCATGGCCTGGAAACTCCCCAGATCTTAATCCCATTGAGAACTTGTGGTCAATCCTCAAGAGGCGAGTGGACAAACAAAAACCCACCTAATTCTGACAAAATCCAAGAAGTTATTATGAAAGAATGGGTTGCTATCAGTCAGGATTTGGCCCAGAAGTTGATTGAGAGCATGCCCAGTCGAATTGCAGAGGTCCTGAAAAAGAAGGCCAACACTGCAAATACTGACTCTTTGCATAAATGTCATGTAATTGTCGATAAAAGCCTTTGAAACGTATGAAGTGCTTGTAATTATATTTCAGTACATCACAGAACAACTGAAACAAAGATCTAAAAGCAGTTTAGCAGTGTTCATTGCTCCCTACTCACTGAGCATAAAAAATCCAAAAAACCAAACAAAACCTACACAGCCAACTTTGTTTATCCTAAAATAAAATTCAACAATTGACAGACAAAACGTTTTTTTTTTCTGAAAATATTTAAAACCCCAAATAAAAGCCTCAATTTAATAAATTTATTTAAACCTACCAAACAATTCTTTTAGCTTCACAAATAAAGGCTTTAATCTAAAACAGTGCATGAAAGCATGAAAAATAGTTTTTCTTTGGAGACAGAAAGGGCATTCAGGATCAACTGAGATAAAAGAGTTAACAGCAATGGCACCGTGCAAAACCCTCCTTTGTATATCGCCTACCCTCTTCAACAATGGTGGCTTATACAAAGATCTCCATTCGGGTTTTACATCATTGTTCAAACTGAAAACAGAACGCCATGGTGTATCGATTCTGCTAATAAAAGACTTCTTGTTAAAGACCAAAACACAGGCTCTATACAGTTTTTTTACCCCTCACATGACAAGAAATCTAAAACCAAAGATTCACATGATTTTACAAGAAAACTTAGGCCTATATTCTCATCAAGAATGGATTGCACAAATAAACAGGAAAGGGGATCCTCAATATCAGGAACACTAACCCCTGCAAAAAAGTCCTTCAACATATGGTCTTTTTCAACTGTAAACCATAGTCTTAACTTAGTTAAAAACTGTGAGAGCAAGTAAATAGATCTAATACCCAAACACTTGGAAGTTGCCTTCACATGCTCAAAGTGAGGCCCAGTTAAAGTCAATAAATGTCCCAAAGTGAAAATTCTGGATTCCCGAAGAGAGGTACTGCATCCTTGTAGGTTACAGCATGCAGTAATGTCCAAGCGGGCCCCAAGAATCAATGGCTCCAGTAATAACCATTGGAGAGAAAAAAGTTCTCAGTCTGACGGACACAAAAAAACTCCACACTTTGAAGAGATTCTGATGAAAAATGAACAACATTAGATAAATCCAACTTTGTCAAAATGACAATAGTAAACACAAACTGTTCAGTCCAGTCCAAAACCTCCAAGGTTCAGGGATGTGTCAGCTAACAGAACAGCCAGTTTACAATAGTACAATTTTGCAACCATCCAAAAATATTGCTGTAAAAGCTGTAAACTAAAAGCCAGCAGGCCTACATTTGTAAAGTGAATTTAACCTTGTCCACCTTCTTCTTTGTGGAGGTATAAAATTCCTCTGTGGCACCAGGATCATGTAGTTTAGGCCCAAAAGAAATTCACAAGAAGGCTTCAACTTCAAGCTGCAGCAAAGTCAAGATTGTCAGAGGACTCATCTATTCCAATGGTCCTAAATGGTCATCTGAAAATAAGGTCTTTACAGGGTATCTGTAGGACTGGGGCTTGTAGCAACCACTTCCTGGTATCCAAGCGTCCCTTCAGAGCTTTTTTCCAACACCCCCTCTCTAGGTGCTTTTCTGTAAAACACTATCATGGTCTGGATAGATTCTAAATATTTTTGACTCCCCTTTTAAAGAACACAACCCATCAAATAGAAAAGTTACCCATACACCATTTCTAAAATCTTTGAGTTATTAAGTTAAGCAATCATCAAGTCTGTGTCAAGTCTGTGACAATATTCTAAAATCTTTGAGTTATTAAGTTAAGCAAAGACTGCACATCACTTTGTTTACTAATCAACACAACAACATCATGAGCATAAGCTGACAAACGAACATTATTATTACAATTTGGTAAACACAAGCCACATAAATTTATTCTTATTTGCTGAAGTAGTGGCTCAATAGCCAAAGAGTCCAACATTCCAGACAAGGAACAACCTTGCCTGACACCCCTAAGAACCCGCAAAGGAGCACATAAGCCACCATTAATTTTCAGTGCACTCTCAACGTCACATTAAAGAACTTTGATCAAACCTACAAAATTTTTTACAGAAACCAAATGTGTTCCACAAATAAGAATGCTCAACTCGATCGAAAGCCTTCTCTCGATCCAGAGATGACAAGCCACAATCTAGATTTAGCAATTTAGAAACATGAAAAATATCTCAAATTAAGGAAACATTATCAAAACTAGATCTACCGGGGATACAATATGTCTGGTTTGGATGGATGAC
Source organism: Cyprinus carpio (assembly GCF_018340385.1). Classification (NCBI taxonomy): domain Eukaryota; kingdom Metazoa; phylum Chordata; class Actinopteri; order Cypriniformes; family Cyprinidae; genus Cyprinus; species Cyprinus carpio. Next base: position 7,163,896 of record NC_056574.1, on the reverse strand, counting down.
CTGATCCAACACCCTAGCCAGTCTATTAGCCAAAACCTTGGAAAGCAGTTTGTAGTCACTGCAAAGAAGTGAGACATTGTGCCAGTTCTTAATATCAGTAAGGTCCCCTTTTTTGGAATAAGGGTGATAACTGTCCTCCGGCAGCTCAGCAGCAACCTGCCCTCTAACAAGCTGGCACTGAGTACCTCAAGCAGATCCTCTCCCAGCTCCAACCAAAAAGCCTTATAGAAGTCAACTGGGAAGCCATCCACTCCTGGTGCCCTCCCAGACTCCATGCTTTGAGGGCCCTTGAAAAGCTCTCCCAGGGTTAACACTCCTGAAAGCTCCACATTAACCTCCTCAGAGACTTTAGGTAAGCTGTCGAAGAAGACACTTTCCACACAACGCCCTGAATCAACAAAACAGATTTTTGACTCTACCTCCGAATATCAACAGGATCAGACGACAAAAAAACATTTTCAGAGTGAAGTGGATAAATAAAACGCCTCTGCCCATTCTTTTTTTCCAATCCTAAAAAAGCTTTAAATGACTTGAAACCCCATCAAATACATCCAAAGCAGAACTGTGCTCTCTTCTAAGACGTTTTATACCCCAGTAGATCTGCTAACTGTGCTTTCTTCTTAGAGCAGTAGAATGAGCCAATTTCTGAGATTCAAGTATCTCTTTTTCCAAAATTTCTAAGGACCGAGCCAACTCCTTAGTGACGCTGTGAGTGTACTGTGGCATAAACTGCTTTATCTGGATCTTACCAAAGTCCCACCACTGTTCCAATAAATGAAATAGACCACTTCATTGTTTTGTAAACTTAAAAAAAATTATCATTTAGCAGCTTAGTGTTAAAATGTCAATATGCACTTTTAATTGAGGTTAGAATAAAATTACAATGCACCATACTGTGATCTGAAAAACTTACTGGCAAAATATAACACCTACTAAAAATGTTACGATGAAAATTAAAGCTGTAAAGTTTATCCAGTCTGGCCAAAGATATACCATTATAACGTGTGTGAACCCAAGTGTACTGCCATTTAAAGATCAAAAAACAACACATAAACAAAAAAAATAATAATAAAAAATATAAATAAGACTCAAAAAAAGAGCTAAATGATTATCAATAAAAAAAATTCTAAATTGAGCTCAGTACAGTTGAAATCACCACCTAGAAACAAACAAAAAAAAATTCAGGCCAACAGTTTTGCAAAGTTGAACACCGTGTGCCTAAAAAAAAAAAAAAAAAAAACTATAGTTCAACTGGTACAGTTGTAACATACACACAAATAAAAATAAACACATAATTTTCAAAAACTGCTCGAACTTTCAAGAGCCTACCTTTAACAATTTCATCAACTATATAAGAAACAGGACTACAATTATTTGCAAATAAAATGGCCACTCCCCCACTGACAGAAGTGTTATGACTTAGCACAGCAGTGCCATCAAACCCTCTCACACAGTCAACAGCATTTTCACATCACTGTGGGTGCAGCAACGTCAACATTTTTCTGTTTAATTACTTCATATATTGTTGTTCTTTTTCTAGAATCTCTTGCACCATTGACATTCAAAGTCGCTAAATGCACTTCACTCATAACTAATAGAAAAGAAAAAAAACAAAGCAAAAAAAAAAAAAATTGCTTTTCTGCTCAAAGTTAGCAAATGTCATTATTCAGGGCATTGTTAAGATTTCTCACAGTTTTCTTTAAACGGTAGACTTCCTTGTTCATGAAAGAACCCTCTGCCATTAGGCCCTTCTCTTTTACAACAAACTGTTTTAGATTCCTGCACATGCACACCTCTTTTATTTTTAGTCGACCTGAGAAATAACTTAATGTCGTCAAGCTCATAACTCCGGCCAGCAACTAGAGTCAGAAGACTCACCATCACTCTCAGTATCCTGCACTTCATACTTATGCATTTCACTTTTAATTGCTTATTTTAGCTTCAAGTACTATGTCACTTTTCTTCCTTTTTTGGGGGTATTTAAAAAAAAGATTGCTCTTTTTCCATTCTAAAACAGTTACTCTGCTCACACATTTCTTGCAGTTGTGCTAAAGTATTTCCTGTAGCTCTATCATTTTGCTCATCACCATTATCTCCAGAACATTTTGCCACACATGCTAGATCTTTAACCAGCATCTGAAAGCGTTTCAGTCTGAGCCAAAACCGAATGCCGATGCGACGAGGTCGATCCAGTCTCAGACTCACTGGAGAGACCTGTAGCCCCACCACCGAGCGTTCCCCTGGATTCCACCATAGCTGCACCGGCAGCACCAGCCGCATTAACACTTTCAGAATTCTCACTTACTATATTCCTTTCATTTGCTGCAACTTTGTCAGAACAGTTGCGAATTAAGTGCCCCAAATTCTTACAACCAAAACATTTCATCTTTGCAGTGGTGACAAAAACAACATAATCAGAATCGTCAGTCCGAAAAATTGAGTGACATGTCCAAATCACCGTCATCCGTAGTAATCATGTAAGCGAAATGCCTAAAAGATACAATATGTTTCAACAGAGGTGACACACTGCTGATTGGTATCTTTTTTATCGGAGAAACCAATTTACCATATCAAGATAAGCCTCAAGTTAAAATGTCATCGTTCACAAACATTGGGACATTTGACGAAGTGACTCGCTTAGCCGGTAGAGAAAGGGGCAGAACAGGGACAAGTTCACCACTGATAACTATTCCATGCTCAACTATTTCATTAGCCTTATCTATACTGTCAAAAAACTACCATGGCACTGTTCAACCCCCATGCGAAAAGAACACTCCAATTCCCAAACAACCCTCCAAACTCAAAACAACAATCTTCCACACTCACCGTGGACGCCACCTTTATGCGTAAGTGTGCTTAACCCCTGCATGCGTGGGGCCAACATGCTTCCTCGATAAAGCAGATAGCACGCGGCCTGAAAAAAACAAAAAAAGACAACTAAAAACACACAGTTTAGGATAGCCACAGCAAAGAGAGGGAAAAAAGGGAAACGTTTCACTCACAGCACTCCGCCTACCCACACTCACACTCGTACCGGAAGTGAAGGAGAGAGAGAGCCTAATGAATAATGCAGTGTATTGCTTGGTGTAAATGCTACTTTATAATAAAACGTGATGCGTGAAATGTAGCTGCTTCCAGCAGTGTGACACTGACAGGACTGAGGGTAATTATTTTAACATGACTAAGACTGCTTGCGCTGCACAAATCCTTTATAAGTGCCTGTTACAGACAAACCTACAACAATGAATCTAAATGTGAAAATGAATCAGTGCAGCTGTCTGGAATTTGCATGTAATGACTTCTTTGCTTGCTTTTATCATAATACCTTTAATTTATGAATACTAACAAATCCCTAGAGACATTGCAATTGCCGGTGCCATCAGACCTGGTGTGCTGTTATTCAGGCAGCAGCTGTAAACATGTCAACAGTTTAACTAACTTGAACAAAGCAAGATTTCAAACTATTGAGCTGAAACAAAGACTTCAAAGATGGTGCACTTATATTACTTACGGATGGGAGAAAGCGCAAAATGGTGAATTAAGTCCCACCTTATAATTAAAAGAGCCATTCGCCAGTGTGTAAAGTCATGAAGGCCAATTCACACCGCACAGACCAATGCCAACAAACAAGTTGGCTGTTGTATTTAGAATTTTATTAAAGGAATTTTATTTTGAGGACTGACCACAGTTCTCTATGAGATTGAGATCCAGGGAGTTGCCTGGCCATGGGTCCAAAATTTCAATGTAATGATCTTTGAGACACTTTTACACTCTTGCTTTGTGACATGGCGCTCCATCATGCTGGAAAATGCACGGATAATCACCAAATTGCTCATGGATCGTTGGAAGAAGTCCCTCTTGCAGGACGTTTTGATACCCTTCTTTATTCATGACAGTGTTTTTGGGCAGAATTATGAGAGAGCCCACTCCCTTGGTTGAAATGCAACCCCACGCATGGATGATCTCAGGATGCTACACTGTCGGCACAACACAGGACTCATGGTAGTGTTCACCTTTTCTTCTCTGAACAATTTTCCAGATGTCCCAAACAGTCGGAAGTGAGCTTCAGAGAAAATAGCTTTGCACCAGTCTTCTGCTGTACAATCCTTGTACTTCCTGCAGAATTTTAGTCTGTCCTTGACGTTTTTCTTGAAGAGAAATGGCTTCTTTGCTGCCCTTCTTGACACTAGGCTGTTGTCCAAAGTCTTGGCCTCACTGTGTTGGCAGATGCTCTCAAACCAACCTGTTTTCATTCCTGAGCAAGCTCTGCATTGCTGGTGACACAGTTCTGTAGCTGACTCCTCAGGAGGAGACGGTCCTGTTCTGTAGCCGACTCCTCAGGAGGAGACGGTGCTGTTCTGTAGCTGACTTCTCAGGAGGCGACGGTGCTGTTCTGTAGCTGACTCCTCAGGAGGAGAGGGCGCTGTTCTGTAGCTGACTCCTCAGGAAGAGACGGTCCAGCTCTGTAGCTGACTCCTCAGGAGGAGACGGTCTTGTTCCGTGTAGCTGACTCCTTAGGAAGAGACGGTGCTGTTCTGTAGCTGACTCTTCAGGAGGAGACGGCCCTGTTCTGTAGCTGACTCCTCAGGAGGAGACGGTGCTGTTCTGTAGCTGACTCCTCAGGAGGAGATGGCCCTGTTCTGTTCAGGAGGAGATGGTCCTGGAGTTTACTGGACACTATCGTACTCCTCAGTAGCAGACTCCCCAGTACCATATAGCCCACTCCTTAGGAGGAGACGGTCCTGTTCTGTAGCTGACTCCTCAGGAGGAGACGGTGCTGTTCTGTAGCTGACTCCTCAGGAGGAGACGGCCCTGTTCTGTAGCTGACTCCTCAGGAGGAGATGGCCCTGTTCTGTAGCTGACTCCTCAGGAGGAGACGGTCCTGTTCTGTAGCTGACTCCTCAGGAGGAGACGGCCCTGCTCTGTAGCTGACTCCTCAGGAGGAGACGGTCTTGTTCCGTGTAGCTGACTCCTTAGGAGGAGACGGCCCTGTTCTGTAGCTGACTCCTCAGGAGGAGACGGTCCTGTTCTCTAGCTGACTCCTCAGGAGGAGACGGTCCTGTTCTGTAGCTGACTCCTCAGGAGGAGACGGCCCTGCTCTGTAGCTGACTCCTCAGGAGGAGACGGTTCTGTTCTGTAGCTGAATCCTCAGGAGGAGACGGTCTTGTTCCCATGTAGTTGACTCCTCAGGAGGAGACGGTCCTGTTCCGTAACTGACTCATCAGGAGGAGACGGTCCTGTTCCGTAGCTGACTCCTCAGAAGGAGACGGTCCTGTTCCATAGCTGACTCCTCAGCAGGAGACGGTCCTGTTCCGTAGCTGACTCCTCAGCAGGAGACGGTCCTGTTCTGTAGCTGACTCCTCAGGAGGAGACGGTTCTGTTCTGTAGCTGTATCCTCAGGAGGAGACGGTCCTGTTCTGTAGCTGACTCCTCAGGTGGAGACTGTCCTGTTCTGTAGCTGACTCCTCGGGAGCATACGGTCCTGGCGCTTGCTGGAAAACTGTGAAATTCGGTTATGTTTTTTTTTTTGTGAAAAGTAAATTTTTTGGCAAATTAAGATTTTAGCAATTACATAAAATGCATCTGATCACTCAAAACAATAATCTAGAAATGATGTGAATGAACAGCACAACAGCTTAAGCAGCAAACTTTGCAAAAAAAAAAAAATTACGTCACTGCCAAAACTTTTAGCCATGACTGTACACTGTTTTTATAATGGAGAAGAGCATGTGTCTATATAGTGCTGCATGCAAGAAAAAAATGGCTTATGGGTTTGAAGTGACATGCAGGTAAGTGAATGAGAGAATCTGCATTTTCAGTTAATTTTCTATGGGTCACAAACCTCTGGGATTAAATTTTTCTGTTGAGAACTTTCTAGATCATTAATACAGCTGTGTTTGCAATTTTCCCCTATTAAGCAAGATGAATGTGCTTTGTAACCCAAATGATTGTCTGTGGACGAGGTGGTCTGGGGTGACCACATCTCTGCAGTTCCCAGGGCATCACGGGTTCTGTGGGTGTAGAAATAGAGATGAGAAACGAAATGTGAAGCTGGGAACTTCTGAGGGGCTTACGGAGGAATCGATTCTTCACCTCAGAAGGAGAAAATGCAATTGAAAATCCTGTGAGAGTCCGAGGGATTCACCTTTACCATTCACCGCTGGAGATCTTTACGCACTGACCTCAGGTCAGACTCCAGGACAGAGTATTGAAATGCTGATCTTTGCTTAACCTGTGCATGTAATTAAAGTGCTTGAGCCAGTCAAACTGAGCATTCTAATGAGGAATATGACAGAGCTGTGATTTCCTAACTGTGAGAATCAATCACCAAAAATTTACCATAGTAAAAATATTATTCGGTACAAAATATCACATCAGTTGTTACTAAAGAACCGTTCATTTGGTAAATGTCACAAAAAGAGAATAATGCAATTTAAAAAATGTCAGAAAAGTCATAAGGTAAAAATGTTATTTGTTACCACATTTATTACGAAAAAAAAAGAAAAAAAGAAAACAAACAAATGTAATGAAATAATTACAGACGAATTACTATGGTAAAACACCACATTTATTGTTACTCTTGTAATACAGATGATTTGATAAATACCTATATATATATATATATATATATATATATATATATATAAAGAAAATAATATAATAATCAAAAAATGACAATAATTACGATGGTGAAAATGTTATACTGCATTTGTTGTAGAAAACTGCTGATTTGGTACAAAAATAAAACAATAATGTCATATAGAAACAAATGACAGAAAATAGTGTATGAAGATCAGTGTAATAGTGTTTTCCATAGTAATTTATAATGATTTTACTTTGGGGAAAAAAAAAAAATGCTGTATTTTTACAGAACTGTTGTTACCGTGGTACATTTTCGTCAGGTTATTTCAGCCTGGTGTTCTCCAGTATTGTATATTTCTTCACAGATGAATTATTATCTAAAAGGCTCACAAAAGAAAAATGTTTCAGAGACAATTCGATGAAATTTCAAGAATGAGAAATTATAGGTCAAGCCGTATAGGAGGAAAACTCAAGAGCTCTTAAAAGTAAAGAAAGTGATGGCAGAAACACAGTCTTTTGGATTGGACTCAGAGAGATGGGGCTTTTAACATCACATTTTATGAGAATATTGTGACATTTGGGCTGCACATAAAATATTTTTGTTACTGTTATTGAATTCTCCTTTAAAAAGCCATGCAGGATCGACATGCAATGAAACCCTGCTGGGCTGTCAACAGTGAGTCGAGACTGAAGCCGTTCACATTAATTATGCTGAAGAAACAGAGAAAGTGCTTTGGGTGAACCTCTGTGCACTGTTTATATGTTTCCCTAAAATAAAAGTTTTGAATATAAGTGCATATTTCATGCATTCACAATAAAACTTCATTCTACTCCAGCCTTTTGCAATAATATCCCAGTATTCATAAAAATGAATTAAATGAAAATAAAATGCAGTGTTAGTTCTGTAGGTTCTCTTTAGCCTCTATATTTTTTAGCTAATTTGTTAATTCACTAAATGCAAATATTTCCTTCAGCCAATAAATTGTCAAAGCAAAATATCATTAGCACCCCAAAAATCTTAAAGATAAATAGCTTGTTGTGATGTTTGTCTTTTGGATGAAAGCATCTGCTAAATGAATGTATGTGAATGCAAACACCAAACACAATTTGTCATCATTTCATTCTTACATATTGTTTAACATGTAATGTGAACTCCATACAAAACAAAAATATTAGAGTAAAAGTGTAACATTATAAAGGCATTAATCTTATAAAAGTAACCACATAATTTATTCATGCTGCAGTGCATGATGGGAGTTTACAAAGTTGTATCCAACAAGCAGCATTAAAACAAAAATTTAATTGTTTATTTAGACTGTGTTAGGCTACTTGAGATGATATTTGAGGGATTACAGCCAGCCTAATGTGTTTTTTATGCAGATTCATAATCATTTACATTTGTTGTTATGTGTGATTTAAAAAACCCTGGATGTTAGATTTAGAAGTAATTGCTTTTTTACAGTGTTGAACATTAGCAGTTTTCTTATACTTATGTTACTATTACTTTAAAAAACCAATAAGCCATTCAAGATGTGCTTTTACCACAGTTAGGGAAAACTCCACTTGTGTCAGGCCCAAGAATACCCTTTTCCATGGTAAAATCAATGTAAAGCAGTGTAAAGTTGTTCATTTTCTTGTTGTCCTGATGCTCTGAAAGTCAACGGCGCTGTGAATCTTTCTGTAATACTCTCTACATCTCTCTCCAACACAGAAAGTGAGTCTTGTTCGGGATCTTTGGCCCCATAGCTCTTCTTTATTCCTTTGGCTGACTTTACCGCGGTAAGCCCTGACAGAGGCCTTTGTGTTCTTAGAGGAACGACGTGTATTACAGGAGTAAATGGGTTCAGATCCAGCTCCAGATTCTGGACAAGTTCAGGATCCAAATTGCAGACGCAGTGAGGAAACTCGTCTGGAGCATTCAAAAGCTTCACACGTATTTAAAGGTGAAGTGTGTGATTTTTTTAGGAAGTTCAGACAGTTTGTGCTGTGTCTGTTTATGTTTACAGTCACTATAAGTCAGTCATAGGTAATTTGGTTCAGGCCATCCATGATGTAGATGAGTTTGTTTCTTTATGAGAATTGATTTGGAGAAGTGTGGCATTGCATCACCTGCAGTGGATCCTCTGCAGTGAATGGGTGCCGTCAGAATGATAATGGCTCCTATCATTTTCCATTAATGTTTTAGAGCATGTCACTCAGACAGAGGATGCTTTGATCCACAAATTATGTTTTTATTATGTTTTATCAATCATTCTCATCGCTTAAAATCTTGCTTGCACAGGAAATATTATTCAGAAAAACCCGTGTTGGATTTGAAAGGCTTTTCCCCAGTGACTTCAGTTAGAGCTGATTGTGTTGAACATGCAGTGTCTGCTGTCTGAATGCTCATCACAGCTGCTCTCTGTAAAGTCTCTTCTGACTCACTGTGTTTCTCTAGTGCAGGTTTTCAGATGTGAGTGTTACCTAATTACCCAAACAGACTCAAAAGTTTGCTGTTTGATCAGAGATGATGAGCTGTTTACTCACGACATCCTCACAGCACATAATAATTATGAAATAAACATTCTAATATCCTGCAAGGTGCATCATCAACTCTAGTCGGTTTTTGATGTCTGTTGTTTCTAAAACACGAGACGAGAGAATCTGTCAGAGCAAACACCTGAAACATAATTCAAATTTGAATAAATCTGCACGAATAGATTGTTTTCTTTCATATTGCATAAAGCAATTAAATGTAACCCGCATACTCTTGCTTTCTGTGTTTGTACATTTCTGTGTTATTGCTCAGGTTTCTAGTAGTCAGTGTTTGTGTACTACTGTAAAAAGAGAGAGAGAGAGAGAGAAAGTAATTTACCTAAAAAAAAAAAAAAAAAAAAAAAGTTACATAAAGTACATAGGTAAATGTGAGTTCAATTTCTAAATACTTTGAAAACGTTATTACAATTATACTGGAATTACAATGCAAGTAATTGCATTGTACCGGATGAAATCGCCTTTAATAAAACAAAACATGAACGTTTAGGCCTACAATAAATGATTAGTTGAGTTGTATTTATTATATATTTTTAAATAATTAGGTTTCTTATTTTGTTTATTAGTTTAGTGCACTAGATTGTTAATGACTATTCTGGTTCACTAGCTTTTTTTTTTTTTTTCAAACTAAAGATTTTAAGGTCTGACTCAATACACAAATTGATTTTTAAAAATAAACCAAGCCTCAAGAGGAAAATTTCCATCTATCTGCTTGTTAGTCAGTTGAACAAAAAGCGTGTCATAAATGTTAATGTGTGTTTGAGAGAGTGAAAGGGAGCCGTTCAGTGAACAAATCTATAAGAGAGAGAAAGATCTTTTGGGACCAGTGAGGGCTTAAATAACAATCTTTAACACACACACACACACACACACACACACACACACACACACACACACACACACACACACACACACACACACACACACACACACACACACACTATCCTACCCACGCTGAGTTAACTGAATAAGCAGCTCCTGTCAAAGGAAGGGAACATGATAAATCCACACCAGTAAACACCAGAGAGCTGGGCTGGTCTGTTGGTGAGTATTTGCATGTTACTAATGTGATCACCCATGATATTCAGTCCCTGAACAACCAGTGTTTGTTTTCTGCTGTGTTTCACTGGCTGCCTTAATGCTAAATAACTAGTCATGCGGGTTCCCACTGCTTTTCCTGTCTACTGTGATGTCTACATATGCAGCTCCCTTCTAAGCAAGCATCCAAACTGACTGTTTGAGAACAACATGTAGTCCCGTGAATAAGTCTAAACACAAATACTGGGTAAAATACTGAATTTCTATTTAGATTATTTCTGTTCTTTTTGGTATTATGTTAATTTTAAGAATTAGTATTAGTATAAAGAAGTATATTCAAACGTATTCATAAGTAAGGGAGCATAGTCAGTATCAATGCTCCCTGGTTTTTGCGGTGCATTGTGGACATGGTTTTATAGGGACTACTGAACAGACATTTAGAAGTCGATTTTAAAATGCATAGTATTGAAAATAAGAATAAAGCTCTGTACACACTTGCATTTTGACAACACTAAAAGTGTGTCCCATCAGGTAATGAAAAGCTCTACACACACTTGTGGTCTTCATGCTCACTTGAACACTTGGACCAAATACAGGAAATACGTCATAGAAGTAGTCAAGTGGTCAAGTGCAGGTATTGGAGAAGGCAATTGAAATCGTTTAGGAGGGTGTGTCAGCTACACACTTGCCAACACGGGTGACTGATCCAACACAAAATAAATTTCTTTATGTGTGTAGTTATACAGGAAATATTAAACATTAATAAATATATGGTATTAGTATCTGAAATGTATTTGGATACAATACATATTACAATAGAAGCCTGTTCTATATTGCTCTATATTGTAGGCTGTTGGAATTCAAAGCTTACCACGCATAATCTTGGAAATAAAACTTCATGTCTTTAAGTCCGTAGCATACGCAGTCATGTTATTTCTCTGAATAAGTTATGATGTGTATTATTTTGTGTCCTGATGAGAGCAATATCTATTTCAGACAATAACAGTTTTCATGCTCAGGAGGTTTGTGTTGTAAGAATGTCCAGGGATACTTAAGATATAAAAATGCTGACTCATTAGATGATGTTTTCTCATTAAATAAACATCGTCATTCGATGTTTCGGTATGTAGAGACTCTTGAGAAACCTCTTCTGTCTCATTCTTGTCATAAACGGAGAAACAAAATAATTGCCAGACCGTAATTATAATGATGGCATTAACATACAGTTTCATATAATTGTATATGCCGAGTCTGGTAATCCCAGGAGAGTATGTAATTGTACATTCAAATGCAGACAACTAAACACTATCTAACTGTTTGAGCTAACGTTATAATGTCGTAGGCTATCTCGTAAATGACATCGTATTCTTGATAATCGATAACTTACCTGCATAGTCATGAACACATTTTTCAAACACATATTTTAAAGCCTTTATTATTTCTCAACTCTACAGTAAAATTCACTTTAAAGATTCACTTTTCATTCATGATGATGACATGACAAATAAGCCAAAAATGTGTATCTTTTAAGACTTTTAAGATGAAAATGACATGAAATTACCATTACAACCAGTAGATAGCAGCAGAGGATCACATTTATTAGCTCAGCTGCTATTTCAACTCCCTATTTTTATTAAAAAAAAAAAAAAAAAAAAAATCAGCTCTTGCTTTGGATTTATTATAAAATGGCTGTTATAAAAATGTTTAGTACTTTTACTGTACTTAAGTATAAAGTATAGCAAGTGCAGAAGTCACGAAGTCCCATTTAATTTAAAAAGTAAATAAGACCAGACACCAACAGCCTAGAAGGGTACATTTTTTAAATACTTAAGTAGTTCACTACAAATTAAATAAATTAATTATTAATGGTATACTAATTAAATAACAATGCAGTAAATATTTTGATTTTTTAATTTTATTTAAAAACTACATGTTTACATTTTAAACTGTGGAAGCTGCTGAATATATTCATCCGACAGACTTGTTGCTGCTGCAGTTTTATTACTCTGAATTTAGTCTGAATCACAGCTCTGTTTCTGACATCAGACTGTCAATCATAGCAATAACTCGGGGCACAGTTTAGTGGATTCACTCGCATCATTTTTTACACTCATGTTTGTCATTCTTGAAACAGTATATATGTGGACGTTCATTCCTCTTACACAAACAAAACTTTTTTTTTCAAATTGTGAATGGATTGTGTAGAGAAAGGGCGCTCTCGTTATAGAACAGCATGGTTTTGTCAGTTGACCGGAAATGAATGAGCTGCCTTATCTAAAACCAGGAAGTAACTGTGCACATAATCAATTAGGCCTGTTAAAACATAGCCTATGGTTATCGTCCTTGGTGTGAATGGCCTTTTAAAGGTACAGTACTAAAATACACAGTGTTAAATTTGTTTGTATTAAGATCTTCCAAGATCAGATCTAATTTTCCATCATGCTATCTGACCGATGAGTTCTCCGCAGCCTTTGTGGTTTTTTTGTTCAAAGCCTGATGTGAACTGCTAGTTCTGGCATACAGGGTGATTTGTCTGATTTGGAGCAGATTTGTTGAGTTATCTGTCTAGCTGCAGGGCTTTTCATGTTGCGGTGAAGAGGAACATGAAAGGCCCCCCTCTTTCTCTCATTTTTTGAGGATTTAACTGTGTTTGTATCAGTGTAGCTGCTTGTTGGTCGTCTTTTTAGACTGTTTTTGAAATGTGTTTTCCTTTAACTAAGTTAACTATGCCAACAGGTCTGAACGCAAGCATCACTCTTCAAGAAGCCAAACTACCAGTAGCCAAACAAATGACAGCCAGCAGCTTTAAATCAGCCCGTTAATCATCATAAGCGATGGCCGTGTCAGATGTGATCACTATGACTGCAGCTTATTTTACAGAGCTCATAAAAACAAGCTGGCTCGTAAAAAATGACGGCGAAATTTGGTCCTGACAGAAACCTGGAGGTTTCATAAGCTCACAGGGTTTCATAACACTTTTATCATCACAGACCTGGGCTGACTCACAAGACTAACTACAATAAAAACAAAATATTATGTTAATAACCTCTGCACAAAACATCACAACAATAAAACACCTCCTCTCCGCCATAATATTTTACACACCATTATTTCATTGCCCACCTGCTTTAAAATCATCCTGAAAAATGAATGAAAATGAATGATAAAAATGTTGTGGGAACATTGTTTTAACACGGTGTGATTAGAATGTCACTTTAAGGTTACAAAAACATTCTTAGAACATTCTACTGCTACCTACTTTTTCACCCAAAATATGTTACTTGAACATTTTATATATATATATATATATATATATTATGTATTTCTTCTTGTGATTAGAAATATATATATATATATATATATATATTATGTTTATTAACGTTAAAATGACCAGTCTTCTTCTTGTGATTAGAACATTATTTAAAGGTCACAAAAACTTTTTTTTAGAACATTCATCAAATACAAAAACAACAACAAAAACATTATGAGGATGTTCCAAGAATGTTGTTCTAAGAATGTTTTCTCAACATTATGAGACAATTTATCAAGTACAGATAATATAAGAACATTTTCTCTCAACAGTATGAGGCCTATATCAAAATTGCAGTTTAGATTCAGAGGTGGTGGTTAATAATAAAGCTCTACTGCCCTCTAGTGTTGAGCGCTGGTAAGTCTGAATCTTTTGAATGAATCGCTTCGTTCAAATGGTTTGTTTTAATGAACAGCTTATGTTGTCATCTTAGGTAAATAGGTTCGTTTGAGTTTCATAGCGTCGCCTTTTATAACTGATTGCTTTTTAGATCAAATTAAGTTAGATTCAATTTAAGATTAAAATTAAGTAGGCTAGCTCAAACTTTTTTTATTATTATTTCAGTTAATTGCAAAGGCAACTGAACATTTCTGTTTTTTTTATTTTAAGTTATTAATCTAAGATTTATTATTTTATTTCTGCTTTATTTCAATTACTTAACAGTAATAACACTTTTTTTTCCCGCTTGTGATGTGAATGTAATGACTCTCTTTTGCCCTTCTCTCCAGAGCAGGTGGACTCAATAACAACAGTCCCGCAGAACATTCTGGTTGTTTGCTTTACCCAAACACAGCAAAAGTGACTCTCTGTGACCCGCAGCGCTCAGCTGGAACTGTTGGGGATTGTGTCTGAATACAAGGTTACGTCTGTTTGAGGACTCATACAGAAACCAAATGAACAAACACTTTTCTCTCAGCTTTTCTTTAGAGACCTTTCTCCCAGAGTGCACTGCATATTGAGAGTTTAATCTATCTATCTATCTATCTATCTATCTATCTATCTATCTATCTATCTATCTATCTATCTATCTATCTATCTATCTATCTATCTATATGCATTATAATACAAGGAATTCCATATTTCATGACACATTATCAGATCTAATCTTTTTTTATTATTATTATTATTATTATTTATTTTTATTTAGTGCCAGCATGTGGCAAAACTAAAGCAACACTAGGGCGTGTGATATCTGGGAAGCATTCGAATAAATGTGGTTGAATAATTCATTTATTTTATCTGAACAGAGCAGATGGGACGCATAATTCTTCTGCATATGAACAGCAGAATGGAAAGCGACTCCTGCAATGAAGCTCTATACGACTCTATAGGGAATATCCCACCATCATGTTTCTGCCCTACTGTCTGTCTGTCTGTCTGTCATTCTATCTATCTATCTATCTATCTATCTATCTATCTATCTATCTATCTGTCTGTCTATCTATCTATCTATCTGTCTGTCTGTCTGTCTGTCTGTCATCTATCTATCTATCTATCTATCTATCTATCTATCTATCTATCTGTCTGTCTGTCTGTCTGTCTGTCTGTCTATCTATCTATCTATCTATCTATCTATCTATCTATCTATCTATCTATCTATCTATCTATCTATCTATCTATCTATCTATCTATCTATCTATCTACCTGTCTGTCTATCCTTCTATCTATCTATCTATCTATCTATCTATCTATCTATCTATCTATCTATCTATCTATCTATCTATCTGTCTGTCTGTCTGTCTGTCTGTCGTTCTGTCTGTCATTCTATCTATCTATCTATCTATCTATCTATCTATCTATCTATCTATCTATCTATCTATCTATCTATCTATCTATCTATCTATCTATCTGTCTGTCTGTCTGTTGATTTATTGCACAGGTGTGCCTTAGGCTGGCCACAATAAAAGGCCACTCTAAAATGTGCAATTTTATCATACAGCGCAATGCCACAGATGTCGCAAGTTTTGAGGGAGTGTGCAGTTGGCATGCTGACTGCAGGAATGTACAGCAGAGCTGTTGCCCGTGAATTGAATGTTCTCTTCTCTAACCGTCTAAGCCATCTCCAGAGACGTTTCAGATAATTTGGCAGTACATCCAACCGGCCTCACAACCACAGACCACGTGTAACCACACCAGCCCAGGACCTCCACATCCAGCATCTTCACCTCCAAGATCGTCTGAGACCAGCCTCCCGGACAGCTGCTGCTACAATTGGAATAACCAAAGAATTTCTGCACGAACTGTCAGAAACCGTCTCAGGGAAGCTCATCTGCATGCTCGTCGTCCTCATCGGGGTCTGCCTGACTGCAGTTTGTAACCGACTTGAGTGGGCAAATGCTCACATTCAATGGGTCGTCTGGCACTTTGGAGAGGTGTTCTCTTCACGGATGAATCCCGGTTTTCACTGTCTAGGGCAGATGGCAGCACGCGTGTATGGCGTCGTGTGGGTGAGCGGTTTGCTGATGTCAATGTTGTGAATCGAGTGGCCCATGGTAGCGGTGGGTTTATGGTGAGGGCAGGCGTATGTTATGGACAACAAACACAGGTGCATTTTATTGATGCCATTTTGAATGCACAGAGATACCGTGACGAGATCCTGAGGACCATTGTTGACCACGACCCATCACCTCATCCATGGCCCCATGTTGCAAGGATCTGTACCCAATTCCGGGAAGCTGAAAACATCCCAGTTCTTGCATGGCCAGCATACTCACCGGACATGTCACCCATTGAGCATGTTTGGGATGCTCTGGATCGGTGTATATGACAGCGTGTTCCAGTTCCTGCCAATATCCAGCAACTTCACACAGCCATGGAAGAGAAGTGGACCAACATTCCACAGGCCACAATCAACAACCTGATCAACTCTATGCGAAGGAGATGTGTTTGCACTGCATGAGTCAAATGGTGGTCACACCAGATACTGACTGGTCTTCGGATCCCCCCCCCCCCAAATACAGTAAAACTGCACATTTTAGAGTGACCTTTTATTGTGGACAGCCTAAAGCACACCTGTGCAATAATCATGCTGTCTAATCAGCATCTTGATATGCCACACCTGTGAGGTGGATGGATTTTCTCAGCAAAGGAGAAGTGCTCACTAACACAGATTTAGACAGATTTGTGAACAATATTTGAGAGAAATTGGCCTTTTGTGTACATAGAAAAAGTCTAAGATCTTTGAGTTCAGCTCATGAAAAATAGGGACAAAACTGTTGCGTTTATAATTTTGTTCAGTGTATCTATCTGTCTGTATGTCTGTCTGTCTGTCTATCTATCTATCTATCTATCTATCTATCTATCTATCTATCTATCTATCTATCTGTCTGTCTGTCTGTCCTTTCTATCGTTCTTTCTTTTTGTAGCTCTATCGTTTATCTTTTTTATTTTGCTTGCAAAGAGAGAATGAATCAATGGACAGAGAGAGGAGGGGAAAGAAAATGATGAGAGAGTGTTGAAATGAGAGGGTTGTGAGAGGGGTGAGTATTCCACTTAGTGTCCATCTAATGCACTTTACCCCACACACACTCTCTCTCACACACACACACACTCACTCACATGCCTCAGAGGTCTTGGAACATCTCATAGCCGAGGAGTTGGCAGGACTGATGCTCATCTGACAGATCAGACAGATATCAGACTCAGGAGGATCCTCACGATTGCACACACACACATCTGACAGGTAAGACCTTTCATTCTGTAGCTTTGTAACCTTCATTATTCATAACGAAAGAGCAGCAATATACTAAAGTACATACATTATCTGCATATCTTTTACCTCTTTTTAAATCTTTGTGTTATGCAGAAATTATTCATTGAACTGCTGCCACATAATTCACGCTCTCTCTAGTGTAATATTCACAATGTGGGCTGTTTGTGATGTTTCTGTACAGTAGCTCATCAGGGTGTGGTACTGTAAACCCTCTAAACTCAACAGTTATTTTACAACAGTATTATCGAGATTTCTAACAACAACAGTGCTTATAGTCTATATTGTTTATTGTCTTCTGTTTTGACTTTATTGATGTTTGCCAAGAAAAGCATAGCTGTTACTAATGTATGTATTAACTATTAAACTAAACATTTGCGGTCTTGACACGTCTTATTGAGGGGAGTTTGTGCTGTTACTTTAGTAACTGATCAGATGCACTATTTTCACCGGCTGGACCAGAAAACAGGTGAAAAATTCCCACAAATGCACAATGAAGGAGGAGCCACATCTAGAAACTAGATGATGACAGAGCGAGGGTGCAGGACTCTCTTCGTGACAGAGAGGAGAAAAACAAACAAACAAACAAAAACATAGAAAACAACTGTCTAGCAATGCAGTAAAAACCATTCACCGCATAGCACCTTAACATGATGGTGACAAGTGCACACCATACACATTATCTTCATAAAATAATAACAATACAGCAAAAAAAAAAAGAAAAAAAAAAGATGGTTTGTTGGGGGAAATCATCAGTGCATGTTATTCAAAATAAACAAATAAACTTTTATTAAAATGCAATAATTACTTCACCTCTAAAACAATGTTATTTTAGTATTATTGAGATACTATGGTTTTTATAAATAGTTTGACTTGGTTTTTATTTTTATAGTTTCTGTTTTCCTTTTAATTTTTTGTATACATAAATTTGTGTGTTTGCTTGTGTGTTTATCATTTAGGTTTAATATATCAATATATTTTTTGTTATTTTAGTATAACAGGTTAAACTAAATAAAAATGAAAAATGCTTCATTGGCAATTAGCTAAAATAAATTAAGTTAAAAAATTTAAATATTTTATTTCAGTTAACATTTATTTATTACAATATTAGGCTACTTTTTCAAAGGAACTGCAGTGTTAATAATAATGAATTATTAAATTTAGTTTTTTTTTTTTTTTTTTTTTTTTTTTTTTTTTTTGCTTGTATGACTGAATGCTTGGATTCATTATTTCCCACAGGCTCGGCTGAAGTGTGTCACAGTGCTGTTCAACAGAAGTCACGTGAGGTGCAGGGGTGCGGGACGTCCGAAGACATGTCGTCTGTCCCAGATGACCTGCCTCTCAGGGACTGTCCAGGCTCAAATTCCTGCGAGCAGCTCACACCTTGCTCCGAGAGCACAGTCCTCAGCATGTCCCACAACAAGAACTTCTGGACCCTGCAGCCCGCACCGGGAAACTGCGAGTACTACTGGCAGGCCATCCTCCTCATGACCTCCGGGGGCAGCGTGCTGATCTGCGGGATGGTGCTGAGTGGACTTTACTTTGCTGGCTTCTCCAAGATGGCCACCAATATCCTGGGTCCCGCCCTGTTGTCTGTGGGGCTGGTGGTGCTGGTTGTGGGGTTGGTTTTGATGCCCACCACACGACAAATGAGGGATCAGAGCGCAACAAAACACCTCTGCAGTTACTACAAGCCTCACATAAACCCATGAGGAGAACGTAAGGCAAGAGACTACAGGTGATTTTGATATATATATATATATATATATATAGATAAATATACAATATATATATATATATATATATATAGTAATGCATAAAAATAAAAATATACAAATTTACTAAAATGAAAATTACAAATATAAAAATAAAAGCTTATTTAAAATATTAATAAAAACCATAATAGTATATAAATAATACTTAAATTAAACAAAATTAGAAGTTTTGTCTTGGCAACTAACTGAAATAAGTTATTAAAATTACCAGCTGGAAATAAATAAAACTAAAACTGAAAAAAATAATAATAATAATACAAATATTAATAATAATAATCTATTAAACCTAAATAGTAACAATTAAAGAAAAATGCATAAAAAAGACGAAAAAACATTAAAATAAAACTGCAAATTCAAAATATTAATCAAACTAGATAATAATAATAATAATATAAATAATACTAAAAACATCCAAAATACACATTTAAGTGTTTATTGCACTTTATCTATTTGCATCTGTAGATTTCAATTACAACTCATATCCTTAAAGTTTTCTCAAAATGAGCCAGAAATCTCCACTAAAGCAAAACTTACATACTCCAAACTTAACAGTAGTATACCTATATATATATATATATATATATATATATATATATATATATATATATATATATATATATATATATATATATATTGAAGGTTTTTACAGAGGGAGTTGTTCATCATTCACTCGGTTTACATAACATTTTATTCTTATATATATTCCCTCTGGCTGTTGACAGTATTTTCTGATTTATTGAATAATAAGAGAAATGCCCTCTGTAAAAATATTTAAATATTCCAACAAAAATCAAACAAGAATTTGAGCCTAGCTTTATAGGTTACTGTTCTGGAATTGTATTCAAATTAATGCATATTGAATTAGATAATGCCTCATTTTCATTTCAGAAAACTTGTAATACAAAACAGTCATCTTAAAGTACTGTGATTAATCAACTGGGGAAACTTTCATATTTTTACCCTATTCACCTGTAGTGTCTTGACTTAATGGAGAAATTGCATTCTGAACAAATGCATTAAACCTAACTTGTTTTTGGATGACTAAATGTGCAGAAAAACTCCATATCTGCAGTAAGAAACAGAGACTGCAGCATGGACTCTTTCCCTTTGGTCTGAAACCATGCATTCTTCTGAAAATGTAAGAATGTAGTTTACAAAGTTTTTCTGCTTTGAGTCTATTTAACCAGCGTGGTGACTAACCTGTCTGCTTTGTGTGTAGCTTCAATGCAGATTTAAACTGAGCTCAAAACTCAGTATGTATAATGTGAATATTAAAATTGTGTTTGAATATTGACTCAATTCTTATTTAATGTGAGATATGTATTCGTTGTCTTTTTTCCTCATTATACCATCCGATCAGAAAGTGTCAGTAATTAGAAACTAAAGTCACCAAACATGACTGGACCAGAAAGATGCGTGCAACTTTAGTACACAAACCCAAGTCTCTCGTTTAAATGACTTGAGGCCACATTTGACAGGCAAATTTTTAGGATGTGCAACCTGACACAGAATCCAACATACATGTGTTACTATTGGCGTGTAAACAGCATAGTCTGATATAGTGCATAGGAATCAGTATTAAAGGGATAGTCCACCCACAAATGAAAATTCATAATTTAATCATTTAAACACCCTCATGTCCTCTCAAACCTGTATGAGATTCTTTTGTCTGTGGAACACAAAAGAAGATTGAGAAATGTCTTAGTCATTCAAATAGGAATCCACACGATCGGGAGTTTAGCACGAGGATGGGAAAGTTCCCCGGGCAGATTTCCCTCTTGTTCAAATTAATCACTAATTCAACGCCTTGACCAAATAGAAAGCTTATCGGTTTGAAAGTGACTTCTTTAATCTGTTTTAAACATTTCTACTCTAATGACAATCGACTGGACCTTTTTTTCCCAGCAAAATTTCACAATGGAATATGTGTGTGTCCCCGGGTCTTACTTGCACCCGCTCCAAATGGGAGGCGGGTGCACTAACAAGCTGGCTAAAGACCGGAGCCTATCAGTTGCTAATGCACCACCTGAGATCAGGAAAGTGAGGTTTACCTGCACAGCACCTACCAACTAGCCTCCATTACACTCACTATACACATTAAACCTCATTCCCATCCGGGTCACGGCACCAATGTAACCCCCCTGGTATCCTATTCACACTCACTCCAATAGGACTCGAACCCAGGTCGCCGGCACAGAAGGTAGAGAGCTAAAGACCGCAGCCTTTAATATTAGTTGCTAATGCACCACCTGAGATCAGGGAAGTGAGGTTTACCTGCACAGCACCTACCAACTTGCCTCCATTACACTCACTATACTCATTAAACCTCATTCCCATCCGGGTCACGGCACCAATGTAACCCCCCTGGGATCCTATTCACACTCACTCCAATAGGACTCGAACCCAGGTCGCCGGCATAGAAGGTAAAGAGCTAAAGACCGCAGCCTTTAATATTAGTTGCTAATGCACCACCTGAGATCAGGGAAGTGAGGTTTACCTTCACAGCACCTACCAGCTGGCCTCCATTACATATCTCTCTATAGTACGAAGTTGCCATATGGCAAGAATTAATTCCTACTCATTTCCTTGTTATAAAAAAATAAAAAAATAAAAAAATAAAAAATGCAATTTGCTGCACAATGGGAATTAAAAGGACAGGCCTTAAGGTAGACAATGATGTGCTGTTTTTAAGTCACATGACATTTGAATGTCCTTCCAAAACTCTTGTTCCCACTGTCACCCTCACACGGAAGACACCTGCTGAAGTGCTCC
Source organism: Cyprinus carpio (assembly GCF_018340385.1). NCBI lineage: Eukaryota > Metazoa > Chordata > Actinopteri > Cypriniformes > Cyprinidae > Cyprinus > Cyprinus carpio. Next base: position 7,142,178 of record NC_056574.1, on the reverse strand, counting down.
AGAAATTGCTCTATTATCCTCATTTCTAAAAATCTCTTTGCAAGTTTTTTTTTTTTTTTTTTTTTTTTTTTTTTTTTTTTTTTTTTGCAGCATCTTTAAGTAAATTTGATATTTTTCTTCACAACTGAACCAACCACAAAAATTTTCACGAATTAGCTTGGTTTTTGCTCAAATTAAAATTCTGAAATAGAAGCATTTTGAAAATATAGATACTTTTTTTTTTTTTCTTCTTGTTTCTGTTAAGGGTTTGTGCAGGTTAAATGTGTTTGTCAAACAGTTAATTGGTGATGGGGCCACCCAACAATTTTTTTTTTTTCTTTTTTTTGGACCTGAAGCAGTTTTATTTTTATTTTTTACTTGTCTAATATTTTATTTTTAGATGTTTTCAATTACTTTTTGACTTCAAGCCTTCTTTAACCTCAGTTACATCTGTTGTATTGTACGAATTTTGGATGGATTTATGAAGTGAGAAATATAGTCAAACAGAAATATACATGGGCTTTAAATAATGATGAACAGAAAATGAAATATTGCATATCAAATTATATTAAAGTATGAACTAACTTGTGCAATTCAGTAAATATCATTACACTACCCTAACTCAATGAAAAAATGTGCTGTCCCAATCACCCAAACATTGCGTCCCAATCATGCAAATATTACTCCCCCAAAAAAAGACAAATAAAAATTGGGCTCAGTTTACAGAAAAGTGTACGTCACGCATCCTTTCATTACAATATAACATTGTTTCCTCCTCAGATGGGTAGTTAACATCTTCAGATCTACAGAAATATATCATGTGTTCGGCTCATGTTTTTAATTTATGGCAAGAACCCTTGCTCATGTCGGAAATAATCATCAATAATATGATTGCAGTTATTTAATAATTTGAAGAGTTTATTGTAGTATAGTTGTTTTTATGTATAAATAAAATTATTTCTTATTTTCAGAAAATGAATACATACAGCAATATTTTACAGGGATATAGGAAGAGTGTAGAGTTAGTTATGAGTTAGCAATGTTTCCCTAAGTAGAGCCTTGAGTTAGCAAGGTGATCCCTATTTTGGTTTGCATAAGTTCCAAGAATATAACTCTATCAATTTCTAAAAGAAATGTGCAAAAAAAAATAAAATAATTTTACATAAACACTAATAACATTTTCCACAGCGTTGCCATATAGCAATGTAAATAAATAAATCCCCCCCCCAAAAAATAAATAAATAAATAAATAAATAAATACATTTTTTCCCCATTTGGAATTCGATTTTGTTTAATAGCATCATTGGCAGTATGTATGTAATGTAATGCAATGTATAAATGTATATATAATACGCTTGTTTTTAGTCAATAAAGAGTTGAAGACATATACAGAGATGTTTACGCTATATACTGCATAAATAGTGCATTAAATATGCCATGTAGGAAGGCTTTTGATTTTCATAGCAGTCCCACCGTCAGCAGCCGTGCAGCCACCGTGACGTCACGAGGCCGTTCCCTCCCTGTGCGCCAGGTGCGTCTCACCTGAGCTCGGCAGTTCTTCCGCTAGCGACAGGAGCAGCAGCATCCTCCTCATCCTCCTCCCGAAGATGACGGCGCTGAGGTGCATCGGCAACTGCCTGCCGTCATTCGTCATGGCGATCGTCTTCGACATCATCGGTGTGGTCCTGCTGTTCGTCGGGATATTCGGTGACGTGCGGATGCAAGGCGTGTTTTACGGGGATTTCCTCATCCACACCGGCGCGCTGGTCTTGTTCGCCAGCCTGGCCTTGTGGCTCCTGTGGTACGTGGGGAACATCAGGGTGAAGGATGAGGGTTTGGAGCGCAGATCGAGCGCAGCGCACAGCGTCAAAGAGATCGCGAGGAAGCTCACGAAGAGATTGTCCAAAACACACCTGAAGGACAACACCGGTGAGAAGCGCTTTATTGTTTTACTGATGCTGGCGAGAACTCAGAGGCCGAAACACCGACGTGAAGATCCTAATGAACCATTAAGAACCGTTTTAAAATTCAAAGAACCAACTTTTGCGTTCCCCCGAGAATAATTTGTTTCGATGCAATGCAATGCAAAGCATGCAAAAGTAGCCTATTGAAATATAATTTTTCCTCCTATATATCTAATTTTTTTTTCCATCACCATCTCCTTTTAAAGAATCATTGAAGTGTCTTTTAATTTTTAAAAGTGACTCATGAATCATTTTATTATTATTATTATTATTATTATTATTATTATTATTATTTAAGATTAAACTGATGAAATAACCTTCACCAGTCTGTGCCCACTCTTGTATTTATGTGTGTATTGATCTATATGTTGAAGCTTATCTGTTATTTTTGCACAGGTGAGAAAACAGGAAGCAAAGGTTCCACCATTCGTAACGTAACGTGGGGGAAATCCACTTACTTCCCAGGACACAAGGATCTTGAATCAGATATGATCAAATGTGATGAACTATCCAAAGAAAAATCAGACGATGATCAGTTCATGTGCTACCAGAATCAAGGGTACGAGGATGAGGAGTCTTGCAAACCAATTCAGGAGGAGACAGATGGCCAGACCCGGTCAGAAGACGGTTCTGAATCAGATGTGAGCAAATGCAGTGAAGCGTCCCAGGAGAAAAAGCCTGGAGATGATCAGTTCACCTGTTACCAGAACGAAGGGTACGAGGAATCAGAATCAGCCGTGACCAAAGACGCCGAAAAACCTCAGGAGGAGAAGCAAGAGAGCATTGATGTTCTGCTGTGAAAAGAGGTGAGTTAAATTAACCCTAATTGCTCAAATAATAAAGCCACTGGAGTAAAGTTAAATTCAACATCATAAACTCCCAGTATGTGACTCTACACAGTTAAATGCTGCATGGCATTTTCATAGACAAACATCCGTGTGTTTCTATTTTAGCTGGTGTGCAAATGTTTACCAAGATACACTGCAAATCTAAACCTATTTTAGGTTATTTACATAATATCATAACGTGTTATTCCTTATGTCATGTACAGTCTTGCATGTATCATTAATCATTTTTGTAGTATTTTTATCATTCATTTAAACTGCATCATCCTTGACCTTTAATATTCATTTTAGATGTGCATATAAATGTATAAATTGAAGCAAACTTACTAATTCATTCATGAATTAGAAACTTCTCTTACTTGCCAAAGTTTAAGACGCTTGTTTTCTTTTTCTAGGTCCTAAAACAATGACTGAATAGCCAAGAACCTTCAATAGTCTTCAAACATTTGCCATCAGCAGTACGTCTAGAGATGCTGTGCACAACTCAAATGGTACTACATATGCTTTAATATAGTAAAACACAGCTGTCTGTTGTGTTTCTGTATGGGGGTTGAAGATTCTCAGTGGCCTGATGTTTCTAAAGCAGGGTGGCTGATATAATGCTATAATACTTTTAATGGACACCAAATTGGTGAAATGAAGCGAACTCTTACTTTGCACAATATTTACTAAAAATTCATTAGAAGAATGTATAATGCTTTGGCAAAACTGTTAGCAAATTATCTCCAGAAGTGGAGGTTACATCAGCCAAATTTTGATAATCCCAAAATAGCCAAATATTGTCTGATATATAGCCATTCAATGTGTGTTGTAATGTCCACTTGTGTTGTGTTTTTGTTACTGTGTTGTTGTAAAATGTTGCTTATTTTTGCACATCCTCATTTGTAAATTCATGCATAGGCTCATGCATTGTAGGAATCCATTTCCCTTTCAAAGTGGCAGCTGAGCGCTCAAGCAAAGACCTCCAAAGTCAAGCCATTTCATTTGTTGTTCGTCATCAGTGACCAAACCAGTCCGACAGCAAATACAATGGACTGATAGTTCATTCAAGGGACCTGTTGGTTCATCTTTGTACATAAGCATTTTATACTGCACCCATATGGCAAAAATATATATATATATTTTTTCAAGTATATTTTGAACTATATAATAGTAGTGAGCGAGTTATGTGAACATAACTGTATATGAAAAAAACTGCATGATTTATGTAAATGTAAAGCACATAATCTTGACATGCCAAATTAATCCTGACTGTAAATACTCCCTCTTTCTCTCACAATACTGTAGTTGTTGTTTTAACCGATGCAATATGAAATGCATGTAAACTTAAAGCCCAAGTTTGTATAAACAATTAAATCACATTTCACCCATATGACTGTATTTGTTTTTAATTCATGTTGTGTTTGCTTAGTCACTATTGCCACATCATACGGTTAGTGATTTGCTCTAAGGCCTAACCTTTGAATGTTGTGGTTAATCATCAAATTGAATAATGCCTCAGTTTGTGTGACTTCCTGAAATGTGCAAGGTCTCTCTGTGACTCATATTTGAGGATTGAGATTGCGTAACTAAGAAAATTCAGTACAACTTGTAATGCAGCATCTGCACCGGTGCTTTGACGAAGGCTTTTCTCTGTCTGTGGAAATATGTGAATCTGTTCATAATTGTTTATCTAGCAGATCCACCGTCAGGGTGATGAGAACAGTCTGAGGAATAATATGCATAAGTATAAGACGTCTTCGCTTTTTCAGTAGGCATTCGCCAGGCAGTTGAACTTGTTTTGCTGGTTGCATACCTGCTGTCAAAGAAATGCACTGCGTAAGAATGTGGGTGAGCTGCTTTATAAAAGTCTTGTGTGGGGAAAGTTCCTGTCATTCGTTCTTCAGGCCCATCAGCCTGCTGTACGTCCGTCGGCTCTCCTTACTTGAGCTTCTCTAAGATGGACTGCAAGGAAAGAGTGGGACGCTGCTTCCTCTTTCTATTCTTGGCTGTTCTGTTCGATGTAGCTGGACTAGTTCTCTTCTTCATTGGCATTTTTGCACCAATCAGTTTTTGGGACTTGTTTGTCCTTTCCGGACCAATCATCATCTTCCTTAGCCTGGTGTTTTGGATCTTTTGGTACCTGGGGAACCTGACGGTGCCGTACCGCGAACTCCTGCCCAAGTGAGCATGGATTGGAGGAGAAATCATGACTTCAGGAAGGCGAAAGGACTCCGGGAGTTACTGAGTGACTAAAACAAAGGATGAATGACGTGTCACTTGAAGGCCTACTGGAGTCACTTGCCGGATCACCATTGTCTTGGGAATTTAACCTTTTAACAGTGATTACCATCTCAAGATGCTTCAAGAATGAGAATGACTGTGGGGTGACAGAAAATAAATCCTGTCAATGAATTTTAACAGCAAAGAATTGGACAATTCAACCCCAAAAATGCAGCTACCTCAATAAGATTCCCTTTTTTTCCAGTTCCGCCATTTTCATTGATCACTTCATGTTCGTGAAAGACCTATTTTTTAGCATCGTACACAGTTCCTGCCTCTTTTTGGAAGATCCCGTCATGCACTTTATGGAAAACATTAGAAAACCTCAGGTGAACCTCTGAAATGCCGGACTTGACCATTGACACTATGGTTTTTGCACTGTACTGAAAACAAAACAAATGATTGATTTATGATTGATGCCTTTCCTTTTCCACAGTCTTTTGCCTTTATATAGAGGTTTACAAAAAGCTGTTGTCATCATAACCAGTATAACCAATAAGAACAAAAAAAAATGTTGATGCTGAATGTGAACGGCTGTACTGAAATGATGTTGTGGTTACTGTGAATGTGACACATAAGTTTAACTTATAAAATGAAGTTTTTGTTTGGTCAGTGACAATCAGAGACATCATCTTTTATAGTCTTTTGTTTTGGTCAGAGATGTCTTTCTGAAAACCAGATGAACTGGAAATGCCAGCGCAAACATCAGCATTGAGATGCATTATTTTGCACGAGGTGCTTCCCTGTCATGGGGAGATCATATGACCAGTCCAATACTACAGATTCCCAAACAGAATTTTTGAATGCAGAATAAATTGATCATGGGTGAGTTTCTGTGATGCTGCATCCACACCAGTAGATGTCAGTATAAAGTCCACTGTCATCATGATTACACTTCTTCTAAAAGCAATAATGAATGCAAATAATAAAATGCAGCTAATTGTATAAACATGAACAGTTTAACTGGCAAAATGATATGCCCTCATGCACAAAACAAATGCAACCAGACTACTATAAATGCATGTTCACTCTCAGCGAATATAAACATGGTTTGTGTTGAATTTGGAGCTGCCAAGAGCATTAAAGCATCGCAAAATGTTAAATTGTTCTATTCAGCTTGTGTTAGTGTAATAATTTTGATTATTGTTCGGCTTATGTAGCTCACGGTGAGCTACATAAGCATTGATTACCCTTTGGGGTAGGCTAATTGAGGTACAAAGGTGTACCTTTTTATAGTCTCAGCAAACAACTATCCAGCTAACAGGGAACTTTCTCAGAACTCTTGGTTCTCTCAAAGATATGAACAAAACTTCTTCCAGCTGGAAAATAACAAAAAGGTCCATTGCTGTGCTCCAGACATTTCTGGGCTGCAAATTTTGGCCAGTGGGTGTGTCAGAAGCAGCTACAAAAATGAGAAGGATATAGCTGCAGCCCAGAGATCTTCAAATGGGGGTGGGAACTTCACAGCAGGGCGTGGCTTCCTCCCTTTGACAGACAGACACATGACACAGTTTGTATTCCCAAACCAGTTCAAAACTCCGCCTCGTAACCGATACAAAAGATTTAATTGGTCATGTCAATCACAGTACTGGTTTCCTACACAATGCTACAATTGCCCCCCAAAGATCCACCATTGACTGACTATAACTTCAGACTTACTTTATATCTCACAATTCTGACTTTTTTTTTTTCTGAAAATTGTGAGAGAAGAACTCACAATTACCTTTTTTAATTTTTTTTTTTATTCTGTGGTGGAAACTGTCTTTCATACTTATGCATGATTTATATAATTATAAGATTAAATATAAACATTTATAACCTGTAAAATACTGCATACAAGCAGCAAAGTCTCATTATTCTGGTTATTTTTGATGATGCCTGAAATGTTGCCACCAGATGTTTTTTTTTTTTTTTTTTTGTTTTTTTACAGTTTAGGGGTTGGACTGTATTTTATAAATTCTCGTGAAAGCTGCTAAAATCCCATTTTTGCATAAGTGGGATGCTGTTGTTAGCCGCAGTTATTACACTGGTTTCCTAAATGGTTTCTGTAAGAGCTTTCCAATGTAATTGTTGGCTTTCTGGAGTGCTGAATATTGATCGCTCTGCTCTTTATTTTAATAACCCATGAGCATGCATCCTGGTGGTCATCAGTAGATGCAGAAAATACCACAATGAAACACAAAAAGCAATTTATGTGTGTGTGAGAAGAAAGAAAGAGAAGCCACACAGAGGAATAGATGCTTATGACAGCAATAATAAGATGAGTCCAGCCAAACATGTAATCATATTTCATCACATAAGGATTGCATTTCGAATGGTCCACATAATTAATGTGAAAACTAAAATTATGGCATAATCCTTCAATTCCTGCTTGTCCAATATGTTGATGCACTCAAGTCCAAATATTGGTACATTTGGTGTAAATGTATCAACAATATCAATGACCCATCTTTTTCACAGGGCTTATACCAATTTTTGTTCCATCAAATGCTCTCTAGAATAAACATGACTTTCAATTCTCACAATCCATTTACTGAATAAATCTTTTAGATATTTATGTTCGGATGAAGGATATTTCACAATTTTTACAGAAGCTCAGATTGAGGTATAGTTCACCCTAAAATGAGAATTAGCTGAGAATTTGCTGCAAGGCCATCCAAGATGTAGATGAGTTTGTTTCTTCATCAGATTTGGAGAAATGTTACATGACTTGCTCATCAATAGATCCTCTGCAGTGAATGGGTGCCGTCAAAATGAGAGTCCAAACAGCTGATAAAAACATCACAATAATCCACAAGTAACCCACACCACTCCAGTCATCAATAAACGTCTTGTGAAGTGAAAAGCTGTGTGATGGTAAGAAACAAATCCATCATTAAGAGGTTTTTAACTTAATCCGTGATCCATAATATTGCTTTCTCCAGTGAAAATGTCATCTGTTCTGAATCAGGAGAGAAATATGCACAGATTAAGCACAGTTTACAAGCGAAAAACAGTCCAAAACATTTCTAAACAAATATGTGGGTGGATTTTGATGTGAAAGCCAACAGGAGATGGAGGAAGCATTATTATGGACTCAAATATGATGCTTTATATTTAAAACGCCATCATGATGTTTCTTACAAACATGCAGCTTTTCACTTCACAAGACATTAACTGATGGGTTTGAGTTAAACACTCATATGTTCCTCGTTTATAAATCGCTTTATAGAAGCATCTGCTGAATGAATAAATGTAAATGTAGCATCAGAATAACCATAAAACTTCCCCCTTAATAATAAACAATGAGTGCCATTATTGTTTTCAATTATATGAAGCGTACTTATCTGTTAACATCTGAAAAATGTGTTTTAGGGTTTGTCTCGATATGACTGAGTGTCATTTGCCAGCAGATTTTTTTGTCCAGTGGGTCAAAAGGATTATATGAGAATCAACTAAACATTATGAACAATAAACGTTAGCTTGCACTGTCATTTCATTTGTGAGAAAGTCACCATGCCCTCTACTAAAACAAATTGCAACAGTTTAACGTCTCCCTCTAGTGAGTAAAGTAGAATTAACCAGTCAGTTAATACTCATGTTGAAGAGACAGTAGCAGGCTGTGTCCATTTACACCGAGTACAAATGTCTTTTTTGCAAAGAATATTTCCATGCACCATTTACTTTGGCTATAAATAAAGACATAACACACCCTCTGAACTGTGCCTCTGAATCTGCCCGTCGTTACTGGACACTGAAGACAATATAAACGAACATTTGTGTCATATAAAGTTATTGTCCTTTTCAGAAAATTTATCATGGACTCAAAAGCTGCAGTAGTGGCCCACACAACAATCACAATCTAATCCTAATAGATACAGCAGGTATAAATGAATTCTTGTAGCGACTACTTCCTCATAATGAAACTCAAGGCTTTCCTGATGGCAGTAATTGATGTGTTGGAAATATGCAACAGGAATTCTGAATAAGACGTAGGGGATGTACTGATGTAGATGTTAATGTATGAAGCATTGATTTGATTGTGTCATTGTGGATCCTGTGTATTTTCGTTGTGTGTCTAGCGAGGCCAAAGGTCAATTTTCATTCAATGCTGGACAATAAAGTACAACTTACTAACTAATACTGTGGAATATGGTATATAGCAGTGTATCAGGTTAAAGAAGGAAATTAGGAGTGTCGTATTGCATATCCAAAAAGCATACATGGTTAAAATAAATAAATAAATCGATAAACATGGTGCTTTTAGCAAGTGTGAAAGTCATTATGTTCTCTACAGTTCCTCTAGGACTCTTATCGGGTGTGAACGCGCCCGGGCGGGTCACACCCAGCAGCACTGTTTACAAACACCAGGAAGAGATGACGTCACCTTGCACGAGCACATGTTCCCCGGAGTACGTGCGCGCGTCTCCCTGTACGCGTTCACGTGTTTGAAGAATTGACCTCCGTTTGAGGGCTAAACAACATTCTGCGTGCTGTTTAAGGGAAGGGGCATCTTCGCGCCTTAAAACGCGTTTGTGTTCATGACCTCCGTACTCAAAACACACGCTGACGCCGCTGAGGATTATGGGGGAATCGGCGACTGCAGACGTGGAGAGACGTAAAACGCGGAGTAGACTTCGACGGGATTCAAACGTACAGCAAAATCTTCAGGGCTTTATTTCACTCAGACATACATTTTCTAGTTTCTAGAGATAAATTGTGATGCGCTATTGTAAAAATAGATTATAGAAATGCATGCAGGGTAAACTGTGAACAATTAGAAGATTTAAAATGGACAATGAGCGTTTATGAATTACCGGGAAGGTAAAATACCTGGTGAATTTTAAACATAGCTCGCAATTAATCGCATTTGATTTAAAGGCACTTGCAATATTCCCAAAGCTATCAATACGCATTAAGAAAAAAATGAATAAAACAACCATTATAAAAATAAACATTCTTTATTACAAGATTCTTAACGGTTTTTAATTTTATTATTTTTATAGTATTGTATTAAATCATACTTTTATTCTACATACACTGTATTATTCTTAATCGATAATTAATGATTATATTATAAAACCATTTTACGTCCATCCACGATGAATCTCCACTCCAGTGTTGACAACTCTCCACATACATGCGTGTTGAGGCGCAGCGCAACCGACCTTCAATCCGCCAAGTCACCCATAGTCCTAATTTCATTGGCTGCGATCGAATTACTGCATTCCTTAACGCGTCTCTGATTGGTTGGCTTCTCTGTCAATCACAGAGCCGCTTCCACCAGCGCGCCCTGATTGGCTATTGCCCCCTTCCCTTTCTCTTCGTGCTGAATCGCGGCGGTGGGTCGAGTCGCCGCCGCTGATGCTGGTATCTCCGGTCGGGCACGTTTAACGTTTTCCCCCCTTCATATTTACCATTCATATTTATCGTGCCCCGTGTGCGGAAAGATAAAGATGGCAGCGGTGGCCCGTCTGGAGGGCCGTGAGTTTGAGTATGTGATGAAGAAGCGCTCGGTGACGGTGGGTCGGAACTCGTCGCAGGGTTCGGTGGACGTGAGCATGGGCCACTCGAGCTTCATCTCCCGCCGGCACCTGGAGATCTTCACCGCCGCCGCGGAGGACACGGGCTCGGGACTGGGCGGAGGAGAGTTTTATCTGCGCTGTCTGGGGAAAAACGGGGTGTTCGTGGACGGGGTGTTTCTGCGTCGGGGGGCGCCACCCCTGCAGCTGCCGAGAGTGTGAGTGATTATAACCTTCATCTTCTTCGTGGTCATCATCGTCTTCGATGTAATTGTTGTTGTTGTGATGAAACACCGGGAGCACGTGCTAGTGTCCCTATGTTGCACATTTTTTTTTTTCGTTTCGCTTTCAGAGCCTCTGGGCTGTGTCTCAAACCCTAGCGAGATGCCTAAGTAGACAGCATTCACGGGCGTCATGTTTACGCAGCGTTTTGGTCATTGTGTACAACATCGTTTTTATACGGTGCACGTAACATTTCTTCTTATCGTAATGCATGGAGCGTGACAGACCTATGAAGATTTTTGAGCCACAAGGGGCGAGTGCAGCATTTTTGGACGCCATACGTGCATGCACTATTTTTGGGGTGTCATAGGTGCGTGCTGCAGCAGATTAGAGCATTACATGCGCGTGTAGCGACATTTTTGAGCCATCGTGGGTATTCAGAATTTTTTTTCAGGGCGTTGCTTTCAACAGTTTGGGGTGTTACAGATATGTGCAACATTTTTAGGCAAGTGTATTTTGCATTTTTCAGCAACAATAGGTGCATGCAGCATTTTGGGAGGCATAGGCACGTGCTGCAGCAATTTTGGGGCATCATAGCCGTGTGGAGCAGTATTTTTGAGCAACAACATGCAAGCAGCATTTTGGGAGTCATAGGCACAAGCTGCAGCAGTTTGGGGTGTTATAGTTGCATGCAGAATTCTGGGCATCATACACATGTGTAACAGCATTTTTGAGCATCATAAGCATGTGTAACAATTTTTGGCCATCATAGGCATGTGTAACAATTTTTGGGCATCAAAGGCATGTGTAACATCGTTTTTGGGCATCATAGGCATGTGTAACATCATTTTAGGCATGTGTAACAGCATTTTTTTAGCATCATAGGCATGTGTAACAGCATTTTTGGGCATCATAGGCATGTGTAACAGCATTTCTGGGTATCATTAGTGCATGCAATAGTTTTGGGATGTTATAGGTGCAGTATTTTTGGACATGATCATAGATGCATGTTTTTGCTTCATATTAAAATGTGTAGCAGCATTGTTTTGGGAACAGTAGATGCATGCAGCATTTTGGGAGTCACAGGCACATATAATGCAGCAGTTTGGCCAATCATAGGTGTATTCAGAAAAATTTGGGGTGCATCGTGGGTATGTGCAGTATTTTGGGATATACGGGGTACATGCAGCAGTTTTGGGCATCATAGGCAAATACAGCAGCATTTTGAGGTGCATCATGGGTATGTGCAGTATTTTGGGTGATAAGAGGTTCATGTAGCAGTTTTGGGCATCATGTGCACATGCGGCATTGATTGATATATTAATAGGTGCACACAGCACCCATTTTAAGCATCATAGACAAGTGCAGCAGTTTTAGGCATCATAAGCAATGTCCTAAAGATGCTGTCTAGGTAGGCAGTTCACCACGTTTTCAAACACAGTTTAAAATTTACATGCATATTCAGACATATGCATGCAAATATATCACCTGTATTAATTGTAAGAAATGTGCGTGAAAGAGAAAATGTGTGTTTTATCATGAAATAATGAGTGTGGTTTTGTCTCAGATGGAGTGTAAAATCACTGAAATGGTGAGATTTGTGTTAACTAGGGGTTTGGGGCTGATATCCTGACTCTATGCATCATATGCTCTTTGTTTCTTATGTGCTTAAGTTCCTTTTTTTTTTTTTTTGGTGCATCTCAGAAAAGTTCGGTTTGCTGTCAGCTGTTTCCATTTTCTTTATTTGTTTGTCTTGAGAAGCTGTTGGACATCTGGGTGTGTTGACATTACCCTGAAGCCGACCTTTGGATGGTGCATTATCTGTTTTGAATGTCTGATTTGTGTTATGTCTCACCCACAGCTGGCCAGCATATTTCAGAATGATTTAGCAGTGTAGATTTGTATGTCTCAGGTATCTTTTTTTTTTATGCATGTCATCAAATCACTGCGTCGAGCACGACTGTAGTGCACACTTATCCCTTTGCTTTTTTAAGCACATGACCCACATATCTCAATATAACAACAAATCTGTTGCACCCTACAGTGCCAGCCTTAAAAGCAATTTTGTGCACAGCCATTTTCAGCCCTGCAAATCTTTCTGTGGAATCCTACACTGATTTAACAAGACATATCACCTCTAGATGATCATCTTGATATGCGGTGTCACATTAAGAGTGAGCTTTCTAAATATGGAAGCATAGCTTACATGTTTGTTTGAGTCCTGTGGAGTTGCAGAGAGATCCTTTGTGCTGACAGACACGAATAAGGCTTTTTATAGCCAACATCTGCTTTAAAATCTAGGGCTCTATAAAATCTGTTTAATTTTGACACGAGTTCGATTTTATTTTTGCCCCAAATTTAGTATTTTCCATTTTAGTTTTAATGGTTTAATTAAATTGTATTAATCGAAAAGGATGTTCAATCCATTAAAGTGATAGGCTAGTTCAAGTTATGTCATCATTTTCTCACCCTCAAGTTGTTTCAGACCTGTGTTTCTTTCTTCTGTTGAACACAAAAGAAGAGATTTTGGAGAATGTGGGTAACCAAACTGTTGACGGTAGCCATTGACTTCCATAGTAGGTTTTTCCATACTATGGAAGTCATTGGCTACCGTCAACTGTCTGATTGCCCACATTCTTCTTCTTCTTCTTCTTCTTTCTTCTACCCACATTTGGAATTTATATATAAAAAGAAAAAAAACTATCAAAATAAATACATAATTAAAATATAAATACTTACAGTTTCTTTTAAAATTTATATATAAAATGATGTATTGTTTTTTTGGAAAGTCTGTGTTGTCGGTTTAAATTGTTCCAGGTTCTGTTATTATTATTTAATACAAATTTACGTACAGTTTTTTTATTATTATTATTATTATTTTTTTCTCAGTAGAAGTCATTTGCGGTTTAACATTCACAGACACTAGTCCATATTACTACATCATTTTGATTAAGTATACCAAGTTTTGATTCATTTATCCAATATTTTGCAGAATTCCATGACATTCCGTGTTATACAGTATAGTCTGCATTTATGCATTTGCACTATGCTTTTATCCAAAGTGACACCCAAAAATGAAAAATGTCATCTATTCACCCTCAAGCTGCTCCAAATCTGTATGAATTTATTTCAACTGTAGAACACAATAAATATATTTTGAAGAATGTTGGTAACCAAAAAGTTGACGGTAGCCATTGACAATAAGCCACTGACTAGCATCAACCGTTAGGTTACCAACACATTTAAAATATCTTTGTTTATGTTCAACAGAAGAGAGAAACTCATACAGATTTGGAACAGCTTGAGGGTGAGTAAATGATGACAACATTATAATTTGGGTGAACTACCTTTTTAAATTTCATTAAAAACAATTATGTTTGTTTGGTATATTCAAGGTATATTCTCTGGGAATCGAACCCATGACCTAAGCATGGCTTGACTTATAATGGCTTACTTATAGGTGACTGCATTAAAATGCCTCACAACATGAGTGTGTTTATAAATGTTATGCTAATTAGACTGCCACTTCTCTGAAGATTAGAAAAGAGCCGTGTCCACATACTGTAATTGGCAAGAAATCAATCTGCCGCACGCGCTGAGACTTGAAGGACGTCCAGATGGTTTGTATGGACTATAAAGGACAGCACGTTGGAGGTAGAGACGCTTTGAGTTTCAATATTGATCAAGAAGCTAAAGACCGTTTAAATAGTGGAGAGTTTCGCTATGATTGGATCTCCAGACTACGCCTAAAAAAAGTCACATTTGCAACCAAAAATATTCATTTGAGAGTGATATTTTTGCTGAGGTCGCCTTTTTTCCTCTATAAGCGTCGTTCTGTTAATGCGTGAGCTCCATTTTAATATTTGCGATCGTTTATAATCGATACTGATATGGCTTCTTGTTATCAAGATCTTTAGTCTATAAGCGTCGTTCTGTTAATGCGTGAGCTTCATATTATTATTATTATTATTATTATTATTATTAGTCCAATAATTGCAATAAGCTTTGTGCTCTGTTACCTTTAATAAACAAAGTATCAACTTAAAAATTCTGCCGAGTTCTTAACGAAATTCAAACAATAAATACAGTTTTGGTGCTCTTTAATTAAATGCATGAGTGATTCGTCCTCAGTCCAAGCGGCACGTGAACCCATCATTTCTTTCTCTTTACTATTATAGTACAAAACAATCATGAATGGACATCAGCAGGTATTTTATAAGATACAGTACATCTTACTGAAATGTCTTATGTAATGGCTCATTCAGTGTTTTAAACTGTTAAAGCTTGTAAATAATGCCACATAACAATGGTTTACCTCAGAATAACCAATCAGCTAGAAAAAAACAAAACTATAAACCGGAGCATTTTGCTAATTTTATGCGCTTTATTGCATATTCGTATTTTTACTTAACCTGTTGACATGATAAGAAAGAAAGCAAGGAGCTAAAGATAAAATTCAACACCTCCTATATAATTGCATGTTACTAATGAAGACAAACAGATTGGATGTGTGCAAGACATACGACAACATTTATAGGATGCATTAATTAGGAGCACAAACTACACTCCAGGGCCAAGTGATGCTGATATAGTTATAGTCCGTGATATTGGCACAGATTCAGTTCTCAAGTTGGGAAAGATGTTTAGTTCCCACTTTAACTGAACCTTAGTTCCTAGGACATCTAAAGATGGATTAAAATACTGATAAAGACAAATAAAGATGTGTTTTTAATTATGTCAGAGGAGCTATTATTTTGACCTTACAGCTGTTGCATTCAAGCAGATGAAAGAGATTTTATGGAAAGACCGTAAAAATCTACTAAAGTATTTTCCACATTGTTTATCGTTATATTAACAGCAGAACATTTCATTTATGTGCAGCAATATAACAATAAACGGCAATATTTATTTTCATACACACACCTATATGATTTTATTTTATTAGATCTAAAAATACCAAACTATTTGCTAATGACTTTGTTTTATTTATTTATTCATCAATAATTTATATTTCAAATATGCCTTCATAGTGTTAGGAGTCTGCTGTAGACAAGACTAGACCGCTGGAGGAGTGAGTCAGGTTTTAATATCTGTTATAAAACAGCCTAGTGTCTTTTTTCCTGTTGTAAGGCAGTGAGTCACTGGGAATGGGGTTGTTTCTGTCTGGAAAGTGTTAGGGTTTGGTGCTTTGGTCTGTCTTTGAGCACACACACCCCTGCTGATGACATAAGTTTTAGAGTCAAATCAGTTCTCCTTCTCTCCTGTAGGTTTTTTTTTTTTTTTTTTTCTGTTGCTTTGAAAATGATCCAGTTTTTTTTTTTTTTTTTTTTTTTTTTTTTTTTTTTTTTTTTTTAGATAAACATGCATTTTCTGTTAAACCTCTTTGAAATGAATTGAATTGCATTGAAAATAATTCAGTCAGTGGTAAATAGTCATATAGTGTCTTATTGCTGCTAAACTCAGTTTTGAGTGTAAGGCTTGGCATAGGGATGTAACGATTAACCGCAAGCCGGTTGAAAACCGATTCAAATATGTGACTATTCAAATCGGATGAGGTGCTAAACAAATCGCGAGAAAAGTTTAGATGGTATTTTTTTCTTTTCATCTTGCCTCTGTATAATGCATATTAAAGTTCATAAGTGCAGAGCTGCTTTGTTTACAGCAGAAACCAAGGAAACGCTTTAAGCGCCACCTGCTGGCAGAGAGTGAATCTGTGTCTCGTTCAGCTCATCTGCTGTTTCTGTTTCATGCAGATACTATTTAGGTATAGTTTCACAAAACCGAAGTCAAACCATTCTTTTTGAAATTATTCAATCTAATTTAGATTAAAAACTGCTCATGTTGCATGTATGCAGCATCTTTGTTTGAATCATGATAACAATGCAGTGGTTGCCTCTAATTTTAAATGGAAAGAGCACAGACAAATCCTTAATTTGTTTATATGAAGAGATTTCTTTTATTTGTGTTACTTCTTTTCTTTCATTTGGGGCTTGTTTTAAAATTTCAATTTAGTTTTTTTTTTAATTTACATTTACATTATATTTAAATTTTTTCATTTAGCAGACGCTTTTATCCAAAGCAACTTACAAATGAGGACAATAGAAGCAATCAAAACCAACAAAAGAGCAATAAAATGCAAGTGCTATATTAGTATATTACTATAGTGTTATATTTCAGTTTCACAAAGAAATGTGCAGCATTCTGTCAACGCAATAATAAAAGGACACATTCAATTTATAATTTGTCTTAAATCTCATTTTGTAAAAAGAAAAAAAAATTGTGAATCGAATCGTGAAATCAAAATCATGAATCAAATTGAATCATGAAATCAAAATCATGAGTCAAATTGAATCGTGAAATCAAAACCGTGAATACAATTGTGAAATCAAAATCACGAATCGGATCATGAAATCAAAATCGTGAATCGAATCGTGAAATCAAAATTATGAATCGGATTGAATCGTGAAATCAAAATCGTGAATCGAATCGTGAAATCAAAATTATGAATCGGATTGAATCGTGAAATCAAAATCGTGAATCGAATCTTGAAATCAAAATTATGAATCAGATTGAATCGTGAAATCAAAATCGTGAATCGAATCGAATCCTGGAATCAAAATCATGAATTGAATCGTGAGTTGAGTGAATCGTTACATCCCTAGCTTGGCACGATTCCTCTGCTTCAGAGCGGTGCAGACTGAAGGGAGTCTCAACACTCCCTCAGTAGTCAAATACCTTCAGTGTCGTTAGTTAAGGGCACAGTAAAAGCTGTAGTGTGTCACTCAACCATTTTGGTGCTAAAATCTAATGGGGGAAAAAGTGCTTAAATATTTTCACTTTTACTTTTCAGCCATTATTTTTTTAGAAAATTAACACACAAAAGAAAAAAAAAAATCAAAGTTTTTTGTGTTTGGTTAAACCAGGCTTCCTGTGCGAGATCTTTTTGTAGAAACTGTGTTCTGGTGTTTTGTGGTTGAGATGCAAGGAGATATGCAGGAACAAGTCTGTTCGGGTTACACACACACACACACACACACACACACGTCTCAGGGAGGAATGTGAGGGCTTGAGATCCCAACATTCCTGTTTTAAAGAGTTCCTCGTAGTTGCCATGACGAGATTGTGCTCGGAATGGCTGCCTGGAGCAGAAACACATTTAACATTCAATCCTGAATAATCGAATTACAATTTGCATGAACAGAACGATTGTTGGATATCTGACAAAGACAGCTGAGCAAAGTTTAATGAATGTTTACTGAAAGAGTTTCAACAATTTATGTGAGAATGATTGTTATCTTCTTCTCTGAAATGCATTTGTTAAAAACTAGTACTTTTCTTAAACATTTGATTTTTTTCTTTCTATTGTGTCTCTAAGTCTCTCAGTTTGTAAATGAGTTGTGTTATAATTAAGTAACTACTAAGTATCAGTGCTGAATGCTGAGTGTTTATGGAGATATCGATGGTTAAAGAGATATGATCAAGCAAAGTAATATATTTTTATCTTTGAAATGCAAAGTAAGATATTTTTTACAAAAACCTTTGTCACTTTATTGACATTCCAGGTGACCAAAACCTAGAAAGATCCAAAAACAGGGTTTCTGTAGATACGAAAAAGGTCTTAAAAAGTATTAATTCACCCCTTTCACAGATTAAGGCCTTATAAAAGTCTTAAATCAGAGCAGAATGAAGTCCTGGCATGCACTGAAAATACATGAAATGTTGCATGCACTGAAAATAAAATAAAACAAATTATTTAAATAAATAAAAATTGATCATACTCAGTATTTCTGTCTTGTTTTGTATCAAGATGCATTTACTTGAGATGCAAAATGAAGATAGTTGAAGTCTTGTTTCATGAGAAATTGAATAAAAGTCAGTCAGTTTGTGCTTAAAACAAGCACAAAATCAGTCAGTGGCATATATGAAAACTTGTTTCCGTTTGAATTAAGCTGTTTTTTCGGAGCCCGTTGGCAGATATTTTTTAATCTTTGATACACAAAATAAGAATTTAGTGAGACCTCAGAAGTTGCAGAAATTTTTAGATCACTGACCTTTTTGAGGTTTTGTTCAGCTGAACTTTCAGTGGAGGCAAAGAAAACTCGCAGGTTTCATTTAAATGATCTTAATTTATGTTTTGAAGATTGACCAAAGGCTTTATGGGTTTGGAATGATATCAGAATGAGTAAATGATGGCACAATTTTCATTCCAGGGTCAACTCTCCATTTAATATGTGTGTAATGTCTTAGTCATGAATATTTTTAAATGTAGCTGTTTAGTTTGAGTAAACTTTGTGGTTTGGACTGGAGAGGAATTTCTGTAAATTCCTGTGTCGTGTAGAACATCAAACTCTGAATAGTTTTTTCCACAACATGACCTCGAGGAATGGACTCGTTACTCCAGAGAGGTCCAGCAGATGTTGTTGATAAAGTGTGTCGGTGCGCTGCTCGTTCATGACTGCTGCCCAGTGTGCAGATGTTTTACTCGAGCACAAATCATAAGGCCAGATCATGAGTGTGTCTTGTTGGATGTGGAAAATGTTGCCTTTTTTTTTTTTTGTTTATAAGTGAATTGTTTATTGTAGTTTGCGTGACACATTTCTCTTCAGGCTCTAATCAAGAGCAGATTTGCCCACTGTGGAGATTGCAGTTTACCACAAGGTTTCAGTCGTTAACGTTAGTTGACGTAAGCTAGCAATGAACAGTGCTTCTACAGAAGCATTAGAGGTAACTCACTCTTTCCAGCACACAAATATGTAACAAAACACCATTGAATGTCTAAAAAACAGATGTTTTTAGCTGCATCGCCCAGCACTAGTGACATGAATTTACAGTAGTATACTAAACACTTCAAAAAGGTCAAAGGTTTAACCAAAGAAATAATGAACTTAATTTTAGATTCAGAACATATTAATTTGTTTCATTTCAATATTACTTTCATCATTTACTGCTACATTTTTAGAATCAAAAGCTGTATATGGTAACATTAGTTAAAAAAAAATAAATTACTTGAAATAAAACAAATTTTAACTAAACTAAAATATAAGAAAATATTACATAAATATTTAAAAGAAAAATATAAAACATATTTATATACATTATATAAAATAAACACAAGCTGAAACAAGCAAAATACATTTATATAAAATAAAACACCTGTAAATAAAACACACTACAAACAAAATACATTTATACAAAATAAAAAATGTTTACATACATTTATATGTAATATAAAATATAATAAAAACATTTTATTTCAACTAAATTGTGATGTGATGTAGCGAAATAACTAAGACTGAAACTGAAATAAAAATGTATAAACACTATATAAACACAAAAAACCACAAACCAAAAATCACGCACAACAAAATTACTAAAATTTAAAATGAAAATGGAAAATATTAAACTAAAAACTAGTTCAAAGTAATTCATACAAACTATAATAGTCGTATCTCAGTGATACTAAAATTGCACTAAACATATGTATTTTTACAACATTAGCTAAGATTAATAAATGCTTTACATGTTAGTTAATAATGCATTAACTAGTGCTAATGATAATGTGGTTTTGGTTGGAAAAACACCAATTTAATTAAGTTACATTAGCTTAATTTGGAAATTAGTTTAATGAAAGAAAAAAAGAATATTGTTGTGAACTGAAGAGTAAAAACAGGAGTTTGCAAAGGAACAAAAACTAAATTAAGTCAACAACAAAAACAATTAGGATCTATTTAATTGAGATGCAAAATGTTGCTTGCTTTTCAGTAAACTTGTTTTTGGCAGCATGCATAAAAACTATTCATTGTTTAAAGATGCATAACAAAATAACATTATGTACAGTTGATATTATCTAAACTAAAATTGACAATCAGAATGAATTGAAAAGAAAGTATTGCACAAGCATCAAATCACTTTTAGTAGACTAAAGAGTTTGTCTGTATTGTAAAAGTTGAAACTGATTTCAGATAAGCACAGATTTCTTCTCACGCATTTAGTTTCTTAAAGTTGAGTCCAGATGTTGGCCGTAGCTTGACTCCATGTTTATTCCCGACACGTATGAATGTCTGCTCTGTTCCTGAACGAAGGCAGAATGAAATCCTCCTTTCATTTATTAGTGAATAAGCAGGATTTGGGGATAATTGAAGACGCTGGGTGTGATTGGTGTGCATGTGTGCCAGGTCTGCAGGGGCCTGGCGCAAAGTTTAGTACAAGGTTTGGCACAGAAACACCTCACCCAGTGCCAACCATATGGACGGTGACGCCGGAGCGGAGAGACTGAACTCCTTCAAGAGCTGTACCAGTTCGGATACGTTTTCTTTCCCTTTTGTCTTCTCGGGTTAACAAGTGCATGTTTCTGAATTAAACTGATACACAAATCATTGATGTAAGTCTTTCTACAGCAGTGTCAATAATTCAAAACTTGTAGCAATGTTTACTTAATTGAGAAAGACTTGAAGAGTACATGCACTTATCATTTTAATATTTATGTGATTATTTATAATCATTCTGGAAGGATTATTCATGATTTATTGTTTAGTTTACAATGGAATGAAAACTAAATGCATTTTTTTAACTCATAATTAGACAAGAAGCATCTGTTTAATTGACAAACTGTTGGTTGTTTTGTTGCTTTTTCCAATAAAATGTTGTAATCATTGGCAGAATGTAAGGATTGTTGGTGATGACCTGGAAGAAAAAAAAACTTAAACTGAAATTAATACATAAAAACTGATCTAAAATAGTAGTTTAAAGACACACACAAAATAACTTCATGAAAAGTAAAAATTAAAAATAAACTGAAATTGGAAATCAAAATGCATAAAATGAAAATAGATGAAATCGCAAACGTGTCAGATCAGTCTGTTATGACGATGAGAAATGTTTTAATAATTTGATATTATTTCAGTGATTCAGTTCAACCTGTCAGATTTAACAAAACTGATTCAAAACAATTGATTCAACAATTAGTTTGCATCAAAAATGCTCATTAAATCTCTGTTTCTTAAATTGATTTATTAAAATGTATGTAAATGTTGCTGTTTATTGCTTTATTAAATAAAATAAAAATAAAATACATTTAAATTTAATAAATTTAATAATATTAAATAAAAATAAATTTATCTAAATAAAAATAATATATAAATAAATATAACAATATTAATATTTCACTTTTTTTAAATAAAGGGCTTTTTTTAAGTGGCATTTCATTTTGGAAGAATTGTGATTTATTAAATATTTATTGAACATATAATGCTGTGTGATTAGCAGTGCTAAAATAACTGGTTTCTGTGAGCCGTGTTTGGTCATGTTTTGGTGGGTGAAGGGACTTGTTTACTCCTGGGGCTGGTAGTGTTAACACTGAATATTAGTTCGTCAAGGGGGCGGTTAATTTTAGCATCGCTTGGAGATCTGCTTATACTCCTGAGCTTTATAACCACAGTCGTCTCAGCCAAAGGAAACTTCTGTCTGAGGCACGTTGAGAGTGTTTACATGCATTTAATAAACGGATTACACGTATTAAACTGACTGCACATATAAACATCCCGAACTGTGAGTTTCTCTGTTTCTCTGCCTGTTTTTCTGATTTCATTTTGCATGTAAAAACCTTGTTCACTAGGACTCATTAAAAAACATTCTCGCATAGATTAATATGATGACTTCAGACTCTTTAAAAGCCCTCTTCTCTGCCTTAAACGCTCCACACACGTGTTTTGGGAGCCTGAAGCTTTGTTTTGGCCGCAGATCTCATTGTTAGGTTCATGTTGATGCTTGTTCGATCTATAAAGACTCTCTCTCTTTCTCTTTCTCAGGTGCACGTTTCGGTTCCCCAGTACGAACATCAAGATCACATTCACTGCGCTGGCGAGCGTCAAGCGTGAGAAGCAGGAACCGGAGTCTCCGGTGAAAGCGGTTCAGCCACAGATCTCCCCTTTAACCATCAACATCCCCGATAACATCGCTCACCTCATGAGCCCCCTGCCCTCGCCCACCGGCACCATCAGGTACAAACACAGCATTATCAGCACACACCATCAGGTATAAACACTTTATAACCAGCGCACACACAGCAACCCGCCAACTTTATATCATAACCAACACACTCCTTTAGGTACAAACACAGTATAACCAACACACACCATTAGGTTAATGGACAAAGCAATTTGTGAAAAATGTACAATATGTTTCTTATTTTGTTGGTGATGGGAACCTTAGAAGATTGCAGGATCAAACTTTTAATGTGCATTTGGCCAAGATTCATTCTTTTGTCTTGCACATGCAAACAAAAAGTAATACTATTTGAATCAACTAACAATTAAGAATGGGAGTTTGCATTGGAACAAAGCCTAAATAAAAAAAATAATAATAAAAAAATCTCCCAATTAGGTTGGAAACATCTGTTTAATTGACATGCAAATGCTTGGTTTGTTGCCTTTGGCAGAACAGAAATATTGTTGCCTTGTAAGCAGTGTTAATTTTGACAGCAAATTTTGATTAAGTATTTAGTTTTAATCATAATCTTTTGACTAAAATGCCATTTAGTTTTAGTCATATTTTAGTCATCTGAATTTAGTTTAAGTCTGCTAAATATCATAAGATTTTAGTAGACTGAATCTACAGTAAATTTAGTCGGTTAAAATCTAATGGGTTTTAGTTACAGTGCATTTATTAAGCATTTCTCTAAAATTTCCAAACTTATTATATAGGTTTGATATTAAGGTTTTATCATGATAGACATGATTTAACTGCAGTGAGACACAACATGCCTTCATGTTAAAATGAAATAAAACAACTTCTCATAAAGAAAAAGAACATGGTCTTCATTTAAATAAAAAACCAATGGTTATATAGGTAAATTATGCATTCCTTATAGCAACTCGTTTACCATATTCTTTATTTTTTCAAGCAGACGTATTTATTTCTATTTCATATGTGCGCATCTAACCTCTGAACCACGCAGCAGATTCGTTCTGGATGAATCTCTTGATTCTCTTCCCAAATTGTCCCTCCCTAAAATTTTCATCTCGTTATTATTCGTTGACAAAAATGTCAATAGATTTACGTCATGGTTTTTGTCATTCAAATAGAGTTTTAGTTCGTTATCGTCTTGTTGTCGTCTGTGTAAAAAATGTTGTTGACAAATTATTCATCAACGAAATTAACACTGCTTGTAAGGACTGAAAACTTAACGCATAAAAACTAAAAACTATAATTGTCCAAAAGTGCATGTGAAAAAATGTTTAAAAGTTTATTAAAAATACAAAAGCAGTTTAATTGATTAAACTTGTCAGATTTAGTGAATTTATAAAAAAAAATTAAACAATTAATTTGCATCAAAAATGCTCATGAAAGTCTGTTTTTTGTTGTTTTGTTTTAATTAAAATATAAATAATTGATGTTTAGCGCTATATTGTTGCATATAAATAAAATTATTAAATATAATTATAAATATTTCTATATTTAATCTATGTATGTATGTGTGTATATATATATATATATATATAAATAAAAAAAGTTTTAGTTAATGAAACAACACAGAGATAATTCATATAGCAGAATAATATGAAATCTTTCCTGTATACGAAAAGATTTCACGAGCATTTGGAGCAGAAACGGTGATGTTCTTGTCGAGTAGGAGTTGGTGGTTTGTGTTTGTGTCTGAATTGCGGCTGCAGCTGTGTCCTTTATGTGCCACTTTTGATATGATTGATTTAATTGAGTTTGGCTGCCACACAAATGAGACAGTTTCCTTTTCTGCATAGAAATTAAACCTCCTCCTTCCCTGCGGTCCATCTGTTTCCACCGCTCGGTTTCTGATGATGGTTTTGGAGTGTTTGGTAATGCATTTCTCTGTGGTTTCTCCATCAGCGCTGCTAACTCGTGTCCGTCCAGTCCGCGTGGTGCGGGGTCGTCCGGCTACAGGCTGGGCAGGATCGTGCCTGACCTGCAGCTCATGAATGAGAACTCTCAGTCTGAGAACGACAAGGAGGCGTCAGGAGAAGACAGTCCAAAGGTGACGAACGCTTTCTGTACTGATAAACCTCACACTAGCCGAGGGGTAATGATCAGAGAGATCTAGCACCAGTCAGAAGTTAGGAATCATTCAGATTTTTAGTAATGTTTCTGAAGGAAGTCTCTTATTGATCACCAAGACATTTATTTGATCAAAAATACTGTCAAAACGAAAAGAACTGTTTTCTCTTTTTGAAAATATAAAAAAAATATAATTTATTGCTGGGAAGTAAAGCTGTATTTTCAGCATCATTACTCCAGTCCTCAGTGTCACATGATCCTTCAGAAATCAGTCTGATATGCTTCAGTATTTTTGTGGAAATGATGATCGTTTCTAGTAAGTAAAAAACATGAAAGAAAGAAAGAAATGGAATACTTTTTCGATGCATTAAATTGTCAATGACGTTTATAATGTTACAGAAGATTTTGATTTCAAATAAATGCTGTTCTTTTCAACTTTCTATTTCTTTATTCATCAAATAAAATGTATCTCAGTATCCACACAAGTATGAAGCAGCACAACTGATAATAATCAGAAATGTTTCATATCAGAATGATTTCTGAAGGATCATGTGACACTGAAGGCTGGAGTAATGATGCTGAAAATCCAACCTTGATCACAGGAATAAATTACATTTTACAATATATTCACATAGAACACTCTTTGAATTATTAAGGATATTTCACAATATTACTGGTGAACAGAAGAGACTTCTTTCCTCCCGAAATCTTACTTATTCAACATTTTTGACAGATAGTGTACAGCACCTGGAGAAAGTGTCCGTCTGTTCTGATCCGGTCTGAATGAGTTGATCTGAAAGGTGAAATCCTCTGTTTCTCTAGGACGACTCCAAACCCCCGTACTCGTACGCTCAGTTGATCGTTCAGGCCATCACGCTGGCGCAGGACAAGCAGCTAACACTAAACGGCATCTACACACACATCACCAAGAACTACCCGTACTACAGGACGGCAGACAAGGGCTGGCAGGTCAGTAGCACACGTCCGATCAGCTGAAGACCATGCTGTGTGAACTGACCGGCGTTACAGTCAATCATCTATCTCAGGGATATCTGGAAAATATCAGGCGGTTTTGGCACTCTATGAGCATTGTGCTTTGAAGTTTATTGCGTTTTTGAGTAAAGTTTAGTTGTCTAATTTCTTTTTTTCCCCTTCAGAATTATGGAGAAAATGCAATCTCTATTTTAAAACACACACACACACACACACACACACACACACACACACACACACATATATTATTTATATATATATATTATATAAAACTTCTGAGTTTCAGATTCTCAGTTTATCCAGAATTATGCCATTTTCGGTTGTATGCAAGAAAATGTCCTGCATTCTTTACTTTTTAATGAAAAATTACAATAATTTAAAAATATTTTTTTTGAAATTAATTTCTGTGTCATTTTTAAGTTTAGATTTATATTGCATTTTTAGCAATTTTGTACTTTTGTCTTTTTTATTTATAAAAGGCGGATTATTTTTGTTGTATCTTCATTTTTTTTAGTATATAAACTAAAACTATGTTTATATAAATGTACAGTTGTGGTCAGAATTTGACATGCACTTTGCATTTCTCCTAAATGTTAATTATTTTACCAAAGTAAGAGGGATCATACGAAAGCATGTTATTTTTTATTTAGTACTTGATGAGAAATATCTTATTCAGGTCAGTACTAAAAAAAAAAAAAAAAACTATATATATGTATAACATCAGTATTATCTAGATTGGGTTTATTAAGACAATATTAGATATACAATTGTAGACTTATTTATTTTCTACATTTTCCTTCATTTTATTTATTTAATATTTTTTGTACAAATAATAAAAATGATTTCTGATGACCGTGTCTGTCTGAAACGGCTGAAGATGTCAGTTGGCAGTATGAATGCATTTCTCTCTTTCAGAACTCGATTCGTCATAACCTGTCGCTGAATCGCTACTTCCTCAAAGTCCCGCGCTCACAGGAAGAGCCGGGCAAGGGCTCATTCTGGAGGATAGACCCGTCGTCTGAGAGCAAACTCGTGGAGCAGGCATTCAGGAAACGCCGGCCGCGGGGCGTCCCGTGCTTCAGGACCCCGCTGGGACCCCTCTCATCCAGGTCAGGCTTGTGACACTCACCTTTACAACGTACGATTAATCTCGTACATTCCTCTTATCAATGTTGCGCTGCTTAATAGTTTTGTGGAAACTGTGATACTTTTTTTTTTTCAGGATTGTTTGATGAATAGAAAGTTCAAAAGAACAGCATTTATTTGAAATGGGAATTACTTTTGACAATATAAATGTCTTCACTGACACTTTTGATCAGTTTAATGCATCTTTGCTGAATGAAACTAAATCTTATTGACCGGTAGTGTACGTGAAACGCATCCTGATGTGTTGGTCTGTAATAACAGGAGCGCCCCGGCGTCGCCCAATCACTCGGGCATTCTCTCCGCCCACTCCAGCGCTGCGCAGACCCCCGACAGCCTATCACGGGAAGGCTCACCTGTTCCCATGGAGCCAGAGCCCGCCTCTGCCCCGCCCCCTGCTCCTGCTCCTGCTCCTGCCGCTGCTGTCCAACCCAAACTAGCTGTGATTCAAGAGGCCCGGTTTACCCAGAACACCACAGGTACTCAAACACTTTACTCTCAGAGATTCATGATCTTTATCGTTATTTTTATCATATTTATAATCTATGATGGTCATATTAATTTATTGTTTTTATTTACTTATTTTTATAATCCAAATAATTACAAATTATCAGTATCAGTAAGATTCTGTGCATCATATATATATATATATATATCTTAGTTTACACAAAAATTGTATTATTTGTAAAACCAATTTACATAATCATATAACAAATCAACTATCCACAAAAGTAATTAATTAAACCTGTTTTTGTTATGGGCCTTAAAAATACAATTGCTTATTATTACAGGGTTATTACAGTTAATTAAACCATTAAAAAATTAAATAAGTAATTCCAAATAAAATAAAATTTAACCAAAAGAAAATAAAATTTTATATATATATATATATATATATATGTATGTATATATATGTATATGTGTATATATATATATATATATATATATATATATATATATATATATATATATATATATATATATATATATATATATATATATATATTAGGGCTGTCAAATGATTAATCACGATTAATCACATCCAAAATAAAAGTTTTGTTTACATAATATATGTATGTGTACAGGGTATATTTATTATGTATATATAAAAACACACACATAAATTATATATTTAGAAAATATTTACATGTATATACATTTATATATTTATATTCTTATATTTTATATTATATATAAATATATTTAATATATAAACATAACATATTCTTCTTAAATGTATACATGCATGTGTGTGTATTTATATATGCATAATAAATATACACAGTATACACACATATATTATGTAAACAAAACGTCAATTAAAGAATATATAAATAACAATAATTTAGTATTATTTACACATTCTTAAATATATATATATATATATATATATATATATATATATATATATATATATATATATATATATATATACACATATACATATATATACATACATATATATATATATATATATATATATATATATATATATATATATAATATATATATATAAACAAACTAAACTTTTTTTTTTTCAGATGGTTGCCAAGGTAATATTTCAAATTTTTATTTGAATTTGATGTACTACATTACTGAAAAAAAAAAAAAAAATTAAAACTGTACAGACATAAAAAAAAACATTGAACAAAATTACTAAAACTTAAATTTTAAAATAGAAACTGAAAATTAAAAAAAAAAAAAAAAAATTCTAAATACTAATAAAATCATCTTAAAATCATAATAGGTTCTCTGTGATACTAAAATAACGATGCTGTGCATCATTAGTGCATCAGTTAGTTTAGAAGTGTGTGCTTGTCTTCTCTCTCAGCGTCTCCCATCAGCACCCAGCCTGTTCTGATCGCTGTCCAGCGTTCGTTAACGCAGACGATCAAACCCGTCACGTACGCTGTGGCCGCCCCCGTCACGTCCTCCACGTCTGCACAGCCGCTGATGCAGACGGTGCACGTGGTGCATCAGATCCCTGCGGTGGCCGTCAGTACCATCGGCGGAGCCAACCTGCAGCCTGCCATCAAAGCAGAACCGCTGGAGAACGGAGAGGAGGTCAAAGGTGAGAACTTCGGTCAAGCAGCTTGACCTGGTTTGAGTTTCTACAGATAATGTTAGTAACAAAATGTGTCTTTGTCTCTCTTCAGTGAAGGTAGAGTCGGTTCCCGGCATCAATCACGGCTCTATAGGCTCAGCCAATAGGATCATTCAAAGCAGCACTGCAGCCACGCCCCTCCAGACGGTTACCATAGTGCAACAAGCCCCACTGGGTCAGCACCAACTGCCAATCAAAGCCATCACCCAGAATGGTACTCATGTAGTGCCCATCGCCACAGCGATACAGAGCCAGGCTAACGCAGGTATTCATTCACACGTCTCATATCACGTTAAACATTAATCATATCATGCCATAAAAACTGAATTTAAATACCAATTTATTTTCTTTCTATTCATTTTTTGGTTGTTGTTGTTGTTGTCCCCCATTAACAACTGAAGAAGTCATGAAAATTGGTGAACTCTTAAATCATGGGTATTTCAATATAGAAAATGAAATTTTTATATTATATTTCTATATTTGCTTTACAATTTTCCTATTTCTCTAGCTCAGCCTGTCTCAAAATAAAAGCTCAAGACTTTAACTCTTGAACGTGAGGAAATTGTAGTAGTGAAATTACAATAATTATGAATTAAAATGATTTATATATTTATTATAAAATATGAATTAACCCTTTATAATGATGCACAAGTTAATTCTAATGACAATAAAGAAAACCAAAAGCTCATGGTTTTAACTCTTGAAAGTGAAGAGAATAAACAGGAAATGTTGTACTTTTGCTACTGTAAAGTAAAATAATTCATATACGTGAAACATTTATATTTTTTTTTGCAACAGAAGCAAAACAAAAATGTAAAAAAAAAAAGTTATTGAAATTGAAGAAATTAAGTCAATTCTTGTAACTGTACTACTGTAACATAATATTATTACGTTAATTATGAAATATATTTTTAACAACCGCAGTAACTCATCGAAGTGAAGAAAATGTGAATTCTAATGTCAAAAAATGCTTAAACTCTTGAACATATAGCCTACTAACTCATTTATTTACAGTGCTTTTGTTTTGCAGTAGTAGTAGTAATATATTTCTGTCTTAGAAATATTATAATATTATAATGTCAGGCTGCGACCCAAGACTTGGGAGAGAATCGTAATGTTAAAGGTCTCTTTCTGTCTGTCTCCAGTGTCGAGTCCGTTACACATGTTGGCCGCTCACGCCTCGGCATCCGCCTCGCTCCCCACGAAGAGACAGAACGGAGAAAACGGCAGCGAGCCGCCGGAGAGCAAACGATTGAAAACCCAGGACGAAGAACACGCCGTCACCACCGACCCGAACGGAACCGCTGCGGACACAAACTCCACCAGCCAGCACAACTAGTCAGCCATTAACCACCACCACCTCTTTCCCTCCCTCCTTCTCTAGTTTTCTCTTTTTCTCATCTCATCACGGTTTCTCTTCCATCCAGCAGCTCACGGTGCCAAAACTCAAGGCTTGGACAGTAACTCTTTGAGCCGAAGCAAAAACGTCAAAAAAGAACCAAATGCATAAAATACTATCTGTTTTCTGTCTGTTTCCGCAGCAACCCTTCTCCCTGTTTTCCGTTTTATCACTCAAACGCCTGATTGGACAAAAACTTGCACCTCGAAACTCAAGAGCAACTGCCATCTGGTCCATAACTGGGCATTTTATTACAGACTTTGGAGGTGTTCGATCGGCTTGGATTCCGTTCTTTGGGAGTCATGGTGATTTTTAGGGAAAAATGCACGCTATCCCGGAGGTTTTGCGACGTGCGATGCCCTCCGGATGTGCAGATGTTGATCCCATCTTGACCTCGGAACCCAAAGGATTCTAGAACCTCCGGAACTCATGTGTTGCTCACAGCACACTGAGAATTCCAGAACTCCCGCTTGCGGAATCCGGATTTTATTTTATTTATATATTTTTTTTTTTTTCGCTGACAGCGGAACACTGGCTTCGATCCAACATTCCAAAGTTTGAAAGTCCACTACGGAGGATGGAAATCCAAGAGGATGTCCTGGAATGCAATTACACACCATGAACCGCACATAGATTGTTGTCTTTTTTTTTTAAAATAGTGCATACTAGGGCTGAACGTGGAGCCAAAGGGATCAAAATATTCCGAAACACATCAGATATTCCTGAACTTTCGGCAGCTAGCCTGACAGCATCCCCCAGCCGTCGTAGTGGATGTAATATGCAGTATTTTGTGTATTCATACGTGGAGCATAGGATCTGGGCGTGTTTTCAGTTATAGAGACGTTTTAAAAAGTAATAATAACAATATATATAAGCAGCAGCAGCAGCAGCATATGAGCAGAAGTGGACATGGGACGTCCGGGACTGTGTCTGTTTTCTGTTTAGTGAAACTAAGCGTAGTTTGTTTTCTAAGATGGATAAAAATGTATCAATGGAGTATTTCCTTCCTATGTTTTTCCCTCTCTGTTTATTTTTAAATCTGAGCAAAACCGGCTTTGTTACACCGACATATTTTCATACAGGTGCTCGAGTGGATGTGTCATTTCCATGTGTAGTCAAACTGTTTTCATCCAGCTTGCATGTAACGGACTAGACAAACGTACCTGAGCCGTCGATTTAAACATGTCATTCAGAAAAAAAAAAAGTAAAAAAAAAAACAAGATACGAGAACCTGTTTCGAATCAGACCAGGTCTGCACTTGATTAGACTGTTCTTTTTGTTTATTTTTCCCCTGTTTCCTTTCCGTTTCGTTCCCTTTTCTTTTTAGGCTGTATTGGTGTAGGCTTAATGATTTGATTCTGGTCAGGCCGGTGAGTCTGACGGATTATATATGTTTCAAACAAAAGCAAAAAAAAAATAATATGATTAATGTTTGTTCTGCTTCAGTGGGTCAATGCTTTTTTTTTATATATATAAATTAATTTAAACCTTATTCTTATGATGTTCTTGTCTTTTCTTCAGTGAAATGCATATAATAACTATAGATAGATAAATAATATTTAGATATTTATTAACATTGTCTTTGAAAGAAGTCTTGTATGCTCACAAAGGTTGAATTTATTTGATAAAAATACAGCAAAAACAGTAATATTATGAAATATTATTACCATTTAAAATAACTTTTCAATTTGAATGTTTTGAAATATAATTTATTCCTGCGATGCAAAGCTGTATTTGCAGCATCATTACTCCAGTCGAGTGTCACATGATCCTTAAGAAATCATTCTGATATGCTGTTTTGCTAATTAAAAAAAAAAAAAATCTAAAAATGGTCAATGGTGAAAACAGTTTTGTTGCTTTTTTTTATTTTTTTTAAGCAAAGTTAAAATAAAAGGTTTTTAAATGGAGAGTAAAAGGTTTTTAGGGCTGTTGTAGGTCACACAGGGTGTGTTCAGATTGAGTTAAATAATGCCTAAATATGTCCCCAAAATAATAGACTCACTGAGTCTTTAATAAGTGACTTTAAACTAGAAGTGTGGCCATTCCTCGGATGACCACTGTGTGGCGCTGGCGTGTAAGCGTTCACATGCAGGATGTGCTTCTGATATTTTGTGTATGAGAAGGTACTTTTCAAGTCGTGTCGTCCTACAGATGATCTTAACAGATGCGGTGTTGTTAATGTGGTCTAGGTTTTATGTGGTCACCGAAAATAGTTCAACCTTTAACCTCTCTTCGTAAGATGGACCTCGAGAGTACAGATCTCTTAAGCGCACTGTTAGTAAAGATGATCTGAGGGGCCCGTCCTCTCCTTGTTGTGTTTTGACCTCTTTAACGGGCTGAATTTGAACACGCTTCATCTGTACAGCCTGATATCTGCTGCTAAACACACAGAGGTCTTAGAATGAGTATTTATTTATTTTGGAGTGTTTGTCGACTGAAAGTTTATTAAAATGAAATGATTAAAATGAAATGAAAGATAAGCTTTTGCAAGGGGTAGCAAGAAGCCACAGGGCACTCAACACATTGAAAAAAGTGGCTACTGTGTATTAGCTTTTTCAATTGAAAGGGTACAGAGGGATGGCAAACGTTTTAAGTTCACTATCAAAATAAGAAAAGAGGAGGGGTTTTCAAAAATCTGCATTTGTGAATGAAGTATAAGCAAGTTCAAAATGTTATCGCGCACATTCAAGTTTCAAATCCCCGTCAAAAACAAGGTGCAGGAAACCACGTGAAAAAGTTTGGTATGCAGATTTCGCTCGTGTACAAGTTGATGACGCAAATTCACGATTTAATTTCATATTTGAAGTCACCAATGAAATTTGACAACAGCTGTCTCATAATTCTGCAGTGTTTGCAAACAGTGATGATGATTTTTTTGTGGGCGGAGCCTATCTGGTGGCAGAAAATGACAGTTTAATAGTAGCAGTCTATGGAAGCCATGGAATAAAAGGAAAAAAAGTTTTTTAGGAGTTTATATTTCAAAATTCTGACTTTTTTCCTCACATTTACAAGATTATATCTCACAACTCTGATAAGAAAAATCAACTCGTCATTCTCTCTCTTCCCCTCGGCTCAGAATCATGAGTTTATATCCCACACTTCTGGCTTTTTTCCCCCTCAGAATTGACAAACTCACAATTGCGGAGTTAAACTGAGTTACAAAGCCTGAACTAGGAGATATAAACTTGCATTTGTGAGAAAAAAAGATTTGTGAGATAAAATAGGTAAATGTTTAAATAGTTGGTTATTTCATGCTGTAACTGTAGGTCTAATACAGTATGTCCCCTATGAACTGCATATGTGAATATTATATAGACCTATTTTTTAAATAACATGTATGCTTTAAATTAGGGTAATCATATCAGGTTTCAGCTGTCCATTTAAAAGTCTGTGTTTAGCTTCAAATGGCATCATTTTTAACAGTATTCTACTTGCATTCCAATTTTGACATCCAAAGCCACAATAATATATATTTTTCTCTTATTCTATGGATTTTATCCGTTTCCCTCCACTTGTCAGAAGTGTTTTACTGCCACCAGCTGAAAGTGATGTAACAGTGATGTTTACACCGAACTGGTCTAGAAATGTTGTTTCTTATGCTTAAATAGTGTAAAAAAAAAAAAGTGCAGTGCAGTCCTAAAAGCGCGTCTCTTAAAACGCTGTTGCTGTAGCAACCAGAGCTTCTAGCAGCAGCTGCAGTGACGCGATGATTTTACCAATTAGCCATTGGCTCTTTTATTGAGAAGGGACTATTCCGTCATACTTTGCACTATGTCCCATTCGAAAGTAACATTCGTGCACCAGCTTGAAATATATCAAACGTCACTCCGCTTTTGACAATGACCACTTTTGGCTGCAAAATTTGTGACTGCGCCTTTAATATGAGACTCTGACATTGTGGCGCTTTTAGTGAAGTAAACCCCTGATGGCTGGAGAATGCATGACTGTCAGATAAACGAGAGGAGACTTCAGCTGTTCATCAGGGTCGAGCTATTTTGAAGGTTTCTGTGCAGTTGCATATGAAATAGTCTTTTCTTTATATTTTTCATGGTAATGCGCACAAACAAGCCTCATCAGTCAGACAGCAGCAGAAGATCAGAGGTAACGCTGAAAGATAGAAAGTGAGACGGTGGCAGGTAGATTAAGGCTGTAATGAACACATCTCACTGAAACACGGATGTAGGAGGTGTTGCCATGGCGACCGGGCGATGAGTGATGCTGATGAGAGGAAACGAGAGGAGGAGGGTGGAGTGGTGTCAGACTCCAGCATCTGCCTCCATCACACCCATTCAGACGTGTCTCCTCTAAATGAAGCAGGACCTTGAGCTGAATTCAAAAGTTCATAAACTCACACCGGACGCAGATGTGACTGTTCAACCAAAAGCAGAACGTCACCGGAAAGGTATCAAACCCATTTTATGCATTAAAAACTTTGTGAACGAGACATTTTTAACTTTGAATTAAAATGAATGATAATGTGAATATATTTCACCTTGAGTCATTTGCTTAACACTTCTCTCACTATTTCTGTTTGCAGCTTTCCAGTATGCGTGAAACATCAAGAGGACCTGCAGCTTTTTGCCACTTGAATTAATGCATAATTGGTAAAAAAACAAACAAACAAACAAAAAAAAAACAGCATTGACATCAAATAAGAAAAACACTGCAAAGATACAAAATTATGTGTGTGTGTGTGTGTGTGTATGTGTATATATATATATATATATATATATATATATATATATATATATATATATATATATATATATATATATATATATATATATATATATATATATATCTCATTGCAAGATTTAAACTATAATTGCACAGCTCTCTCTCTACACATATAAAGTTGTATATATAATTATAAACTATATAGCAAATCAAAAACACTTAATTGTTTATATAGTTAAATTTAAACTTAATGTTACTGTGCAGTTCTATATATTTATATATAAATATATTTGTGTGTGTATATACAGTATGTATATGTCTGTGTGTTTGTGCATATATAGTCCATGTTTATATTGTTGCAAAATGTAAACTATATTCTCACACAGCTAAGCTGAATATATAAATAAACTGAACTTTACGCGCACACTTTACTGTATACTCAAGTAAAGTAATATATAATCACAAATCTCGGCTCTGTAATTGTTTATATCATTGCACAGCTCTCTATATAGAGCTGGTTATATAGTACATCCAACCTTATCTGCATACATATACACATGTAAAACGATATATCCTACAGTATCTAGCAAATTCAATCGCTCAACTGTTAATATTGTCACTAAATTTGAACTATATCATACAGCTTTATATATAAAGTCGGATTTATAGTACATCTAAGTTTACTTTCATATATAGCAAATATGTATATGCTGTATTTCAAATCTTGGCTGCATAATTGTTTATAACATTGCAAGATGTTAACTATATCATTGCACAGTTCTATATATCAATTTAGATATTAGATTGACTATAAATGTAGATATTATCACCCACCTCTAATTTGATGAATGCAACTATAAGGCATGAAGATATTATATTATAATCACTAATGATTTTCTGTAAAGCTGCTTTGAAACGATGTGTATTGTAAAAGCGCTTTACAAACCAAATAGATTTTTACTTCTGCAGTCTGACAGTTGTGCTCTGTAGCAACGTCTCATGCTGCTTTAAAGGGATACTTTTTCCCAAAATGAAAATTGTGTCATTAATCACTTACCTCCATGTCGTTACAAACCTGTAAAAGCTTCGTTCGTCTTCGGAACACAATTTAAGATATTTTGGATGAAAACCGCGAGGCCTGTGACTGTCCCATAGACTGCCAAATAAATAACAGTGTCAAGGTCCATATCACCGTATGCCCTTTTGTGTTATCCGCGCCACAAGGATGCGCTGTTTCTACATGTATTTAGCTTTGATTTGAAAGAAAACAGCGCATCCTTGTGGTGCAGATGATACAGAAGAGCATACGCAGCATACGGTGATATGGAGAGACACAGAGGAGAACGTTGACACAGGAATTGTTGAATAAAGTCGTTATCTTTGTTTTCTTCATTTACAAAAAGTGTTCCCCTTGCTTCATATAACCCAGATTGCACGTCTGATGGCAGATGGAGCATTCTGATGACGACTTTTATACCTTTTATGGACCTTGACACTGTTATTTATTTGGCAAATGTTATCCAAAATATCTTAAATTGTGTTCCAAAGATGAACAAAGCTTTTATGGGTCTGGAACGACATGGGAGTAAGTGATTAATGACAAACTTTTCATTTTGGGGTGGAGTATCCCTTTAAGAGTTGTTTTGTCCTGTGGCTAATCTAGATCCTCCTCTAGCCCACGACACTGTTTCTGACCCCTGACACAGAGGTCAGCGAGGGATCAGCCACAAGCTGATTATCTCGCTTCTGTTTTGCTAACAAGCTCCTTTATTTGGCTGAACTCTTTCAGTATTCTAGGTCACTAAATTTAGTTAGTCTATGTAAATAAGGTTATGTATATGTTTTCATTGACAAAATAGTGCTATGGTGTAGTTTTTTGTACAATACCATGGTAATACCATGTTTTATTGTTTGTTTGTTTTTTTTTTTGTTTGTTTTTTTTTACCTTTTTTTTTCCATTTGAACCATATTTCATTTTTGGTGTTGTACATCAATAAAGTAAATCTTT
This sequence comes from Cyprinus carpio, assembly GCF_018340385.1. Taxonomy (NCBI): domain Eukaryota; kingdom Metazoa; phylum Chordata; class Actinopteri; order Cypriniformes; family Cyprinidae; genus Cyprinus; species Cyprinus carpio. Next base: position 7,105,053 of record NC_056574.1, on the reverse strand, counting down.
CAGATACAAATCAAATACGTTTTACTTGCAAATAAATTATCATGCTGTTACCAAGATATTTTGCACATGATGCAATTGTAACACTTTGTTGTTAATGTTGTATTTTAGGTCAATTAATTTAGTTCATATATCTGTCAAGGATACGTGAGGTTATCACTTTCACAAAAAAACTATTGTGTTATTGCCAAGGCTTTTAGGACTTAGTGTTACAATAATGCCTTGTTTGGACATTTTTGCTTTATGTCACTTCATTTAGTTTATGTCTCTGTGAAACTGATATATCTTTTAATATAGTTATAAAATAATGATATGATCACTAAATCATGGCAACATGTTTTTCCATTATTGTAACTTAGTTTCAACTTTTTTTTTTCTTTTTTTTTTTAATTATGTAAGTTCAACTAGACAAGATTAAATAGAAAATAAATAAGTTGCAAAGACTTGTACAGTCTTTACAGTGAATTACCAAGGTTTTTCGGTCAAGCCTTTAGTTTTCTTTCATGAGTCAAGAAAGATGCTTTCCACAAATAAATAAATAAAACACAGACACACGTCAACAAATATATATATATATATATAATTTATTTATTTTATATTAAGTTTAGATTTTTTTTTTTCTATCCCATTGGCATTCCCATGTTTTTTTTTTTTTTTTTTTTTTTTTTTTTTTTTTTTTCCTATTTTTCCTATTTTAAATATAAACTCACTTATTTTTGATACAGAAAATTACTTAATTATTTTAAAGTCATTCTGCGTCTCAAATAAATGCATCGTGATTTAAGAAAGTTTAGATGGTTGTACTGGGAATCTACAAAAATACTGAAAAAGTAAATATTTTTTAACAGTGTGAGGGTGAATTATTCCCCATGAAAATCCAGAAAGTAATAAATGATAATGTTAAGCTATAGTTCTAGTCTTAGCTCCGTCCTCCTCCACAGTGAAACACGCTCAACAACCACAAACGCTGACAATCGCTCCAGTGTTCATCGGCTATTTGCAGCGTATAGCTCATTGATTGATCCCTTGTGATCCTTATTTTGAAATCACAAAGCTGAACAACAATCTCTTTTTTGTTGGGAGTATGTAATTCTGTGGAATTCGGGCCCATCGGGGGTGCAGGTCAGGGTCCGAGCTGCTCTGAAGCGGTCGTGGAGAGATTACATTATGAAAGAGACTCAGGTTAGCTGGGTTAAGATCAGCTAGTACTAACTTCCACCTGTTTTCAGCTCTCTCTGGATGCGGGTTTGTGCTGGATGCAGGTGGTGTGTTTGTTGTGTCTTTGAATGGAAATGTGTGTTGGAGGGAAACGGGCGATGCTGCAGGTCCACTGACTCCCTCATAGAGGCGCTCTGGAGCAGCAGATGTGTGTTGAAGCAGTGAAATCGGCCTCTAGGTATCACACAGAATAGAAATGAATGTATTCCTCACTAGTCTGTTAAAACTGAGTGTATCGTGTCCTCTGTAAACACCAAAGGACATAAATGTCTGAGCTTCTGTATTCAGTGTTATCACAGTGAATATTGAAATCTCCAAGCACCATCAATGCTCCATAAAATAGTACAACTTGTGCACTATATTCTACATCTGCAGCAGTCATGTGATCATTTTGTGTGAGGAACAGGTGCAAATTTATGGAAGCCCATTTCAACCACATAAGAAATTGTTTGATAAATCATATGATGTAGTTATGACATCATAAGTTGAAATTGACATAAAAAGACATAATTATAACAACATAAATTGAATTTGTGATTAGTCACATGAATATGTTATAATATATGTTTGTTATATATGATATGTTATGATATATGCTATAATGTCAGTGACTTAAATGTTAAATGTATTACGACATAAAAAGCCATATTTATGACATGTTGAAATTATGAGATAAAAAGTCATAATTATAAACAAAAAAAGTCTCAATTATGGAGGTAAACTGCAACTTTTTATATCATACTTGTCTTTGGGAAAATTTGATTTTTTTTGTGTCATGACTTTTTATCTCATAATTAACTAAAGTTGTAATTTTGACTTCATCTCATAAATTAAATAAATTCATAATTCATAAATAATTGTGATGTTTTATCTAATAACTTTTTGTCATTACAAATTTTTATCTCATAATTGTCAAGCCAGCAAAGTCAATTTCTACTTTTCATTTAATGAATTGTAATTACTATGACATAATTTCAACATTTTGTTATTTCATAATTTAGATTTATGTAAATTATTTTATCTAAGTTTACTTTTCAAGTCATAATTTTGACTTTTCATCTCATTAATTTGAGTTTATCTCATAATTCCAATTTGCGTCATAATTATGACTTTTTTTTTTTCAATCTCAGTTTTATTTTTTAATCTTGTAATTATGTCGTTATGATTTACCAAAGCATGTTTTTTTTTTTTTTTAAATATTTTTATTTATTTATTTATTATTATTATTATTTTATTTATTGGTAGAATTGGGCTTCCATGTCATTTTAACACATTCTTGACTGATTATTGTTACGTCTACTTTGGCTGTGTGAAAAACAGAAGTGCTGACATTGTGCCAAACATCCTTTTTTAATTATTTATTTTAATTTTTAATTTTATTAATTAGCTAATTTGGCTCATTAATAAGCTAATTTGGAAGGGTACATTAATGATGTCAGAATTGTAATCGGGTGATTTATTCCTTTTATGCAGCTGCAGGTTATTTGGACCCATTTTAGACAGACTTTCTGCAATGTAACGTCATCAAAATCAGCCTGAAACTCCAAAACTCTTCCACAGATGGGATACATATTCATGTCAAATGTCTCCACATCACTCACAGATGCTTAGTCTTTAAGAGCACATTGTGGCTCTCAAGATGTGATTTATCATATCAGGTCAATTTGACCCATTAACTACATCTGTCGGAAACATCGAGTCAACTGCCACTTGTTACTGAAGCTACACTCAAGCAGACAGTATTTATTTGTGTTTTTCTTTGTCCTGGCAATAGCTTTCTGCAGAAAGTCTTCTGATTTGGGCTGTAGTATTTAGTGTTAGCAAAAGATTTCTGTTCTTTACATCCATCTCTTTTAAGTCAACATGAAATCATAATGGATCCAATTAACTTAATGCATGTTTGTAATGCATTATTTCAAGAAAAATAAAAGTTTCATCCAAATCTAGTAACTTTGCCCCTGAAACGACTTTTCTTTTTAAGCTGATGTTATTGAGGTCGAACAAACTATTGCTAACAAGAAGCCAAAGAGAGACTCCATCCTGGTATGTAACAACCACTTTTCACACATTCAGTCATTTCTCAATGTACAAAATCAAGTCATGTTTTTTTTTTTGTTTTTTTTTTTGTTTTTCCCAAATCAAGTCATGTTGCTGAATATCCCAAATATGCCATTTCATGTTGTTTTCAACACTACACACCCTAACATAAGATTACAGTTCCATTCTTTACATGTAGCCTGATCCGTTTCTACATGACTTGGCATAAACCAAGATTTTCCGCTCTTTGAAGCAAGTTTAATGTTTATCCATCTGTTATCAGAGAAGCATAAACCTGCTCACTGCCAGACTAACTATTCTAGTTAGCAGATATGGCAGGTTTGTTTGTGTGCTGTTTCTATACAGGCTCTCTAATCAATAAGCGTGTGAACGGAGACATCTGTGTTTCCAGACTTTAATTAGACACTAATGGGAATGTTGTGCCAAACCACTTGTACACAGACACACACACTATCCTTCCATGTTAGTGCAGGATTACTGGAAACACAGGCAGTCTTTTACATCTGTAACACACACATCAGTCATAAATACACTTGAGGTTTGACAGCTGAACCCCGTGTATAAGTTGTATAAGCAGTATAAGTTGTAAAAATCGCATCGAATTGCTGTAACCCTTGGGTTTCTCCCCAGTTTAAATCAATAAACCTCCAAGCTTCTCAACTTTGGGCCCAAAGTCTTATGGTTTCCTCTCTTGTGCCGTGAATGCATGCAGTGGACAACTCAAGACACATCACATATATAAAATTGCCATTATTCTCTTTCCTATATCTTTCATTTTTACCTTTAATTTTGTCATTTTCTTTTATTTCGTTTTTTATGGTTTATTTAATTTTTTTTTCTATCTTTACCAATTTTGGCCTTTTCACTTATTGTATTTTCTCTATTTTAGTTTTTGCTTTATTTTATCTGCTTTGTTCCTTTTTTATGTTAAGTTTAAGTTTATATATATACAGCATATATATATATATATATATATATATATATATATATATATATATATATATATATATATATATATTCTTTTACTGCTTTTCTTTTTGCTTCTACTCTTTTTATTTTATTTTCAAGATATTTCTTTACATGTTTCATATTTGCTTCTTTTCACACCTCTCTCTCTCTCTCTCTCTCATAATCATGCTCCTTCTCTCTTATCGAGGGTTTAGAGCAGATGTCCTCCTGCATGTCGGTCCGCCTCACAGGTGCATTCTGGGTCTTAGACATCAGCAGTTTAATTTCTTCTTCACTCTGGTGTGTCGTGACTGTATTTGGGTCTCAACAGTCTCTGTTTTCCAGGAAGTTCTGGCTGTAGATTATGTTGTAAATTAGACAGACTGTCACCTGGACGCAGCTGCCCAACACCTGTGTGCATGAGGTGTTAGCTGTGCAGATGTGCTTTCCACTGAAGGGGCTTCAGTTTAGTGCATTTATTGGAAGAAATGAAGGATCTTAGAAGATATAAAAGCAGTCAGATAGTTGGAGCATTACTAAATCTTCTGTTGCGCAAATATATTTTTGGTTCAATCTCTTTTTTGTTCTTCTACTTATTTGGGTTTTGCAATTTGACATAGTCATCCTTATGTTGCAGTGGATAAATACATCGTTGTTTGCCTCTAGTTTTCACAAAAATGGGTTTATAACAGATATTCCCTAAAACACAAACTGATGGCATGTTTAATTTCCTTTTGGAGCTATAAAAAGCTGTTTGCGTGGTTGTCCCGCTCAGGGCAGCCACGAGCCTCATGAATGATCCAGACATCTGTGTGTCATGAACAGCATGCTCTCTTTGAGTCCAGTGTTGAGGACCTTTGAGAATGTTTCTTTTTTTTATTATTATTTTTTATTTTATTTTTATTTAGTGAGACCTTTAGTATTCAAAGAGAACTTGAGAAGCAAAGGGGCTTTATGTCCATGAGAAATGTGGTTTAACACATTATATGCTCTCTTTAATTTATTTTATAAGTTTTAATTTTCCTGTAAGTTTTTAAGTTGTCCATAAGTTCTATTTCCGTTATTTTATAAGTTAGTTCCCAATAAGCTATTATACATCTTTAGTCCTCTATAAGTTTATTTGTAAGTTTTAAGTTCGTTGTAATTTATTTTATACATTTTTCATAAGTTGAATTTTCTATTAATTATTTTATATATTTTAAGCTCTTTATGAGTTATGTAAAATTTTAAAACGTTCTATATATCTATAAAGGCTACACAAGTTTTAAGTTCACTATAAGTTGTTTTAAATGTTAAAGGTCTCATATGATGCTGCTAAAAATAACATTAGTTTGTGTATTTGGTGTAATGAAATGTGTTTGTGATTTAAGGTTCAAAAAACACATTATTTTCCACATAATGTAGATTATTGTTTCTCCTCTATGCCCCGCCTTCTGAAACGCATAATTTTTTACAAAGCTCAATGCTCTGAAAAGCGAGGTGTGCTCTGATTGGCCAGCTATCCAGTTCATTGTGATTGGCGAATGCCTCAAGCGTCTGACGGAAATGTTACGCCCCTCACCATACTGTGATACGTGTCCCGGTCAGAACACGACGCGACAAGACAAAAACAATAAAACCCATTACAAACGAGCCATTTGTTGCATCCAGTGGGGACATAATTACTGATTATAATGATTTATACTGTTTTTATAATGATTTATACTGTTGCATCTCGCAACGTAAACATAAAACCATGTCTGCATATGTGATAGGAGAAACGACAAACAAGCAACACTACTCTACACTGCTCAAAACTCACGTTTGAATCATCAGTGCTAAATCCTTTAAGTGAGTGAGTGACGTGACATACAGCCAAGTATGGTGACCCATACTCAGAATTCGTGCTCTGCATTTATTTGCATTTACATATGTAAACGTACTTACAGTCTGTGAGTCAGAACAACCGGCATTGTAGTCTTCCCTCCCAGGATCAGGAAACAGTCCTCCATAAAATGCCCTGCACACATCTGAATATTTGGGTTGAACTGTTCTGGAACAGTGTTGTAAATACAACTTAAACACTGATTTCTAGTTGTGTCCTCTTTTGGAAGACCAAACAAAGTATTTTCACTTTCACCACAAAACAGCTTCTCCACGACATGGTGCCGCAGCATCATATGACCACTTTCAGTCTTTTATCATTTTAAGTTTAATATAGGTTAGTTATTTATCTGCATCTCTACTATTGCATCTCTATTTAGAGTTCTTGCAATACTGAAAGGTGAAAATCTGCCGACTCTTTAAAATAAAAAATTACATTGACACTCATAAAAAAAAAAAAAAAAAAAAAAAAAAGATGCATAAAAAACTGAAATTCAGAACAGGAAGTCAACTCATTACACAGGAGTGTTTAGATGTGGTTTTATGATGCTAATGTGAACGTGACCCACTTGTATCTTAAATTCAGTTGTTCTGTAGTCATGACATTGTTTTTGTGGTTCTGAGGCTCTGGTGTTACTGCAGACCTGCAGATGGACACTTTGACACTTTCTGTGTTTGGTAAAGCACTGAAAAGACAGATTTTAAAGGTCAGCGGCACAGAGGGTCTCCATCGGGTTTCTAGATTAAAACACTGAGGGCTCAGCTGGACTCAAACAGTTCAATGCTCTTAGGAGAACAAAAAGCATACTGTACAGTATATACTTGCATACTGTCAGCTACTTTTTAAAAATACTATTTGACAGTATGCAATCTGGAGTCTAAGCATGGAAATTCATTAAAGAGTGTGTGTTTTCTCTTGCTGTCACATCACTGTGCTCACTCTGTTTTCTCTCTCAGAGCGCACACCTAAGAAGACCTTATTCAAGAACAAGAGGAAAGTATAAAGACATCAAGACTGAGTTGATTTCAATCTGTCTGTCTGATGATATCTTGTAGTCCAGGTGCAGTTCTATACAAATGCACTTGCTCTAGATGGGCATCAGACACACTAGTTCCGGCTGTAAGTACACTATCAGTATCACTACTGCTGTTAGTATCTGCCTGACACCACTGATCCAGGCCACAGATGGTATTTCCCTCTCCATCAGAGATATTAAAACAATCAGCTTCAGAGGGCTGGTTTTATCCATCAGACTCCCTCTTTGCAAATCCCATTATGAGATAAATGAAGTGAAAGACAAACAGATGAATCATCTTTTTCCTTTCCTTTCAAAGGAAGCTCGATTAGTCGGTAAATATGGTAATAGATTGCTTCTGTTCAACTATTTTTAGCATTTCCTTGTCATCCATTTCTGTGGTAGTCCCGTCAACAGTGCACCAAGTTGACAGAAGTCACATGACCTTCGGAATGGCTGAACAGAAACAGAAATGCCTGAAAAATTTTTCACCCTCAGGTCATTCAAGATGTTGATGACTCTGGAGAAATGTAGCACTACATGACTTGCTCACCAATGGATCCTCTGCAGTGAATGGGTGCCGTCAGAATGAGAGTCCAAACAGTTGATAAAAACATTACAGTAATCCATAAGTAATCTACATGACTCCAGTTAATCAACTGATATCTTGTGAAGTGAAAAGCTGCATGTTTGTCTGTCATTAAGGTGTTTTTAACTTCAAGCTATTGCTTTCAGCTAAATAAAAGAGTTTATAATCCATAATAACACTTCCTCCAGTGAAAAAGTCATCTCGTCTGAATCAGCAGAGAAATATGCACAGATCAAGCACTATATACAAGCCAAATCAGTCCAAAACGACTCTAAACAAATATGTTGGTGGATTATGATGTAAGACAACAGGAGATGGACTTTTTCGTTATTATGGATTATGGACTCATGTTTAGCCAAAAGCAACGATTTAAAGTTAAAACTTCTTGATGGATTTATTTTTTTACAAACACACAGCTTTTTTCCATTCATAAACTGTTAACTGATGGACTGGAGTGATGTGGATTACTTGTAGTTTATTGTGATGTTTTTATCAGCTGTTTGGACTCTCATTCCGACGGCACCAATTCACTGCAGAGCATCCATTGGTGAGCAAGAGATATAATGCTGCATTTCTCCAAATCTGATGAAGAAACAAACTACATTTATTTAAATCTACATTTTGGATGGCCTGAAGGTGGGTGAACTGTTCTTTTAATCAAATTGATTTAGACGATTTGGCCGTGACATGTAAACTAAGGAACTCTTTACTGACCAATCAGCATCCAAGTTTCACGTTTCAAGTTTAATTTATTTGCATAGCACCATTAAAACAGCAGCAGCTGACCAATGTGCTTTACAGCATCAAATAAAATAAATGCAAGAAAAACGAATAGAAAAATAATATCACAGATAAAATCAAAGGCAATTTATCAACGAGATATCAAAAGAAAATCAGAACACTAACAGAAGTCAAATACAAAAATTAATCATCAAGGGACATTAAAAGCAATGGAAAAAATGATATTTTAAGCAAAAATTAAAAAATCTGTATTGTAGGAGCAGATCTAATATGAACTGGTAACTAATTCCAGAGTTTAGGACCCGTGACAGCAAAGGCACATTCACCTCTTTAAGTCTGGCTCAGGGAACATTGACCAATCTATGACTACCGGATCGAAGAGCTCTAAGTTGTTTAGGGACTTAAAAACAAAAACTAGGGTTTTGAACTCCACTCTGAACCAGACAGGCAGCTGATGTGATGATCCTAACGCAGGAGTAATGTGAGTTGATTTACGGAAGCCCAATAAAAGTCTTGCTGACGCATTTTGGACCAACTGGAGATGGGTCGAGGAAGTAGTGTTCATTCCACAATAAAATTAGTTACAGTAGTCTAACCGTGATGATATAAAAACATGAATTACCCTTTCAAAATCTTGAAAACAGAGAAAATACTTAATTTTGGAAAGAAGGCAGAGATTTTAAAAAAAAGAATCTAACCACTGAGTTCACTTGTTTAAGTTGCAACTCACTGTCAAGCAGAACACCCAAGTTTTTAACAAGAGTTTTAGCTTGAAATGTGACATGGTGATTGTTAACAAACTTTGTTGGAATGCCACTTGGGGGACCAAAGAATATGATTTTCGTTTAGATTAAGAAAATTTGATGACATACAGATTTTTACATCCTCCATACACTCCATTAAAGGGCGATGTTACTTGAGCGTTTAAGGGGCAAATAAATCTGGGTGTCATCGGCATAGAAATGAAAGATATACCATGCTTTTGGAAAAATAGAGCCCAATGGGAGCATATATAGAGAAAAAAGGGTAGGAGCTAGTATAGATCCCTGCGGGACCCCCCATGGGAGATTGGCAGCATCCCCACATAGGACTTGAGATGGGCAATAAGAATCTCAAGATCAATCATGTCAAATGCAGCAGATCTAAGAACTAACATCACCAATATTACACTATCACCCTGCTCAGTTACCATATAAATATCATTTAAGACCTTTAATAAAGCCGACTCGGTGCTGTGAAATGTTCTAAAATCTGACTAAAATGTTTCATAGATACAGTTTTGAAGCAGAAAAGACTGGAATTGAACAACTTTTTCAAGAATTTTAGAAAGAAAAGGCAGATTAGAAATGGGCCTACAATTTGAAGGATCAGCAGGGTCAAGATTTGGCTTCTTAAGAGATGGAACCACCGAAGCATGATTAAGATCTGCTGGTATTGTACCCAAACTAAGTGATTTGTTGACAATCGCCAGAAGACTAGGCCCCAAGGTATCAAACAGGTTTTTTTTTTTTTTTTTTTTTATACGAGAGGGAATGACATCCAACGAGCAAAAAGTAGGTTTTTAATTGAGCAATGATTTCTTGTAGGGCAGGCAATGAGATGGGTTTGAAAACACTCCAGATGAGAGTGCAAGGAAGAGATTTGGGAGTGTTAATATTGATTTGGACAGGCTGGGGTCGCTAATCAGCAATCTTATTAAGAAAAGAATCTGAGAAAATATTCAGGTGTTAAAGATGATATTATTTGAACTTTTGCATGTGGATTGAGAACAGAGTCGATAATGAAAAGAAAAAAAAAAAGCCTTAGGCTTATGACAATTTTGATTTATAATGTCGGAGTACTTGATTTTAGCAATTTATGCTGCTTTTTTCCAGGACCAGAACTGTTAGCCATCATGACATTACAGGTCTGTAGAACTTAACTAATGAAATTCTTTCTCTGTGCTGTTTGGGGAGGGCTGGGCAGATAAACAATGACTGTTTACCAAAGAGTTGTTTTGGCAGTCTGCAATGTCCTCGACTTATCCATCTCCGAAAATAGAGCAAAGAATCCACAACCTGACCAAGAACAGCTCTAAATCTACTTGAGCGCTTTCATCTCTCCCTGGCCACTGACGTACAGTTTAAATTTCTTTTGATTGTTTAATATCAAAACACACCCACTAAACTTTTTATAACTCAGTTTTAAAACCTAGATAGCAGTCCACCTAGATTTGCATTGTAATTTAATTGTCCAGAATGCATTGCAGTATGAGAATAAGCATCTAAGATAGAATAATTTATTGAAAGTGTGCTTATTTCATTCAGTACAGGAAAGTACCTGTAATATAGACAATTAAAATTAAAATGTACCCAGTAAAATGTATTTTTATGCTTGAGAACTGTGAACACATTATGTAAGTATTGAGTACTCAGTCCACTGTTGGCATATTACTCTTACTATTTCTGCAATATCTGCAATAAACTAAAGGATTGATATGTGGGTAAATCTAGAAGTAAATCTGCTTTAAAAAGTATTGCACGTTCAAACATGGCCATCTGTGAGCAGATTGAGAGATCCGTTCAAATTTGTAGTTTTAACATGGTTTTAAAATGCTGTCTTTACACATACTATAGAAACACAGCAATTCCGAGTCCTTAACATGGGCAGAGTATGTGTCTACACATACAAATGAAAAGCCTTCAAAATTGCCACCTTAACGTGGTTTTGTTAAAAGACTTTTGGCCCTGCCTACTTTCCATAGGAGCCTAGTTAGGTGGCGTGAGGTGCTGCTGCCTGTGTAGGGTGTTTCAGGTTCCTCTTCAGCTACGATTGCTAATTCTTGAGCCATTCACACAAAACACGATTTTGCCTTTACAATCATGATGTGCTGAGGAAAGGAAAAGAAAACTCTCGAGATATGTGTTTTTAAGACTCTCCTTGATTCTGCATTTTCAAAAAGACACATGCGTGGGATGCGGCGCAACATTTAGGACTGTTTAATTCCAAAATTTTTGGAATTCATTCATTATTATCAGCTTCTATTCATCTTTGTAACTGATTCTTTTGGGAATGGATGTCCATTTACATAGAAAAGTCATGATAGTTTCCAGTGTAGATAGAGAAGGAACTATAGATTGTTTATTTAGTAAGGATATTAATCAGATTTTTGACATTATCTGCTCTATATATATTGTTTTCCTTTCAGTGAGGACAATGATACTGACTGTTGATAAGTTCATGCAGTCGTAAGCAAGATTTACATAGAATAATATGTCTGCACACAGATTTGAATATAAAAAGCCCTTGGGCTGTGTTCACAATGGCATACTAGTGTACTGCTAGGGTGCTCTGAGTGCTTGATGTGGCTTGTGGTATTTTTAGATGGTTATCATCCACAAGGTGGAAATTATTCATGAACAGAGTTACTCTGTATTTTTTAATAGGTGTTTGTTAAAATCCTACTAGTACTATTTATTGATTTATTTATTTTGTAGGTGGGGGTGTGAGTGACCAGTGAATGACTCTTCAACACCATGACTGAGGTGAGACCCTTGAGCAAGAACCAAACCCCCAGCTGCTCCTCTGGAAACATATCACTGGCCATCATAAAACATCATAGTGTTATATTGTTTTTTGTTGGTTTGTTTTCCAAAAATGTGTCTTTTTACCAAAAACTGAGTCAAAATGAGATCGTAGTTAAAAATTGTAGTTGATATCCCATGCTGTTAATTAATTTAAGTGCACTGAGTGAATATTTTGAAAAATGTAGTAATCCATAAGTATTTTTTTGTACATACAGGAGTTTGCATACTGATAACAGTAAACATGCTGCAGAAATAGTGTGAGTCTTGTAGTATGCTATTCTGAACCTAGTGACTCTGTATGTTGGTGAAATTCTCATGATTTTTCAGCGCAGCTGTCTGTCAGCTCACGCACACATACACACAATCGTGCATCCTGTCACACGCACTTCCCCTGATGAGGTTTACTCAGCAACAAGAGCTGTCTGCTGTTCCCACGGAAACAAAGCAAATCTATGCATGCCGTGACATCTCTCGTCAGCCAATCTGAGCAGCCTCGCTCTCTCTGTCTGCCTCCCTGGATCTGCTCTAAATCTCTATCACACCGACGCACAGCACTGCCTGAACATCTCTGCTTACTGTAAATGAAACACATATCATTCATAAAGTGTTTGTAGTGTAGCCTTGAGACATACAGGATCAACTGCAGAATACCTCATATGACTGTAATGTAGCATCTGACAAGGGGCACTTCCTGTTTTGATTGTGTTTACAGGAGAGCGCCGTGGCAACGCTTCAAATATTCAAACACTCATCACCAAAATTCCAAATTGAATTTGCGGCAACATTCTGACCTCAGAGGAGCTGGAAATCACACACACGCACGTCACTCTGACCAGAGATGCACCGCGTGGGATGGACAGGTGCCACGAAGCACTTATAGTGACGCACGGCACTGCAGAGAAAGACCACTGATAATCAACATAAAGTCCAGTATATTTTGCAGCTTTATTCCAATAACTGTCCATGTATGGTCTAATTGACATGTAAAAATCAAACAGAGCTGTAAAAAAGAAATATATCTTTCTGATTGTAGATAGCTGTTTTTTTGCACATCTTAAACAAAACACAAAAATTTGATGCCAGGAAATTAACAAAATTTCTCAGAAGTGCTCACCGAAGCACTGTGAACATGACATATCAGCTGGTGCACTGATATAAACCTTTGACTCTCAGATAAAGTCTAATAATCAGATTGGAAAAAGTGCAGTTTGCATTAGACACTCAATGGCATTCTTGACTGTGCTTTTGTACACCTGTGCATTGCTGTAAATGTTAGCACAAGGACAAGCTGAAAAGCTGCTTCTGAGTTGATTTTAAAATCTTAACGCTGCCCCATCTCTCTCTTTCTCTCCCTGTCCGTTTCCATTAGCTGCACTGAAAGGCTGTGGTCAGGATGAAAGGCCCGTCATTTGGCTGTGATGTCTTTCTTCTGCATGAATAAGCATATCCCCGCATCTCCAGACCTCCAGGGGCCTCCTGGATGCTGTCCCCTGCCCTGGGCCTCCTCTCTCAGGACACTGCTTTCCTGCCTTTCTACTGCTGTAGATGTTATAGAACATCCAGGAAGGCCAAACAAAAGACAGAGCAGCACCTTTCCTACTACACATTCCAATTAGATCCAAGCAGGTTTTTCTCCGAACCTGTGATGAAAGATGTTTGTTTATTCTCCAAAAAAAAAGAAAAAGAAAAGAATCACATGAATCAATTTCAAAAAGAAGTCACTAGAAGGCATTGGGAATCGAGAATCGATTTCATTAAAAGGCCTATTTAATAGCCTTTTTCAGTTCAGTAGAGCTAATCATTAATTAACCTCTCAGTCCCTCACTAATTGTGGTGTGAAGTCACTTTTATTATATAGCACTTTATAGAATAGATTGCTTTAAAGCAAGCAGCTTTACAGTATTAAACATGAAAAACACTGTCAGTGTCTCTTTAAATTAGAATTACAACTCCAATTTCCACTATATAGCTGCTTTCCAGTGTGTTTTTATTTGCTTCTGACCTTGACTGACTGATCAGAAGAAATTAAATGGAAAGGATTTCCACACGGCTCGGAATCGATTTCAAAAAGACAGACTGAACCAAAGAAATTAACCCTAGAAAATTTCCATTAGGCTGGGAATCGATTCCAAAAAGAGTCAATTGAGAGGCGTTGGTATTTTAATTGTTGGAATTGATTCTGTCAAAGGCAGCTGACTCCTCTTTAAAAGCAATTTTTAAGTCGCTTTTGTTATATAGCACTTTATACAATAGATTGCTTTAAGGCAAGCAGCTTTAAACAGTGCTCATGTTGTTACTTGCATCTGACTTCGACAGACTGAACAGGAAGACCTGGAGAAGATTACCATTGGGCTGGGAGTCTATTCCCAAAAGAATCGATTCAGAAGTGTTGGGAATCAAGAATTGATTCCTAAATTTACACTCCTCTTTAATAGACCTTATCAGGGCAATGGAGCTAATTTGGTCACATATAGTGATGTGTCTGATTCATTTCCACAAACTGGTTCATTCAGACTGTTCTTTTCAATGAATAGGTTAAACAAACAAACATTGAAGCTCTTCTCTTAATGTTACATAATGCCATCACTAGAGCATATTTCTTTGACTGCTGAAGCATCCAAATAAAGCTATATGTGTGAATGAATATTGCTTATTAAGATTAATACCTTTCATTCAGTCAAGTTAATGAGGTTTGTTGCTGCTGATTCATTCTGTGATTCTGCATGTCGAATAGCATATGACTGACACGTATTGATTAGCCTGCTGTATGTCTTGGACAAGTTTCCTGCATTAAAGTTTTGCACCTTAAACACAATACAGGCACTGATGCACAAACTCAGAATTTGTTCCAGGTTTTTAAAGTGTATAAAAGAGACAGCTTTTCCAGAAAAACCTCCAAAACGAACTTTGTTTTTGGTCTGATTTTTGTTCATAATGGTGTTACATCAATTCGTTCTTTGAGTATAATGGCGCCAGAAGCTTATGCAGAGAAGTGGTTGTTGAGATGGACAGAATGTGTGTGTGTGTGTGTTGGGTACCAGGAAGACGGGTTCTCAGTAAGAGTGCACAGCTTCTCTGTTTATAATAAACCTAGAGACCTGCTGTCCTGCCAGGGGGTATCGTTTACTGTACCACCCCTGAATCCGCACTCACATCCCAGAGTCACATTTTATTTCTCAGAGGTCATTCAGAAGTCTTTCAGGAGTCAAAGTCTCCATGTGTTTTCCTATTTAATATCACTGCTGTCTAGGAGATACAAGATTTACAACAGATACTATTCATGATTTTCTAGCCTACACTCTTAAAAATAAAGGTTCTTTATTGGCATTGATGGTTCAAGAACTTTAACATCCTTGGAACCTTTCTATTCCACAAAAGATTCTTTAGATTATTAAAATAGTCTCTACACTAAGAAAATATTGGTTCTTTATTACCTAAAGGCTGGTAATTCTCAACTTTTGCACAGATTTTTGCCCTGATTTGCATTCTGGACAAGTCAGTGCTAGTTGCCTGAAAGTCAAAACCTGTCTGCAGATTTCGGGGAATCAGAATTGACAGATTTCACAGAAATTCATGAATCTGGTCACCGTGTTTAAGCTTCAGACTGTAATTCCATCCAGTTGAAGCATATGAAATGTTTGATATTTTTAGCGAATTTAAGAGCACATTTTCAATTGTCACGTGTCTCCTAGCAACAAGCTGCACAGACTTGAAAAGTCTGGTAGTGTGTGATCTTTAGTCATTTAGTTTTCAACCAATAATGGAAAACTTTTATGGCATTTTGGCCATTCATTTACACAATGACATTTTGGGGACATGAAAATGCTAAAAAAAAAAAAAAAAAAAAAAAAAAAAAAAACGGTTTCCATTATTATACGAAAATGTAAATTTGTGAAAACGGTGACGTCATGTGCTGTATATTAAGTGTTCAGTCTATAGGAGTGCATATGTGCACAGATATGTGGTGATACTTTACAAAGTGACATTGCCATCTTCTGGCTTGGCATGCACAATAAAGCTTTGTTAGTCGTTGTTGCAGATACACTTGAACAGTGATCGTTTTGACAGTGTTGTCATCTGTAAATGAAATTTTTCAAAAACACAAGTTTTAGTGCATTGTTGTCGTGCAAATGTACCATTAAGAGCCGTTCACATATCTTGTGAAGCGCATGTCACAGCTCATGAGTGCCATGAGTGTTTCTACATCTGAAATAAGGAACTTGAGGCACAACATGTGAACGGCCATTTAATCTGTTACCACTTACGAAGTTGCAAGTATATAATGCCTAGTGTTTTAAAATCCAATTTAAAAGTCATGTAGCATATTCCACCCCACCCTTAAAGGGATACTCCACCCCAAAATGAAAATTTTCTCATTAATCACTTACCCCCAATGTCGTTCTAAACCTGCAAAAAAAACCCAGCCACAAGGATACGTTTTCTAGATATGTATATTTACGCTTTGATTTGAAGAAAACAGCGCATCCTGTGTCGCAGCTGACAGAAGAGCGTACACTGCCTGCGTACTGCTCAGATTCGCCAAAATGGGGCTACGCTGATGTGGAGTGACACAGAGAAGACAAATTGTTGAATAAAGTCATTATTTTTGTTTTATTCGCGCACAAATATATAGAGTTATAGAGTTTATAGCTATAAAATAAATGCGGAGAGCAGCTCGAATCATTGGATGAGATCATATTGAGATCTTTAATTTTTGATTCCAGGCCGAGTTTGAGACATTGTGGATATCTCTTCTGAAACTCTAGAGGAGACACAAGTGAGATTACTAGGGTATTTTCATCATCTAGACTTCAGTAAAAAGTCTCTGATTTATATCCATTCGGTCTCATTGCTGTCTAGAAAAATGGTTATTTCTTTCCTACATTGTTTTTTCTTTGTTTCTCATTCAAAGAGGGGGTTGAAAAGGTCTCATTTGTGGCTTGAGTCATGTCTGATGTCTGGCTCTAATGTCAACATCTCATGATGATATTGGCTGCAGTGTTTGAGTTGAACTCATTCAGTGTTTCACACAATCCTTTAAACCCTTGTTTGTCTGTCAGCCTGTTCTTGACGATTTCTTTCGAGCAGCAGTCTCTCTCTCTTTCTAGCTCTCAGCATGGGGCGACACATTGTTCTACTTCATCAGACGGCAGACAGAAAAGTTTAAAAGACTTTGGCCCACTCGAAATCAGCTGGAGCTGTGAATGGAGCTGTGGAGTTCAGATCAAGGGATGTGTTTTTGGCTTCAGGGGAGCCCAGAACGAGCCTGTCTGATCTTGTCTGGAGCGCTGCCTGGCATGGAATGGAAAATACCCACCTCCTGCATGAAAATCAAGGAGAGCGAGAGGTGGAAAATGGTGTGTGGATCAGATGAATGGTTTGACATATGCGTGAGAGCCTGTTCTGTGTGTGTGTGTCTCAGCGAGTGAGTGAGCGAGCGAGAGAGAGGAGGATACGAGACTGGCCTCCTGCCTGTGGTGTTCTGGGTGTCTCCGTGTTTAATCACATTATGAACACTCACAAAACCCGGAGACCAACTGAAGTCCACTGAGCTGCTAGTGAAAGCTGTCAGGAACATGTCCTGGTCAGATTTAAGCACAGAATCAGAAGAATAAGAAATCACATTTGGCCTGAAAGAAAATTAAACCTGTTCGCAATGACACACATTAGATATGACAAACAAAATAATGCATGTTACTAGGATATATATATATATATATATATATATATATATATATATATATATATATATATATATATATATATATATATATATATGCATATTATTGAAATCAATATTGTATGTGTGGATTGAGTGCAATGACTTTTATTTGTTTTGTACTTAATTATCATTTATAATAAAGTTTAATAATTTACATCAAGGCCACTCCATGATGTTAACAAGAGGCTGATTAAATAATGTTATTATTAATTATGTTTGTTTTATAAATCAGTGTGGTTTCTGGTTAAAGAGCGGCATGTTTAAAGGCCGGTGAAGAGCGCTTTTTTTTCTTTTTTTTTGATGGAAATATGTGGAATGGGGCTTGACTGGACATTTTTGTTAGAAAAGGGGTAACACACATGTATTCGGGTCCCCTACACAGGCCTCTCTCACCTGAGCGTCAAACTAACTCCAAGTGAACACAACACAGATTAGTGCACTTCTCTCCTCTCTCCTCTCATCTCCACGCCTCCGATCTCTCTCTCTCTCAGTGCTCTTGTTCCAGTTCAGCCGATCCACTCCTTGTTTTCATTCTCGCATGTTCCCTGTGTGTGTAAAAGTAGGTCAGTGTTTGCTTTGTATTATTCAGCAACTGAAAGCATGTTTTTTCAACGGAAAGCATGTTTTTTTGAGACTGAGAGAGAGAGAGAGAGAGAGAGAGAGAGAGAGAGAGAGAGAGAGAGAGAGAGAGAGAGAGAGGAGAGAGAGAGACAGAGACGAGAGAGAGAGAGAGAGAGAGAGAGAGAGAGAGAGAGAGAGAGGGAGAGAGAGAGAGAGAGGAGAGAGAGAGAGAGAGAGAGAGAGAGAGAGAGGAGAGAGAGAGAGAGAGAGAAAGAGAGAGAGAGAGAGAGAGAGAGAGAGAGAGAGAGAGAATTTTTTATAACACCTTTATTAAATACAAAACTCTAAAAAAACATTACACAACACCTCATTACATTATCCCATCAGAAAAAGCCCAATACATCATTATCAACCCAACACAATAAATTTTCGACACTCCAAATATCCTCAAAATTTTCCACCTTCTTCATAGATAGATAAAAAGTAAAATCATGCCTTATTCTTACTTTTATGAGCCCTTTAAAAACCAATTCAACTACACAATTTTGAGTCATAAAGGATCTTGTATCTTCTGCTAATATATATAGCCAATTTGGCTTGTCCGTTAATCAGAGGTTCTAAACCGTCCTTTCCTCTTTTTGTTTTTACAATATTTAAAAAACAAAAAATAAACACGGTCATCGTTAACACCTCATCAACACAAGAAAATAAAGTTTCCAATAAAACAAAAAGAGAGCTCAGTCTCTCACAATGCATAAAACAGTGAAAAATTGTTTCTCTGTTCAAACAAAAAGGGCATTTATCTTGCACAGTTGGATTCAATATTGAAATAAAAGCATTGACAGCGATAATGCCATGTAATACTCGCCACTGAAGATCTCCTACTTTTTTAGTCAATGGTGGCTTATAAATTGAACCCCAAAAAGGCTTAACATCATTTTCAATACTTAAATGACCTCTCCATGGCGTATCCACCCGTTGTAGTTTATCCCTATTGATCACTTTTACACACACTTGATAAAGACTTAAGCCCCCCATTGAGTCAAAAACAAAGTCTCTCACAATCTTTAGGGATGATGAAGAATTCCCCCTTTCCAAAACAGTCCTGGGTATCACCATCCTTGGAAAGTGATCCGTTACATTTGGAAACAGTTTGTGAGAGTAAAATAGTCCAATCTTCTTTACTCAATGTCTCTCGAAATTTTTTCAACAAAAGATAAATTATCCTTGTTGATCTCATGCCCAGTTTCTGTGCAAGCGCAGTATAATTTTCCAGAGTCTTACCAGCCACTTCCATTAGGCTCTTCATTTTCACAATCTTAGCATTTGTCAAAACCTGTTTTAACCAAGGTGTTGTATCGTCACATAAAACCAAACGTGCACCGTTAATCAGAGGTTCTTCTAAAAACCAGTATAAAGACAAATATGGCAAGGATCTCTTGGCTTGCACCAAAGCCCAAACTTTTCTCACACTTTCATAAAAAGGAGAAATAAACCTCAAATCAAATTTAGTACAGTCCACCCAGAAAAGATTTTTTCCAAAACCCCACCCAACAAACCTTACTTAGAAGGCAAAAAGTTAATCCAGTCCACGATAAATTTGATTTATATAAAAAATTTCTGAACAAATTGTAACCTAAAAGCTGCTTTTCTACTCTTAAGGTCTACACTAACTTTACCACCTTCCTCCTTCAGAAGATATAATACAGCCCTAGGAACCCAATGAAATTAAACCCAAAACCACAATTTTTACCATTTTAACTTCTATTTTTTCAAGGATCCCAACAGGAGGCTCTAAAACTGACAGTCTGTGCCACAGTGAGGAGGCTATCAGATTATTAATAATCAGAGCCCTTCCTCTAAAATACATTTTAGTCAATAGCCATTTCCACCTTTCCAATCTTCCCTCAACCTTCTCACACACATTCTCCCAGTTCTTCTGATTGGTTGATTCATCACCTATGAAAATTCCAAGGTATTTTAAACCACACTGGGACCAGTTCATTCCACCTGGCAAAACCATTTTTTTTCTCTTTCCATTGTCCAATTAAGTATGCCGCACTTTTGGCCCAATTTACTTTTGCAGAAGAAAATTTTTCCATAAGTATTAACAATGTCAAACTAACTTATCAATATCATTCTGCCCACTAATTAAAACCATTATATCATCAGCATAAGCTGACAATTTTATAGATGAAAAAAAAAAAATCCACATCTAAAACCATCTAATTCTTCTCTGATTTTATTTAACATTGGTTCTAAAGCTATCGAATACAGCATGCCTGACAAGGCACAGCCTTGTCTTATACCTCTCTGAATTTTAAAAGGACTACATAAGCCACCATTGAATTTCAGCATACTTTCAATGTCACAATAGAGCACTTTAATCATAGCAATAAACTCAGGTGGGAAACCAAAAGCCTTAAGAGTATATACCATAAAAAACTGATGCTCCACCCGGTCAAAAGCCTTCTCCTGGTCCAGAGAAATCAGACCAACCTTTTGATTTAAAAAGTCTGGAGACTTCAAAAACATCTCGAATTAAAGATATGTTGTCCACTATTGATCTGTTGGGTACACAATAGGACTGATCCATATGTATGACCTGCCCCAACACGTCCCTTAGTCTATTGGCCAAAGTTTTTGACAAAATCTTATAATCGGTGCATAACAAAGACACTGGTCTCCCGTTCTTGACTTCTTTGAGGTCACGTTTCTTTGGTAGCAGAGTTTAAAACAGCTCTCCTACAACTTGTTGGCAGCCTCCCTTCAGACAGACTGCTGCTTAATACTGCAAGCACATCTTCTCCCAGAAAGTGCCAATATGCCTTGTAAAACTCCACAGGCAGCCCATCTAAACCAGGTGCTTTGCAATTTTTCATGCTTTGCAGTGCCTTAAAAAGTTCATCCAATGTCAGAGGATACACCAAGCCAGCACAAGACTCCTCGGTCACCTGTGGTAGATCTGAAAGGAACTGATTTGTTGACTGGTCCTCCATACATTCAGAGGAATACAGCTCCTTATAGAAGCTAACAGCCCTTTTTCGAATATCAGAATCCCTAATAAGATCCTTCCCATCCACAGACCGTAAACATTGAATACTCTTTCTTTGACCATTTTTCTTTTCCAGACTAAAAAAGAATCTGGATGGGGCATCCATTTCAGCAATACTCTGAAATCTGGACCTTACCAAAGCCCCTTGAGCTCTAGTATCCAACAGATCAGCTAGCGCAACTTTTTTATTCTTAAGAGTCTGAATTTGGCCTTGATCTCTATGGGTTCCACACAACACTTGGAGCTCCACAATATCCATTTCTAAATTTCGAATATTTTGAATAGTGTCCCTTGTGACATTAGAAGTATACTGATTACATAGTTTTTGTATTTCTAACTTTCCAATATCCCACCATTGCTGTACTGAGGTAAACTTAGGCTTTTGGACTCTCCATCCCATCCAAAAGAAAATTAAACATTGTCCAAAAACAGCATCCTCAAGTAAACCATTATTAAAATGCCAATATGCACTCTTATGCTTCACAGATTTAATGAACACACAAGCTTCTACCATTGAATGGTCAGAAAAACCAACAGGACATATACAGCAAGACTTAAAACACTGTACTTGATGTTCAAAACAATAAAAATAATCCAAACGTGCTAAAGAAACACAATTGTCCTTTACATGAGCCCAAGTATATTGCTTTTGCTTAAAATGAAAATTCCTCCACACATCACAAAGTTGACAGGTTTTAGTGATTTTTATCAATTTACATCTTGAAGCCATATGTGGTTCAATATGATTTCTGTCAATATCATAGCATGTACAATTAAAGTCACCAGCAAGTATTAAAAAGTTTTCCATATCACACTGTTTAAGATTTTCACACAAAGTTTCCAGAAATAACATTCTTTCTGTTGGTTTAACCGGAGCATAAACATTAATCAATTCCATTGTGACATTTTCAAACCTTACTATTAACTTAAGAACTCTACCTTCTATTATCATCAAAAACGATCACAAGACACTGGCAAAAAAATGTTTTGAAAACAAAACCGCTACCCCAGAACTAAAAGCAGTCTTATGACTGAAAAAGATCTATACCTCCCACTACTTCAGCCATTCAGGTTCCTTTTCTTTTGTGCTATGAGTCTCTTGTAAAAACACAATGTCTATCTTTTTAAGTTTGATTAAATCATAAAGCTGCAACCGTTTTTTTACATCCCTCATCCCATTAACATTCAGGGAGGCAATTTTAAAAGTGCTCATTATGAGGGAAGAGAGCAGCAATATAAACAAACTCCATATCATTACACTATGCTTGTGACCCATTCTGCATTGTCTGAGCGCGTACTCTTTGCACAATTTTCTTTAATCTATATACCTCAGGATTCGACAAACAATTGTCACCCTTTTGTTTCATTAACAGTCTTGCTGAATCACTAAACATAGCAAGATCTGGAAAAAAATCCACCACCTCAACATTTCTCATTCCTTATTAACTTTAAAACAACACCTTCATACTATCCAAACAGTACCAACTATAATACTCCCCTACATTGTCTTCCACAGAGGCCTCTGACACCTCTTGCTCATTTTCTGAATCGGAAACCTCAGAAATTTGCGTGTTGTTCTCATCTTGCATCTTTTTCTTAGAATTATCAGCTTCTCCACATGAATTAGATTTTCGTTTCACTGCTGGTACTTTAAATAAATTCTCCTCTTCATTAAAGATTTCATTCTCTACCTCATCAAACTCAATATCTGTCATCTCCTCACTTCTCAGGTTTCCCTTTTTACATCCTTTCTTTGCACTTTCCCTTTTCTCCACATTTTGCACTTGTTTCTGGGCATTTCAACAACTTGTCCATCTTTCTCTACATCAGTAACTTGATTTAAATTCAAACTTTGAGGATCATTTTCCTCTGCAGTGTTGGCTAAATTACTTTTTTCAGGGCAAGAACGCACCAAGTGCCCTTCCTTTCCGCATCCATAGCACTTCATGGTTTCCGTTGTGGCAAAAATAACATAATCAAAGCCATCAACTTTAAACTTGAAAGCAACATTTATTTCCTCAATATCCGTTCTCAATATCATGTAGACAAACCTACGGAAAGAAACCACATGCTTTAACAGCGGAGATTTACAACCCAGCGGGATTTTTTTTATTGCCGACACAAACTGCCCGTACCTAGACAGTTCACGTTGCAACGTTTCATCACTAATGAACGGGGGCACATTGGACAACAAAACTTTTCTTGCTGGATTAACAAGTGGAAAAATCTTGACAAAGCGATCTTTAAGAACTATACCGGTTTCCACAATGTCATTAACTTTCTCAACTTTGTCCAACAACAAAACAACAGCACCATTCATCCTAGATGCTGATCGAATACTATCGTGGCCCACCACTTCTCCTACTGCTAAGCCAACCTCCTAAAAAAACCACACAACACCAACAGGCACCTTAAGCCCGTGCCGTCGGGTGAGTTGCTCAAAGCCAGCCGTCTCCGCCATCGTCTTAGCCGCCAGCTAAAAACGCTGGACGACACAACCTCCTAAACCGCTATTAATACTTTCAGTGCTTTGTGACAGTACACAGATAAAAGTAAAAAAAAAAACCACTATTAATAAAAACACAAAAAAAATGACAGACCTTCAGATGAAAGGAAAAACCGCAGTCACTCTGAATCACACTCCACTCGCTCAACAAACGCTCACGCCCACGCATGCGCAGAGAGAGAGAGAGAGAGAGAGAGAGAGAGAGAGAGAGAGAGAGAGAGAGAGAGAGAGAGGATGCATGCTCATCCAGGTCTTGTTGCATTCGTGTTTGTGTGTGTGTGTTTTGCAGTCTCATGCCAGCCCGTGTCTCGATGGCTCATTAGCAGGAGCTGCTGCTCTGCAGACTGAAGGTTGTCAGCTAAAATCAGACCTGCATTCCTCGGACACAGAGTGCCATTCCCAGCAGGCCGCTACTGTTCCCAACCCTCATCTGCCACTCTCTCTTCCCCTCCCGATGGCTCCGTTCCCTGCGATAATGACCCAATGTACTTTCCTTTCTGGCTATTTGCTGCATTCCTCAGCCAGAGGAAGTCCATGCAGGAAAAGAGCTCCGGGAGGCCAAAGAGAGCTCTTGTTATTGTGGGAAAAAAAAAAAAAAACATTTGTCATTACAAATACATCAGTAAGAAGCATTTCTATGCAACGTGCATTTCATGCAATACAAAGAAGATGTTTACATTTTCTAAAGAAAATGTTAGTGGTGCATGTTGCTAGGGTGTTTTGGGTGGTCGCTAGAGTGGTGCTATGCACTTGCTAAGGTGTTTTAGTAGCTGTTAACATGCTACTAGGTGGTTGCAAGGGACTTCAGGTTGCATTCTAGCAGAGTTTTGCATGAGTACTTTACTGCATTTTACTTGAGCATTGCTATGTGGTTGCTAAGGTGTTTGGTTGTTGCTAGGGAGCTCTGGGTGGTTTTTAGCATGTTGTAATGCAGTTGCTAGGATGTTTTACATGACTAATTGACCATGATTTACCTTGGACATTGCTATGTGGTTGCTAAGGTGTTTTAGTAGCTGTTAGAATGTTACTATATAGTTGCTAGTGTATTTAGGGTTGATAAAGGGGTTTTGGGTGGTTTTTACCCTGATGCTGTGCAGTTGCTAGGGTGTAAGCACATTGCAGTTAAGTTGCTAAAGTGTTTTGTAAAGTGGCTGGGATGTTATGGGTGGTTGTTAAGTTGTTTTGGTTGTTTTTCAAGCTGTATTTTGTGCAGTTACTAAGATGTTCTGAGTGTTAGTATTGCATTCGAGTTGCTAAGTTGTTCTCCGTGGTTGTTAAGAGCTTTTGAGTGTTTTTTGTACACTGTTGCTGTGCAGTTACTACGGTAGTACATTGTAGGTAAGATGCTTTTATATTCTGTGTGGATACTAAGGCATTTTTCTGTGGTTGCTAAGGTGTTCTGTGTGGTTGCTAGGGAGTTCTGCATGGTTGCTATGGCATTGCTAGGGTGTTCTTCATGGTTGTTAAAGGGTTTGGGGATTTTTTTACCCTGTTGCTGTGCAGTTGCTAGAGTGTTCTGAGTTATAGTACATTGCAATTGAGTTGTTAGCGCATTCTGCATGGATTCTGAAGCAATTCCATGTGGTTGCTACTGGGTTGTGACTGCTTGATAGGGGACTGCTACAGTGTTCTAGGTAGTTGTTAAGGAGTGTTGGGTGGTTTTTAACTTGTTGCTAGGGTGTTCTGAGTTCAGTTAAGTTGTTAAGCTGTTCTGCATGGTTCCTAAGGCAGTTTAGGTAGTTGCTATTGTATTTTTGTGTTGCTAGGGCATTGCTCGGTGGTTGCTAGGGTGTTCTGCCTATTGGTCAAAAGATTTAACAATTATAGAAATTAAGAGTGATTTTTTTTTTTTTTTCATATCAAACACTGCTAAGGTGTATTTTTGTGCAGTTTTCTAATTTATTCAATGCAACTAATAGTTAAAGGATGAGAGACACAGTGTGTGATATTTATACGATTGCACTTCTCTGCTTTGATGTGTTTTGTTTTCGGCTTCCTTGGCTACACTTCTATGAAAGTGAGAAAACAGAGGTGACATTTTAACCACATTGTGTGTCTGTAAATAAAGTGCAGCGGGGTCACACATAGTTTGAAGAGTTTCACTTCCTGTTGCTCTAAACCAAAAGTTTCAGGGATGTTTTTTTTTTTTTTTTTTTTTTTTTTTTTTTTTTTTATTCTCTTTGCTGATGCGATGGTTTCTGCATGTGTTTGCGCCGTGTGGTTGCATGTTTGTGTTGTACACTCTCTAAGGCCTTTGGAAACAAATCCGGTATGCATGTAAAGCACTTGTTGCAGTTTCTAATAACCTGTCCTAGCGATTGCATAACCTCAGACCTCAGATGCCCCTGTAATAGTTTCCTTGTGATAAGGATCCTGGCATCACGCCATCAGGAAGAGTTCCAGTCCCGAGCGTAGCTGTGTAACTTACTATTTAGAGCATGTGTGAGAGACAGGGTTGTCTCATAGGAAAGAAAAATCACAAATGAGATCTCCCTAATATCTCATTTGTTTCTGCCATACAGCAATGAGATTAAATTGAAAGACTTTCGCTCCTTTTTAACTTTTAAAGCGATAGTTCACCCAAAAATTTACATTCTGTCATCATTTACTTATCCTTCACTTGTTCCAAACCTGTATGAGTTTCTTTCTTCTGTTGAACATAAAAGAAGATATTTTGAAGAATGTTCAAGAATGTTCAAAACCAAACAGTTGGCGGTAGCCATTGACTTCCATAGAACCCCCCATACTATGGAAGTCAATGGCTACCGCCAACTGTTTGGTTACCAACATTCTTCAAAATATCTTATTTTGTGTTCAAACGAACTTAGATTCATTCATACAGAAACTGAAATGAATAGTTTCTGAAAACTCAATATCATAATCTGTTGATTTAAGTTCTAAACTCAGTCACCAAAACAAAACGGAAATAGTGGTCATGTGACTCTGTGTTTTTTGTGCATTGTTTAATTGGCCGTCCATTATGATAAGGGCTCTTACCTTGCATAATTTAGCAGCTTAACTATTGGTAAATTAACACGCTGGTAATGGAAGTAAAATTCCAATCATTTTCTGTCTAGACTTTTATCAGTAACAAAAATCTTTCATGGACTACCGTGGGCTCTATATATCTGAATATTTTGCAATTAATATAAAATACATAACTTTACAAAATTTATTTAAAAAAACAAAAAAAGTAATATTTTTTAATACTGTAAAACAGTAAAAACAGTAATATTGTGAAATATTATTATAATTTAAAATAACTGTTTTCTATGTGAATATATAGTAAAATATAATTTATTCCTGTGATCAAAGCTGAATTTTCAGCATCATTACTCCAGTCTTCAGTGTCACATGATCTTCAGAAATCATTCTAATATGATGATTTGTTGCTCAAGAAACATTTCTGATTATTATCAATGTTGAAAACAATAGCGATGCTTCATTTTCTGCATTCTTTGATAAGTTGAACGTTCAAAAGAACAGTGTTTATTTGAAATAGGAATATTTTGTGACATTATAAATGTCTTTGCTGTAACTTTTGATCAGTTTAATGTGTCTTTGCTGGATTAATGTATTAATTTTATTCAAAAAAAAAAAAAACCAGCTCAAATTTGTGAACAATAGTGTATGTTGTTTTTATATTTATCATCAATGAATCAACATTAATCCACAATAGTTAATGGGATGAGTAGTTTATTCCTTGTTTTCTCATTTTCATAAACAGTTTAGCTGTGAATCATATTTGAGCGGATGTGATTAATCTCAGAGCTAGTTGGTTTGGTTTATAGAGTAGAACTGTTTATTGAAGTGTATTTTTTTTTTTTAATGAATTCTAATGGAGAAAATGAGTGACAAGGCGACTGAAGAAGAGTCACTGTTGCAATCTTTAGCTGTATTAGTTCTGCTTGCACTGACTGTCAAACTGTGTCCAAGTGCATAATAGACCCGTCCGTGGGTAAGAAGTCATTCTGTACTGATAAATGACCCTGATGTGTTGAAAAATCTCTGTGGTGAACATACAGTGTTCACTCAAATGTTTTGTTCACTATGACTGAGTGACTGCTTTACCTGGCATCATGGGACAGGAAAAAAACATAAGAAGAGCCATTTTATTAAGTGTCTTAGTTTCTGTAATAATGTGTTCAGTTAAAATCTATATATTTGTCTCCACTGGTTGAAAGTGGGCTGTATGTGGGTGTATCAATATTGCGAAGTTGACTCGAAAACAGAATAAATTGAAAAGCGTTTCATTGAAAACTGAGTTTGAAGAGTTTTTCACCCGGTTGAGTCAGACGACCTTGAGATATTTTCTCCATCATATGTAAATCTATTAGCATCTGATCAGGCTGTTAAATGATTTATGCAAAGTGGAAATATTCAGATGTACCTAAGCCGTTACCCATGGCAACCCATCGCCACCGCTTTAATGATACAAACAGATTGATGCCTGCGAGAAAAATGATAGAGTGTGTGTGTGTGTGTGTGTGTGTGTGAGTGTGTGTGTGTGTGTGTGTGTGTGTGTGATTGCTAACACATGCTGCTTTTTAAAGACTGGTCAGAAAACATGAGATCAACTACAATTTTTTTTTCTTTTTTCTTTTTTCAGTTTGCTTTAATATCATGCAATTTAATTAAATGTGTAAAACCTTTTTAAAGACTAGTCAGAAATAAGATTATTTGTGTGTGTGTGCACGGGCATGTGAAAAAAAGGAAAAAGTATTATACTTTTAGCTTTTTAAAGACATCATGAGATTAATTGCATTTTTTTGAGAAAAAGTGTCACTATCAGATACATAGTGGTTTAAAAAATATTTATTTAGCTATTTATTGTGTGAAAGTGTTGATATAAGATACATAGTTTGTTTAAATAAAAAATAATATTATTTTTAACATAATATATTAACAGTTAGTACAAAAGTAGTATTACAGTTTATTTATATGAAATCTGATTACTATTACAATTAGATTTTTGAAGACTGATCATGAATCATGAGATTAATTGCAACATCTGAGCAAGTGCTTAATGACCTAGTTAGCAGACAAAAGACACTTGCCCTAATCATTAAATGATAGTAATGAGAGTAAGCAGGTTGTGTCTGCACATGATTTCCTGTTTCGTGAGGTCGTTCTGATGACCTTTAATTCAACTCGTCTGACGGGACACAGATTCCAGGTAGTGCCCTTTATGAACAAACACCTCGCCCCTGTTCACCCTGACTGACACCCTTTTCATGCTGAGATTGAAATCAACATGTATATGTGGCATCAAACACCGTCGAGCGTGTCACTATCTTTAAAAGCCCATCTTTTTAAAGAATACCTTTCGTTTACCCGCCCTCATGTCACTCCAAACCCATAATGTTTTTCTGTCTGTAAACGCAAAAGGCAGCTGCAAGCTGTTGGGCTTAAATATTATGGATACAAATATTCATCAAAACAGGATTTTGTGAATTAAATTGATGCAGGGTTTTTTTAGGGGATCTGTGACAAAATTTGAGAAAAAAATTCAGAGAAAAGATTTTACAAAATATAAAATGTAATATAAAATATAAGCTAATTTATATTAAATAAGATTACTATACATTTTAAAGATTGAATCATGACTGGTCAAATCATTAGTTTAATTGCAAATTTATTGTATTTTTTTTTTATAACATAGACCACTAAATGAAGTGTGTGTATATTTTAGATTAGTATTTTAGCAATTTTATTTAGTACAATACAAATATAAATATAAATGACAAGTTTAATCATGAGATTAGCTATCTTAAATAAATAAATAAAAATAAAATTAATTAAAGTAAATATTTTCCTATTATACTTCAGCAGTTTGGTGCAATACAGTGTAAAAAAATATAAGCTAATTTATTTATAAATATATTTTTGTATAATAATTTATAACTATTACAATCTGCTTTAAATCTGCTGTAAATATTTTTAGATAATATTTTAGCAATTTACTTTAATTCAAAGATAATATAATAGCCAAAAATCCATTTTGGAAACGATTATTTAATTTTGTTGTTTTTTTAATGTCCTTTTAATTATTTTCTTGCACTTGGTTTTTATACTTGGTAATTATTTAGCTTTTATATTAATATATGTAGCTGATCTATCATCTTACAGGACTGTAATTATTCATATTTAATGGTGCTTTTATGTTGCGTTCTTTTCTTTTTCAGACTCGACAGCTCTGTATTGGAAAAGAGCAGTTTGGACTTTCAGTTAAATGACCCTTTTATGCTCCACAGATGACAGAAAGTCATACAGGGTTCAAACGGTGAGTATTTGAGTTCAGTATCCCACATATTCAGCTTATACTTTGTCTGCACAGCAAGAACGCAGGCGCTTCTGTCAATCTGCATGTACGTTCCTTTTGTAAATAACAAAAAGAGCAGCCCGTGGTGTTCAATCTCACCTGCCCACACGCTCACAACTTCAGCTCAACAACCTCCACATCTACAACTACAACCTTTCCTCTTCCTCATCACTGTCTCTCTCACTCTTTCTCTCTCATGGAGGGGGCGGTGTAGGCGTTCAGAGCTCAAAGGAGCCAAGGAACATCGCCGCTATAGTCAAAAATATCTAAAGGAAGCACACATACGCACACTGCTCTATTGGCAGGGAAAAGCAGTGTTGTGCCTTTGCAGAGGATATTTCCATAGATGAGCAACAGAATGGCTTTATTTTTAGATGAATTACTCTGAGCGTGCAAAGAAAGACATTAGCCGCAATGCAAGTTGGGGGAAGAGGAGGCCCAATGCAAACACATTTGACTCAGTGATGGGATGAAAGGTCACACAAACACGCATACAGACGGCAGGGATCCAGCATATGTTGGCATACGTGTCTTGCTGGTTCGTGTTTTTATATTCAGAGGTGTAGTTTGTGTATGTGTTTTAGGGTGCTCATGTGCCGTCATACGTCAGAGCGCAGTGTGTCCTCTAGCTCAACCTGGACAGGCCATCTGCTGCCACAATTGTCCGCCGGAGACCCGACGCTGGAGATTCTCTCATATCAGAGCGGCAGAAAGAGAAAGAGGAATTAATGGTGCAATAATCAAAACCTGTTTTTTCAGAATTTAGTAGTATTAGCAGGAAGTTATTAGTCATCCAAATTTGTTATATCTTCTATGCAATCTGTTTGTGAATTGGTGTGTTTCGTCAGCCGTGAAGAAATATAGAGCTGAGTATCATCAGCATAAATGATAAAAGTGACACCATGTTTCTTAATGATATCTCCCAAGGGTAACATGTACTGGGTGAAAAGCAACGGTCTTAGTACTAAGCCCTGTGGTACTCTGTACTGAACTTGTGATTGATATGATACATCTTCACTTACTGCAACAAATTGTTGACAGTCAGATAAGTACGATTTGAACCATTGAACCAGACTCAATCCTCTTCTCAGCGAAGTCACATGAAAACCCACTTGAAAATTGTGGGGAAAAAAAAGAACAAGTTTCTCTGGTATGATGAACCTCAGTTCCAAGCATGTATGGAGGAAACTAGACACTGCTCATCACTTGTCCAGGAGTAAAGTGTGCTGGTAGGAGCTGTGGGGGTGTTTTTCAACAGCAGGGACTGGGGGACTCGTCAGAGCAGAAGGAAAGCTCAATGCAGCAAAATATGTAGATAGCCTTAATAAAAACCTAGCCCAGAGCATTCAGAAGTCGGACTGGGCAGAACCTTCCAACAGCACAATAACCCTCTAAGCACACAACAAGAGTGGCTTCTGGTGAATGTCCTTGTGTGGCCTTGCCAGATCCTGGGCTTGAACCCAATCAAACATCTCTGGAGAAACCCGCAAATGTCTGTGGGTCCCCATCCAACCTGTCAGGGCTTTAGAGGTGAGGAGAAAAATGGCAGTTAATTGCCAAATGCAGATGTGCAAAGCTTGTTGCATTAAACCCAAAAAGACTTGAGGCTGTAAAGATGCTTCAACTGAGTACAGAGCAGAGGGTATGAATACTTATGCAATGTACTTATCTCAGGTTTTAATTTTTAATACATTTTTCACTTATTTATTTATTTATTTATTTATTATTAATATTATTTTGTCTTTATAGTGTATATAGTATAGATTGATGTGAAAAGGTAATTCAAAGCAGTTATTAGGCAGCAACAAAGCAAAAATTGAAAAATATGAAGGGATATGAACACTTTTGCATGGCACTGTGTGTGTGTGTGTGTGTGTGTGTGTGTGTGTGTGTGTGTGTGTGTGTGTCCACATTAGGTTCACATACTGTTAATGTATACCAACAATTGTCTCATTTGGGTTTATTTTTATTTCCTTTTATTTCTATTTTATTTATTTCTATTAAGGAATTTTGGGAGAAGTGTGTGTGTGTGTGTGTGTGTTCCTACTTAATTATATTTTGGGGACAAAAAGTGAGCTAAACCTGACAAAATCTCCAAAAACCTCCCTTTGGGGAAGTCCTCATTTGTAAAACTGGTTTAAAAATAAAGTAAACAAAGTTTTTTTTTTTTTTTTTTGTAAAACTGCAGAAAGTTTTCTGTGGGTAGGTTTAGGTGTAGGGTTGGTGTAAGGCGATAGAATATACAGTCTGTACAGTATAAAAACCATTACGTCTATGAAATGTCCCCATTTAGATAGCTAAGTAAACGTGTGTGTGTGTGTGTGCGTGTGTATGTGTGTGTGTGTGTGTGTGTGTGTGTGTGTGTGTGTGGTGTTCAGTTTACTCTGAAACTGTGTGTGTGTGTTTTGGGGAAAATAATGGTACACGCTCACATCCAGATACCTGTTGTGGTTAAATAACATTCTCTCTCTCTCTCACACACACACACACACACACACACACACACACACACACACACACACACACACACACATACAATATGGCATAGGGATCATTACAATCTTGTGTTTGCCACTTGAGGATCCACTTCAAACACACACACACACACACACACACACACACACACACACACACACACACACGTAAGTAAATGTTCAACCACTAAAACAAGACCGAAATAAAATAGTTGGATTTGTGTTCACAGGCTATTACAACTTCATCAGTTGTGTTAAACTGCATCACTTGGTTTACCACATGCTTTTTCTTCAGAAAAAGAAAATCTAAAAATGAAGTTGTCAATTTATTTATTTATTTATTATTATTATTATTATTATTTTTAAATAGTAGTACCACGGTATATGTCCATTAAAAAAATTATATATATATATATATATTGAAAAGTGTATGCATGTATTCATGTATTTTTACTTATTTATTTACTTATTTACTTAATAATTGTCTTTTTGCCTTTATTCAACAGGTTAAGGAATGGAGCACAACAGTGACTTTGACAAAGTATGTATGCATGTATTTATTTGTATATTTCTTTATGTTTATATTTTTATTTAGATGTTGTTGTTGATGATGATTAACAATATATAAGCATCTTCCAACGTTCATTCATCTATCTGCCTTCATCATAAAAAGATGCTGTTTATGTAAGATGCTATTATACTGCTGCAGCTCATGACAAGGTAATTGAAGGGCCGATATCAGATATTAACATGACCTATGACTGATATAAAGAGAAATATCACTGTGCGACTAAAGTCAAACCTTAATCAGCTGCTGACACTCCTGTATATGACCCAAAGAAGTTTTTTTTTTTTTTTTTTTTAGAAATTAATATTTTTATTTGGCAAGGATGCATTAAACTAATCAAAAGTGACAGTAAAGACATTTATAATGTTACAAAAGTACCCCCCACCCCACAACCATGAAGTAAAGTCCCTATTTTTTAAAGTCCCTGGTTGCATTGTGCATAATTCAACAGTTTGTTAAATCCATTGTGTCTCTAATCAAATATGGACTTTTTTTTTTTTTTTTTGCAAGAAATATGGCATTGGAATGGCATGAGGCTGAATAAACAATAAGAGAATATCACTTTTAATCTGTGGTGAATGCCGTTTCATGACGTCTTTAGTGTTCACATATGGAGCAGTGTTGTTGATTTACTGTATAATGGATGTACGTTTATCTCAGAATGAACTGTTAACTTACACACTAGTAGATAACGAGAGGTCCTCTTACAGTCATCAACTGAGATAAATGAAGTGGCAGTTTATGAATAAAGTTCATAGTCAGAAATTACCCAGGATTATTTAGAGATGTGGGAGGGCTGCTGACGCATATCATGTTCATGGGGATTTTTTAATCAACATCAGTATTTTACAATCCAAACTTTTAACATTAAATGCTTATATTAGGCACTGTAATTGGTCACATTTATTCAACATTTTAATTTTAAATTAAAATATTGCAGTGGTGTGTTAAATGATTTTGAGCATGTGTCTTTGAGCATGATTTTGAGTTTTCCTGTGGCTCAGTGGTAGAGCATTGTGTTAGCAGCACAAAAGGTTGTGGGTTCAATTCCCAGGGAACACATGTTAGGTAAAAAATGTTAGCCTGAATTTGTTTATTTCTGACCTTGTTATCTCTTCCTATATAGTGCTGGTGCACTGTAAAAAAAAAACGATAAGACATTGCGTGTGACTTTGAGAAACTGCAAAATGTGTCACAACAGCCTCAGATAACAGTTTTCATGTGTATAACTGAGTGGACTGGGCTGGCTTATGTTCAATGATATGAAAATATAACAACATATTTATTTCTAAAGCCATTTATTGTCTTCTCTAAGCAAATGATTAGATATGTGACTGATTTGATTACTGGATGTAGTTTCAACTTTGTTAGTATCTGTGACTCATCATATGCTGAACAAAATGTTATTATTATCATGTTTGCATCTGCTTTCATCTGGTTTCTGTGGCGCTCGTGGGTCATACAGCAGATCTCCAGTCGTCTTTCATTTGAAGATTAAACCGTTTCAGTCCTGTTGACGGCAAACCAGCTCTAATGAAACACAGTGGGTGTAAAACTTCAAACCCAGTTACATCTGTCACTTTCTCGTCTCTTTATGAGCTAAACACACTGTGGCTCATTGAAAAAAAAAAACAACAATAACTAAACAAACCAGACCCTGGTGTCGTGTCGGCCATGAAAGACTCATTTTCTCTGCATGTCGTCGATCCTGATCTGTTTTCTTCTCAATAGGGAATCTTTCTGAGCGCACATATCACCATGGCAACTTTGTAATGAGACGTTGTCCTGTGTGAATAAGTCTGCTGGGAGATTGAGATTTTATTCAAAACCTGTATGTGTGTGTGTAGTGGCAGACACAGGGTTACCGTGGCAACCAACACCTGACACTTGAGACGCACCTGTGTGTTACTGAGTGTCATCAGTGATGCGATGTGTGTATTTGTGTGTGTTGAAGGGTGATTGTCGGGGGGAAAAGTTAGTTAGTTGCTTAGTTAGTTAGATAGTTTTAAAGTGATATCCCCACTGAATAATTCCACAAGTAAAATATTTTGTATAGTTATGGAACATGAAAGAGTTAGTTAGTTAGTTAGTTTTAAAATGATATCCGCAGTGAATAGTTCCATACATAAAGGATTATTATAGTAACGGAAAATAAGAGAGTTAGTTGGTTTGTTAGTTAGTTAGTTTTAAAGTGATATCCCCAGTGAATACTTCCATACATAAAGGATTATTATAGTAATGGAACATAAAAGAGTTAGTTAGTTAGTTAGTTAGTTAGTTAGTCAGTCAGTTAGTTAGTTAGTTAGATTTAAAGTGATATCCCCAGTAAATAGTTCCATAATAAAGGGTTATTATAATGGAACATAATAGTTAGTTAGTTAGTTAGTTAGTTAGTTAGTTAGTTAGTTAGTTAGCTAGCTAGTTAGTTAGTTAGCTAGCTAGCTAGCTAGCTAGTTTTAAAGTGATATCCCCAGTGAATACTTCCATACATAAAGGATTATTATAGTAATGGAACATAAGAGAGTTAGTTAGTTAGTTAGTTAGTTAGTTAGTTAGTTAGTTAGTTTTAAAGTGATATCCCCAGTAAATAGTTCCATACATAAAGGACTATTATAATGGAACATAAGAGTTAGTTAGTTAGCTAGCTAGCTAGTTTTAAAGTGATAACCCCAGTGAATGCATACAGAAAGGATTATTATAGAAAGTAAAAAAAAGTGAAAGTGACATACAGAATGGTGACCCATATTTAGAATTCAGCTCTGCATTTAACCCATCCAAAGTGCACACACACACCGTAAACACACACCTGGAGCAGTGGGCAGCCATTTATGCCCGGTGCCCGGGGAGCAGTTGGGGGTTCAGTGCTTTGCTCAAGGGCACCTCAGTCGTGGTATTGCCTGAACCTAGATTCGAACCCACAACCCTAGGGTTAGGAGTCAAACTCTCTAACCACTAGGCCACGACTTCCCCACAAAAATAACTGAACATAGTAATGGAACATAAGAGAGTTAGTTAGTTTGTTATTTAGTTAGTTTTAAAGTGATATCCCCAGTGAATACTTCCATACATAAAGGATTATTATAATGGAACATAAGAGTTAGTTAGTTAGTAAGTTAGTTAGTTAGTTAGTTAGTTAGTTAGTTAGTTAGTTAGTTAGTTTTAAAGTGATATCCCCAGTGAATAATTCCATACAGAAAGGATAATTATAGTAATGGAACATAAGAGAGTTAGTTAGTTTGTCAGTTAGTTAGTTAGTTGGATAAGTAGTTAGTTTTAAAGAGCTCTCTTTAGGAACAATCCACTAAATAATGCCTTAAGTAAATGAAGTTCCAAACGTAGGTTCGGGAGAAGCTTAATCATTCAGTCCTGTCACTGCAATTCTTTCGGCATATGGCCCCACCCTATTCCGTGAAACATGTCCCACCCTGATGAACTCCAGCTATTTACCTCTGACGAGGATGTCCAACTCCAAATTTGCTGACCCGCCACCATAGACCGCACTACTCCCCACCTCTGGTTAGGTGGCCACATCAGGCAACTCAACTTCTCCAGCTCAGCCGATTTCATCAGGATCATTTTGTACCCCTGGATGCCACGTCAACCTCAAGCTCTACCAGCCTCTCCACTCCAGCCGCCGCATCTGCGCTACCCGCCTCCGCACTGCCAGCCTCCAAGGCCATCATCACCGCCCCCCATTCCTCTAGCACAGGCCTTGCAGCTATGGCCCTCAGCTCTCTGCTCTCTCAGGCCAGTGCAGCCCATCAAACCAACGGTTCCCAAGCATCAATTTCTGCCTTTGCTTACACTGTCATTCTTCCTGTCCAACCACACCTTTTACCTACCTCAGACTTGCACAGCCTTGCCCATTCCTTACCAATCTCTGTTCCTTTCCTTTTGCTTCATTTCCAGGTATTTTTGATGTGTCCCTCAGTGCAAGGCTACATCAGCAAACGAGTCCCACTCAGGCGCTTTCTCGTCTTCTTAGTTTTTTCCTTTCATGAGCATAGAGCCCAGAGTGAGGCTGCCTCCGCAAACAGTGCCTGTCTTGACTTTTCCTACTGTCAGCTATCCCCCTCTACCTTGGCCCATCCTCCATCCTATACCCTCTTCATGTCTGTTCCAGCATCATCCCCGCCCACACCATTGCCATGTAGCCTCCATTCATTTCCATTCCGCTCCACACTCAAATCCTTTCAGGTATGGACGTGGACATGGCTGAGATAAATGGGTTCTTCTATCTCCCATCCCACAAAAAGACTGCCATTGATCCCTAGACTGCCTATGAACTGGTCAAATCCACTTTATACATGCCACAGTCCGGGTTCAATCAGTCCGTCCCTGTAAATTAAAAAGCAAAATTTTCATCCATTTGAAATCGCTAAGTTTGTAATGATTTCAACAAATTTAATTGTTTCAGGCAAATGGGTCATTTTTTTGCATGTTCGTAATTTTTGTGGTGGTGCTCACGCCTTCCCTGTGTACAAATCTTCTGCAATAAAACAAAAAACAGTGGTCTCTTTGGGAATAATCCAGTAAATCCATAAGTAAAGGAATATTGCAGTAATGGAAACTAGTTTTACAGTGACTTTAATCCAGTGAATAATTTCATAAGTAAAGAGTCACATTTACTAAATTCATATATGTATATACGGGTGGTCATATGTTAATGAGCACATGTTGTGCTTTTATTTCCCATAAATGCTTTTCTGAAAGTTACAGAATGAAACTCTTCTGTTGCAAAATAGAGAAAGAAAAATCAGTAATGAAACTGACTGGAAATGCAGCTTGGCATCTTCCGTCTGTGATTGCTGTTGGCTGAGTGGAGCGTGTGGCATTTCACACCTCCCCGTCTCTCCTCTCACATCTCTCTTTTCTCACAGAGATGGGAAAACTCGCAGCACTCATGGGCTAAGCTCAATTACTGAGAAATATCAACTTCCTGTTACTGCAGGAACGAAACATTCGTGGACATTCAGATCACGCTGATTATCTCAATAAGCAATGATCTCGATCACTGTAATGATTTATAGTTATGGAAAGAGCAAAAAAAGTAACAAGAAGTTAATTACCATAAACTGATATAGTGCAATTAAGCTTGAACATTTCTGTTATTTACCTAACTTCATTTAGTTAGAACAGGAAAAAAAAAAATCTAGTTTGGTTAGTTAGTTAAAGTGCTGTCTCTTGGAATAAACCTGTGAATAATTTGATCAGTAGTGTTGTAGTAATGGAACTGGAAAAATATCGACTAGTTAGTTAGTTAGTTAGTTAGTTAGTTAGTTAGTTAGGTAGTTAGTTAGTTAAAGTGCTGTCTTTGGTAATAATAAAGTAAATAATTTGATTAAGTCAGGAAAAATTCTAGTTTAGTTAGTTTCACTAAAAAAAAAATGATTTCAATAGTTTGCTCAGTTTACTTAAATGAAATAAGCTAAAACAACACAAACCTTTTTTTTTTTTTTACTTGGTTGTCATTTGCACTCAATTGTATTACATTAAATGAAATTACATTTGTAAAATGGTAAGTTAACTTAAACCATTTGTGTTGGGGCTACATGAATCATTTACGTTGCATTGACTGAAGCAGATTTCTAGTTCCCAGCATGCTTTGCACAGGGATAGATCAGGAGAGCAAATGTCGAAATTATGTGCTATTTAATGTGTTTTCAGTAAAGGGAAAGACCTATTCAAGTGTGTTGTTCACGTTATGTTGATTTTTGAGGTTACCATTATGCTGAAGTGTAGACCTTGTGGTTAGGCTTTGGCTACATGAGCTAGAATGGCATTGTTCTCAATAAGCTGTAACTGTGCTAATGCCAGAGATGAGAACACTTTTACTTGAGCTTTACTTGCATTCTACGAAACTTATACTTTGAATGTAAACGAGTATTTTATTGGCTGTTAGTTCTTATAAAAATAAATAAAATGAACCAGTTTAAGGACAAGCACATGATTTACATCCACTCTATATGGTCATAATTTCTACCCTTCACAATTCAGAAATTTTTGCTGTTATTATTGTTTTTGTTGTTGTTGTTGTTGTTTCACAGTAGATTTTTGCATCATGAGGCACTGAGGGCTGAAGCAGCAGCACAGCAGAGAGATTAAACACCATTAAAGCAGCGATTCACACTAAAATGAAATCTCAAATCTGTTTCATTCACACATATATTCAGTGTTTTGAGATGATACAGCATATCTGAATTTGGAAGTGTGAATGTGAATTGCACCGAAGGGGAAGATTTTCTCCAAATAATGAATACTTTTTTAGTCTGTTCATCACACAAAGCATCATGTGTCTTCAGAAGACTTGGAATATGGACTGTTATTATACTTAAATGGTGTTTTCTTTTTCAGGCCCTGAAAATGAACAGCATTATCCTCTGTTTTAACGTCTCATTTGCGTTCAACAAAGAAAGAAGGTAAAGCCAACAATTCGAGGGTGAGTAAATGATCACAGCAAGTTCATTTGAGGGTGAACTAGTCTTTTAACCCTTAACACTGATTTATACTTCTGCGTCAAGTATAACACAGGCATTAACCACTCCAAATGCAAGTAAAAGTGTTTTTTTTTTTCCCCTAAAAACACTTTAGGAATTGCAACATAATTTATGGTTTGCATGCAAATTAAAGTCTATTAGCGCTTTTCGACTCGGCTCGGCTCGCTTTGTGTTTCCACTGCAGTTTAGTGCTGCTTTAGAGTGGGCGGGATTATTCACATGTCGTTATTGTTGTGCTGCCTCTACTGCCGCAACTCCTAAAAAACTTATTCATTCCGCATTGCCCCATCAAGCTCTCTGGATCCGCTCCTCTGCTATCAACGAGATGAACATCTGTACTTCCTCAACAGACAACGAAACAGCCATTTTTGGTTGTTAAAAAAAGGTGTGCTCATTCAAAACAGTTGGGTTCAATCCTTTGCTGGCTGTGCTCTGCTGGACAGGTTCTGTTGTGTTTCGTGTCGCAAGTTCAGTGACGCAGGTAGTGAGGATACTCTCCGGCCAATAAGTGATCAGCAGAGTTTACATGTCACGTTTTGGTAATGGTACGGTTCACTTGGAACCTCAGCCGAGGTGAATCTAAAAAAAGTACCAGGTACTGTACCCAGTGGAAAACCCCCCAAAAATGAACCGTACCGAACCGTGCCGTACCATGCAGCGGAAAAGCGCCATATGGAAGCCCATTTTTGGCAATAAATACAAAATAAAAAATAAAGGTAGTTTATATTTTAAAAATAAAAGTAGGAGACATTTTAAAATAAAGTTTATATCTTTCTGAGCGATAAAGTGTTGCACATGTGAGAAATAGAGTAGCAAACTGTGAGATATAAAGTCACAATTGTTTAATACAAATGCATACAAGAAGATAATTTATTATTATTTTTACTTAATGTTAACAATAAGTATAATAATAATTATTATAATAATTAATATTAGTAATATTTATTTATTTATTTATTTTTATTTTTTTATCTAACTCAGAAACAGTCTTCCATAATCGTATGTCACTAAATAAAATAAAAAAAATCATAAAAATACAACAGCAAATATAATAATGAAATTATGTATCTATTTGCAGTAATTCATACAAGGAAAAAAAAAAACACCTAAGAAATTAATTTTCACAGGAACATCAATGTGTTATTTTAATAGAAAAATGCAATATATGGGTTCACAGCCAGTAGCAATGTGCTGCTTATATGGGTTCACAGCCAGTAGCAATGTGCTGCTATTACATTTTCTCAGTCAACTGGCAAAATTGTGCATTTTTGACTCTAGCTCTCTATCCTCAGATGACAGACGATCCATCTTAAATGAATGGAAAACAAATTAATGTGTTCTGTTGCAGTCGGCATGTGAATCAGTGTGTGAGATCTGAAGTGTGTGTGTGTGTGTGTGTGTGTGTGTGTGTGTGTGTGTGTGGTGTGTGTGTGTGTGTGTTTGTGTGTGTGTGTGTGTGTAACACAATTAAAGAGTGAGTGACTATCAATCCAAAAACAACCTCTATTTTTCACCAGTCGCAGCATGCTAATTCAGTCTTAGCAGTCTAAGTTTAGTGACGTGAACACAAGTAAAGAGTGAGTGACTTTTAATCCAATTAGTACCTCTATTTTTACCGTGGTAAAAGGTCCTTCACATGATTATACAGTAAAAGTAAAATAAAGCCAAATAAATCCTAAATTAACCAACTTTCCCAGTCTCGCCTCGTGCTTCCAAAAAAAACAGAAAAAATAATCAAATCCACTGCTCTGCTGACAGAGTGTTGAGATGCTGAGTTTCTTTCCCAGTTTGGAAATGGGAATTTTTATGTTATACACACAACAGTTCTTTCTGGTTTTCAAATCTGATTGACTGAGAGGAGTGCAATATTCTAGTGATAACAGACCTCCAAACATTTCACCGTTTGTGTCAGTCCACTTGCGGTATTTCTCACACCAAGTCCAAATCCACTATAAATTTAAAATTTAATAAATAGTAAAACAATATCATCCAATATGTCAGAGCGCTGCCTTTGTACTTTTGACTGAATTGCCTAGCAACTTTTATGATGACTGTTGTTGTTGTTTATTAAATATTATTATTCAATAAATAATATTTTTATATAAATAATAGTAGTATTTAGTATTGGGAAACTGTATGTGTGTGTGTGTGTCTGCCATTAGATTGCGTCAAGAGACTGTTTTTGCGAGTGAGTCCACAGTAAAGACTTTGGTAACACTTTATAATAACTGCACGCTATTAATCATTAGTTAAGCATTAGGAAACAGTTAATTCATCATTTATAAAGCATTAATAGACATTAATAAGCAGTTTATAAATACAGATATAAATGCTTTATACTTGATTTAAAAGCATATCTATTATGTATTTAATAATTGGTTTTTTCATACTTTATTAATGATCAATTTATCATTTCTAAATGAAGTATAGCATTATTTACACACCAGTTTATTAAGGAGTTGTCAGTGGTTCATAAGATCACTTAGAAATTGTAAGTAAATGATTAATAAACTATTTAAATGTGCATTCATACATCTTATTTTTCATACATATAGTAATAGTTACTTAGAGTGTTAATAAATGGTTTATTAACATGTATTTCTACTGTAATTCAGGGTTAATTCAGGTAGTTATAAAACATATGTAGTTGTTAGTTAACTATTATTGTGAGCTCATCTAAAGTGAGGACTATTTATGCCTTGTAAAGCATTTACAAATGAGATTTAAAGGCTGTTAATATTTCTATGTTCTGTATCACTGTGTTGTGTTTGTTTCATTTTCCTGTTTAGAAGATAACTGAGCCTTTAAATATCCTTTATAAATGCTTTACAAGGCATAACTAGTCCTCACTTTAGATGAGCTCACATAAATAGTTAACTGACCATTACTAAATGCTTTATAAATACCTGAATTTACTACAATTTACTTACAATTTCTTGTGATCTTATGAATCACTGGCGACTCCTAAATAACTGGTTTGTAAATAATGCTATACTTCATTGAGAAATGATAACTTGATCATGAATAAAGTATGACAATAAAATTATTAAACACATTATAGATATGCTTTTAAATCAAGAATAAAGCATTTATATCTGTATTTATAAACTGCTTATTAATGTCTATTAATGCTTTATAAATTATGAATTATCTGTTTACTAATGCTTAATTAATGATTAATAGTGTGCAGTTATTGTAAAGTGTTACCAAGACTTTTATATTGAAAGAAACTGAGTGAACGGTTGTAAACAAGGCAGTTATTTTTACTTTCCACACCACAGGCAGTTAACAAATTCAGTGATCAGCGCTGTCATCAGAAATCACCCTTAACAGATGAAAGGACAGTACAACAAAGATATCGCTTTCCTCAGCGGACATTCAATCTTGTTTTATTGTGAATATGAGTTTGAGCAGAAGAATGAATGCTGTATCAGAAGCAGGTAATCACACTCACTCAGTCCATCTCTCTCTCATCATACTCCACATAAATGTCAAACTAAGATTTGAATCTGTGGCGGAAGGGAATAGTTCTGCACAAAAGAGGGGTTTTAAAATTTTTGTTTCTCTGTTTTTGATGTATTTACACACTCGTTCCATCGAACTGTTGCAGGGCTGGCCCTAGCATTTTGGAGGCCCTAAGCAGATTTCTGGAGTGCAAATAAAAAGTACAGCAACATTCAAATTGCAGATGAACAAAATAAATAAATAGTTTACAAAACAATGTTTCACAACTAAAAAAAACGCATGGAATGTGAAGAGCTACCCAAAGGTTTGGGTACAGCTCACATATCCCTTTATTGTGCAGGATGCAAGTTCTAGTGCTTTAGAGAGAGTTGGAAGGCTTTCTAATTCCACAAGGTCTTTCCAATCAACATAAGACTCATTTCCAGTGCTCA
This sequence comes from Cyprinus carpio, assembly GCF_018340385.1. Taxonomy (NCBI): domain Eukaryota; kingdom Metazoa; phylum Chordata; class Actinopteri; order Cypriniformes; family Cyprinidae; genus Cyprinus; species Cyprinus carpio. Next base: position 7,061,456 of record NC_056574.1, on the reverse strand, counting down.
GTGTTCTTCCAAGCTGCTCACATTGATACCTTATTGTCTGAGTTTTTTAAGATTTTGAAAGTTATTTAGTACTCCAAAGGTGTCTCTCACTTTACCCAGGGAGCTGAAACAGTCCTCCAGCATTTGGATGGCACAATCCACAACATTAAAGAAAGACATTAGCATTCTTTTTAGAGCACTGGGCTCTGGCTCATCAGGTGCTTCAAAACTAAAGTGTCTCTTTGTGGTTCTTAACCTCTTCTCCTTAAGCACTCCTTGGACGTTCATTTCCTCACACTTTTCAGGTTGCTGTCTTGATTGCATCGTTAAAGCCAGTAGCTCTGTAGCTCATGAGAGAAGTTTTTGTCTGATAGATGAGATCTACAGCAGCATCCAGTTGCTTGGAAGCAGACTGAAGGAGTTTGCTGATGATATTAATTTTTCTCAGAATACTGTACCAGATAACAAGACTGATTTGAAATCCGAAGGATCCAATTTCTTCAGAGAGTGACTGGGCTTCAATCCTAACTGTTGGATCTGATGTTCTCCCTCACTTGTAGCAGAGCATCCTTCACCTTCTCTAACTGGAGCTGCAATGGCTCAATATAAAAAATATTTTGATTCTTTGATGCCAAGCCACCATCGTTTTTACCAGTTGATCACCAATGAAGGATTTCAGTTCATTTTGTATTGTTTTGCCCAGATAGGAAGTGGTTTCCTAAATTTTCAACTCTGCTGACATGCTCTCTTAAAACAGGGTCAAACTTAGCCATGAGGTCAACCTCTTTGAAGGAATTTCATCATTCATTTTTCTTCAGAGCCCCTGAAAATGAGGTTTCATTCTGCAAAAGACTTAATGACTGCAATCAGTCACAGGAGAACCTCACACCAATGCATCTTTTCGGCTTCTATGAGGGTTAATTGTTTGCTGTTAATTGTTTGTCCCTTTTTCAAACGTAGTTCCAGCTCTTTCAATGAGTGCTAAGTACTTCTTTGATGTCACATTATTATTATTATTATTATTATTATTATTATTATTATTATTATTATTATTATTATTATTATTATTAATAATAATAATAATAATAATTATTATTCAATTATTAATCAACAATATTATTTTTATTATTATAATGATAATTATTATTATTATTATTATAAATCAAAATTCATAATTATAATTAGATTATTTATTGTTTCTAATAAAAATAAATAATTAAAAGTTATTTAATATATGATTGTTATTAATTACGTTTAAATACTGCTATTAAGAATAGGTGTATTTACATGTAATTAATTAATAATAATAATTATAATAATAATAACATATTATGTTTTTATAGTTCTTAATTACAAATAATTACTAGTAATTTTTTTTTTTGCATTATTTATATATCATTTATTATTTTAATTATTGTTATTCAAATGTATATAACATCTGCATCATAAGGAACCTTTTATTGCTCAATAGTGGCTCCTTCAGAGACTTTATGTACATTCTAAGTTATCAACTTTATTTCAGATGTTCCTCCAAAAATTCATACAGCTATTAAAAAAAAAAAATGTGTATTGCAGCTGAGATCATTAGGTCTTTGAAGAAATTGATGAGACATTTTTGAGTTCATATTGAGATCTCTGACTTTTGAATGCACACTTTGGCCTCTTGGCAAATCTGTGCACAGTTTGAGAGATCTCTCCTGAAACTCTCAGCTCTCAGTTTTCTCTGTAGAAATATTAGGATTATGCAGAAGTCTCAGTCCAGGAGATACAGTTGAGATATTAAAGAGATGTCATTTATGATTTTTCAAATTCACGATCACATTACATAACACATGAGGTTGATGATGAACCTCAGTCAAGTCTATTATCTCAGCGTGAGTCTGCTGGAATGCAGTGAAGCGGCTTTCAGTGAGTGCAGAAATTCTCGATTATGTTACGTAACAGCAGCTCTGGGTCTGACTGCATGTCTTTCCACAGCCAGTCACAGAGATGTGATCACAGATGCTCAAGACTTCTGCTAGACGACTGAGAGAAAGAGTTACACCTGTAACAGTGGTCTGTAACATCTATGAGGCTGTAATGGTTCTGAAAACACAGAAACAGGAGTTTGAAGAATCGTGTTTATTTACTGTGTGTGTGTGTGTGTGTGTGTGTGTGTGTGTGTGTGTGTGTGTGTGTGTGTGTGTGTGTGTGTGTGTGTGTGTGTGTGTGTGTGTGTGTGTGTGTTTGTGTGTTTGTGTGTGTGTGTGTGTGTGTGTGTGTGTGTGTGTTTGTGTGTGTGTGTGTGTGTGTGTGTGTGTGTGTGTGTGTGTGTGTGTGTGTGTGTGTCTCAAAAAAATTAAAATATCAATAAATATATAAAAATATAGACAGAGAATGTGCCTGTTGTTGTTGCTGTGTGTTCTCTCTGTGGGCTCCGTTTGTCTCATAGGAAGTGACCGCCCTGCCACTGTCATCCCCTGAGAGACGGGAAGAGACAAATAGAAATCGTATTTCAGTTAAAGTCTAGTTATTTCAAGTAATATAAATGGGTGTTTAAATTGTTTTAGTTTTAGTTAACCATCAACCCCAAATTTCTGAACAGTAATGTAGTACTTTACTCAGCATTTGCCCAGATATGTGTTTATGACTGTTTATTTTGCAATCGCACAATTCAGTGTGAATTTTGAGTATTATAATGGTCAAAAACACTCTTCCCGCTGATAAAGCATCAGGCAGAAATAGCAAGTCCAAGAATCTCATGATGCACTCAAACACAAAGCATTCATTTGTTTACAGTCAAGTCTCAGTTGCTTACAACACACACAGACACACACTCAAGTAACATCAAATCACCAACATTTTAAAGGAACAGTTCACCCAAAAATGAAAATTTGCTGAAAATGTATTCATCTTCATGCCATCCAAGGTGTAGATGAGTTTGTTTCTTCATCAGATTTGGAGAAATGTAGCATCACATCACTTGCTCACCAATGGATCCTCTGCAGTGAATGGGTGCCGTCTATACATGCAGAAAAGCATGTTGTATTTTCTTTTTGAATGCTTGACATGTTTTCATGAGTCGGAAGTAGGAACTTATTAGCTGTATTATAACTGTAGGAGTGGCTTTACCTGTAAACTGAAGGGGAGGTGCTGAACAGAAATATCTACGGGGAACAAAGCGGTTTTGTTGAAGGAAATGCTTTACCTGGGAAACCTCTAAAAGAACCACAAACAAGGAGGTGGTTATGAAAAAGCATCTCGATTAACCTGCTGCCCAGATGTGAAATCTTTTATCCTGAACAAGTTAGTAAACCTTGTGACCTTTTTTTTTATGGGCGGAGCTTAGGTGGAGGCAGAAGGATTCCCCTGGCTATAATTAAACATTTATTATATAGTTAATTCATTTGAAACTACATTTGTTTTAAATGTGGTTTGTGCACATTAAAAGGGAAACTTGATAAAAAATGCAGTATTTTATTAACAATGCAATAACAAAAGACAAAGCATCTCATTAAGCATTGAAGAAGGAGACAATGAAAACATACACGGAAGGCTTTACGGGAAAGAAACCGTATCTGACAGTGTGAAGTACCTATAATATCTCCATTTTCATCTCCATTTCTCTTCCTCAGCTACTAATAACGATATCTCAGGTTTCTATTGTTTGAAGTGAAACATGACTAAAGAATATAGTTTATACACACAGGTATCTTTCATTTTTGCCTGCTTTCTAACACTTAACACATGTAATATAGAGTCAAATGTCTTGATCTGTGAAATATTTTGGATGATTTTGTCAGTTTATTTTGTTAAAACTATAATACTGATAATCAGAAATATATTAGCCACTATCTTGAAAGTTTGGGGTAGTAAAATTTCAAATTTTATTATGATTTAAAATAACAAAAATGTTTCTTCTACTCACCATGCATTCATTTGATCAAAAATGCAGTAAATTTTTTTAAATATTATTACAATTTAAAATAACTGTTCTTCTATGTTAATATATATATAAAAATGTCATTTATTGATGTGATGCAAAGCTGAATTTTCAGCATCATTACTCCAGTCTTCAGTGTCACATGATCCTTCAGAAATCATTCTGATATGATGATTTGCTGCTCAAGAAACATTTCTGATTATTATCAATGTTGAAAACAGTTGTGCTGCTTCGTATTTTTGTGGAAAAATGGAACATTATAGCATTCTTTACTTTCACTTTTGATCAAATTAATGCATCGTTGCTGAATAAAAGTACTAATTTCTTTCTAAAACCAAAGGTTTGTGTGTTATTTGTGAGATTTTAGCAACTGACACAGATGTATATTGCTCCAGTTATGGTTTATTACATACATACATACATACATACAATAATCCTTTTAATATCTGTGGTATGTGGTGCAAAGAGACCACAGCTTGAATTAATTCACATAACTCCCACTCGAAATTTGGCTATTTTTACCATTTTCCCCCTCTGTGATTCACGCAGGGCTTCAGGATGAATACAGTAGCTGCTGCAGGATGTGATGGGGTGAGAGGGAAGTGGAGAGGACAGGAGCTGAGACTGCGGGCCTTTCGCTCCAGCCTGAGGGTCGTGTACCTGTGGGTGGAGAGAGTGGGCCCAACACAACACGGCATCCTAAGCATCCTTTAACTCTGTACAGTCTCCCGTCAGTGTATCTCGCTTTATTTAGACCTTGGTACTGATACAACCCTAGCCTTCATTTCTAGGCAACTGTATTTCACTGGACTCCTATCAGACTGGCGAATCTCTTTAATTACGAAATCTGTCATTTCGTAGGCCATAGAGACCGGAGGGAATGTAGGTGACAGATGAGAATGACCATCTGTGCCACTGTTACTCCACTAACATCAGGACTCATTCAGTGTGAGCGATCAAATCAATTTGTTGTTAGACAGACAGGTAGGTAGGTAGGTAGATAGATAGATAGATAGATAGATAGATAGATAGATAGATAGATAGATAGATAGATAGATAGATAGATAGATAGATAGATAGATAGATAGATAGATAGATAGATAGATATTTTCAAATGATAGATAGATAGATAGATAGATAGATAGATAGATAGATAGATAGATAGATGATAGATAGATAGATAGATAGATAGATAGATAGATAGATAGATATTTTCAAATGATATATAAAAACATATATAAAACTACAACGAACACACAGATATAACACAACTATGCAGTTGTCATGGTGAAGATGATGAGTGCTGTTCTCTCAGCAGTTGTCATTGCATCTATTCTTCTCTGCTGTCACAGCTCATTCTTTCTCTCGTGTGAGTGTGTGTGTCCTACTTTTATGCATGCGTTGTCACAACAGCCGCCGTTACTAAGCATGACTCTCTCTCTCTCTTTCTCTCTCTCTCTCTCACTCTCTCTCTCTCTCTTTCTATCTCTCTCTCTCGTAAAAAAGCTGTCTCACGCTCCGTCTCACGCACCTACCGGTGCATGCGCAGGCCCCCATCCACTGGTGCATGTTTTAAACCACTCACACTAAACTGTATAATTGTACCTTTATATACATCCAGGGAATCAATAGGCCAGTGGTTCTCAAACCTGTCCTGGAGTACCCCCTGCCCTGCTCATTTTGTATGTCTCCCTCATCTATCACACCTGATTCAGCTCATCAGCTCATTAGTGGAGACTGCAAGACCTGAAGTGGGTGTGTCAGATAGGGAGACATACAAAATGCAGTGCTGGGGGTACTTCATGGTGAGGTTTGAGAACCCCTGAAATAGGCAATCAACTCTGATTTATAGTATTGATACTGACCGGTGTGGTCATCAGTGTAAATGTGCAGACATGAAGTCAGAGCTGGAGTTGTTTTCACAGACTCACTCTACAGGGATCACAGCGAACACATGACATTCAATGTGCCGTGGCCCGTACTGATCTCACCGGAATTACCGACTGGCTGCTGCTATTGGACAAAAGTAGGTCAGTTCCAGCCGAGGGCTGAACGCTGCCCAGATGTTCCTTAATTCAGCGCATTGCACACCAGCTTCACTGTGATTGGATGTTCTGTTCCGCGCATGCAACACTCCACCAATCACACTCACGCGCGTTCTCTTTCTGGTGACCACTGGTTACTAGCACTGGCTGTTACTGTGTAGTCAGGGAGCACTGGCCATTCCAAGAAGATGATTTTGTGTTTAGAGTCAGTAGAATGTGTGAGGGTTTAATGTAAAACAATGAATTCAGTTCAACTTCCTTCCTAATTTTAGTTTATGCACTGACTGAGTGTACTTTCTAGATGTATCTGCATTGTTTGACGAAGCAGCCTGTAGAGGACCATCAAAAACACAGTGAGCTGCTTATGTAGGCAGAGAGTCCCATGCTCTATGTAGGGAGTTCCAGATTACTAGGTTTTGGAACAGACCCACTATTTTACAGTGTTGTTATTGTGAACTAAAACTAAAAGCATGGTTGTTGATTGAAATAAAGCTAAATAAATTGCAATATTAAAATAAATAAATAAACTAGAAAATAAACTGAAGTCAAAGGACTAAAATTACTAACTAGAAATAAATAAAAACTAAATGAAACTAAAACAAAAAACCTAAATTAGTAATAATTATTAATAATAATAATAATAATAATAATAATAATAATAATAATAGGACATACATTTTAAAATGACATAAAATTACTAAAAAATTCAAAATAATAATTCAAACACAAAATATACAAGTAAAAGCCAATTAAAAATATTAATAAAATTAATAATAATATGTAAACAATACTCAATAGTGTTTCAATATTCAATATTAATTTAATCAATTTTCAGGTTGGAATTATACATCACAAATAATTAGAATAGGAAAATGAAATTAAATCCTATTATTTGCATGTGTACTTCCTCTCACATGTTAAAATTATAATAAATACAAAAAAAACAAAACACATTAAATACATTACAATGTAAAAAACCTCCCTACCCTGAAACGCAAAAAGAATGTAATCATGTACGAGCAACAATGTATCGATGCATGATGGAAGACCTCGCCCCTCGAGCTCTCATTGGCCGGGGCTCTGTTCAACAGCTCGGCCTAACCATTGACGTCACGGACGTCAGTCTTCGCACATGGAATAGCGAATCAGTTGCGCTTTTCAGATCCATAAATCCAAAAAGTTCACTTACTAACAACATTAGCCGCCGCTCTTCGGTGCTGCGCACTGGCTGAGGACTGTATTCCGACACCCCACTGCAGAGCTTTAATTTTTATTTTTTAAAGTTGGCTTTTTAATTCGTTTCGTTTCTTCAGAAAGACTGATCTCTCCTTTACGCAATGGAGAAGATGTCTAGACCTCTCCCTATAAACCCAACTTTCCTACCTCCGACCCACGGCGTCCTGAAATCCCTGCTGGAGAACCCCATGAAGCTGCCCTTTCACCACGATGAAGGTAAAGGTGGGTGAATGTTGCTTTAGAAGGGTTTAAATGGTCTTCTGCATCAGCTGTTGGTTGTCAGGCGAGGTGCGCTCTTTGCTTTCATTATAATCTGCGCGTAAACGCGCATCACCACACATAATTTATCAGAATTCTGACTTCACATTAAATCATGCTGAAATTTATAATTAATATCAAATCTAATTTGATATTAGATGGAAATTTATGTTTATTATTATGTTTGTGTTGATACTTTGATTACATTGCAGTGCATTGCATTCATTTTACGCGCAAACATAAATCCATTGATTAGTGAATTTTGCCTAAATGCATAATGTAACCTGCTTAAAATATGATTATTTTGCACATTATTAAAGCATTTGCTCACAAAGAGAAATAAAAAGCAGAGTCTACTCAACCGATACTGACTTTATTTGGATAGATGGAATTCGCACGCAATGATGATTTGTACTCATAGTTCCCTATAGAGGGCGCCACTGAGAGTCTCTGATTGTATTGCGCTACCTCAGTCCTCATCATGCGTTTATAGTGTAAATAAAAGGCTAATTTATTTTTGCATGCACGTAAGCAAGTCATGCTTTGGCGAGATAAAAGATATGAATGCTGTTTTTTTTTTCAGTGTGCACAACAAATATGTTGGTTTTGATAAATAACCGCTCTAATCCAGAAACTTTCTTCACTCTCATGTCATTCTTTCCAAAACTGTACTTTCTTTCTTCTCTGGAGAAATGCTGAGAAATTCCCACACTTTTCCACGGCTGAGCAACAGAGTCACAAAATGCACCATAAAAGTAACAGCTGGTGTAAAAAAACAAAAAAACAAAAGGGGGTAAATATAAATTAAATGTATGTTTGGAACAACACAAATGTGTAATTAAAAATAATAATAATAATAATAATAATAATAATAATAATAATAATATTTGTTGCACTGCATAATTATGACAGGCACATTTTTTCACCCTAAAGTCTCATTTCTTTATTAAAGCTATTATTATTATTATTATTATTATTATTATTAAAATCATCATAAATACAGGTTTGAAACAACACAAATGTGTAATAAATAACATTTAGCATATATAAAATAAAACATTTTTTAATTGTCAGTTAAGCACATTTCCAGTAAAATTACTGTGATAAATGACTGTATTATGATACAGTTTTTATTAAAATCAGCATGCAGCACAACACAAATATGCGTAAATGATGACAAAATATACATTTTTTGGGCTTGACAGAGACATTAACGCCTCTGTCTTGTTCCTCCAGGGTTTGGGAAAGAGAAAGAGAAGGAGAAGAAGTTGGAAGAGGATGGAAATGCTCTCAACACTCCTCAGTCCGCCTTCTTGGGCCCGACGCTGTGGGACAAGACCCTGCCGTACGATGGGGACAACTTCCAGCTAGAGTATATGGATTTAGAGGAGTTTCTGTTGGAGAACAATATTCCTGCTAACCCTGGGAGCGAGCAGAACCAGCCTTCCCAGCAGCCCCTGCAGCAGCAGCAGCAGCCACCCTCCGCCCCGCCCACACCTTCGGTGGTGGATCTCAGTAACCGGACGGCCACGTCCGTTCACTCCGGCATCGTGGGCCAGAACTGCCTCCAGAGTCCCAGCAGAGCAGGTACCGACCCAAGCCTTGAAATGACACCCGAAAGCATCTAATCTGTGCTATGGTTCAAATATTCTCCTAAAAAATAACGGGTTTTCCATAGAATATCCATGTTGGGGTCCAAAAAGAACCTTTCAGTGAACAGTTTTAGAATCTAAAGAACCTTCTGTGGAATGAAAAGTTTCCATGGATGTTAACGGTTCTTCATGGAATCATCAATGCGAATAAAGAACTGTTATTTTTGTGTCTTATCATCTTCTGCTTTGGTTAATCACCAGTGTTTTCTATCTGACTTCTGTAGACCTTTAAAGAGTCACATCACAATAACCCAAAACTCAAGCGTCTGTCGTGGAGTTTTGAGTGACAGAAGTGAGAGTTTTGAAGTGTTCGTCAGATTCCTCGGACTTCGCTCAGTGGCGACTACAGTGTGTTTGGTTGAAGTCCATGTGGTCAGGTGTTTGCGGTTCATGTTGCGCTCACAGCTGTGTTGGAAGCTTTAACTCTGCCGCCTTTCGGAATTTTATCAATATTGTCAATAAAAGTGTCATTGTGACACTTCTTCAACAAAAACCAAAGACAATTTGCACATGCGGATACAGTTCATACTGATAATACATTACACACTTTTTTTTTTAAATCATGAAATAAAAAACAAACAACAACAAAAAAAAAACATTTAGTGATGGTGTTTGCAGCACTAGTGCAGTATCACAGCACATGCTTGATGTGCATGTTGTTACTCAGACTACCAAAAAAACTACCCAAACCTCAATCCAAACACACCCCAAAACCCACCAGAGTAGCCACAAGAGTCACCTGTCACATTGATCATACATTCCTTCATGAACCAGTGACTTTCACACATAATTCACTTTTACAGCCATTAAACCTGCCATGAGAAATTAGACAAATTTCTAACAACATGTTATGTCTTTAATTTGTGTAAATGTAGTCAGTCCATTAAATCATGTATGTTTTATGGCTAATGTAGGCGGAAACTCTATAGAGACACGAATGTGACATTCATCCTATTGACACACCAAAACAGACAGTTTATTGATGTTAGTAATGCAGGTACTTGAGCACGCATGAGGTTGATGAGCTTGGAAAGACAAACAAACACACCCCACATAAATGAATGTAGATGGTTTGTGTAAACCTCACAAACATGATCCATTTTTCCCCTAAAATCGAAATAAGTAAAAATTTTAAAAATTAATTTTTTTTTTTTTTGTATTGCAACATTAACAAATAAGCACATTTTCACCTTAAATTCTCATTACTGCATTACAGTGAAAAATTACTTTATTACAATAACTTTTTAATTAAAATTAGCATAAATTAAAAACACAACTGCCATGGTATATAAATCATTTACAATTAAACATATAATAATAATATATATATAAAAAAGAAAATTTAGAGAAAAAATCATTAATAATCATCAAAAAAGGAACAAAATAAAACAACATCCCAGCAGTCTTTGTTTTCTTTCAAATCTAAAAATGTATATCATTTATAATATAATTATGTGTATAACTTACTGTATACAGACATTTATAGAATTATAAAATATTACTGAAATATAACTGGGCATGTTACGACAGGTTTTAGGAGATTCATTTATTATACATAGGAATAGATTTCTATATTTCATTTTACTGACATTTTTGATGTTGAGAACGAAGTTGAGAGTGTAAAATAATATTTAAGTGTCAGGATTTATAAAATCTGGACTTTATAGCCACTTAAGATGAAAGTGAAGTGAATACATTTACCCAACAGAGTTCTGTACTCTCAAATTAAGAGCCACCAAAACATTCTAAATGTTTTTTATATTTAATATATATATATATATATATATATATATATATATATATATATATATATATATATATATATATATATATATATATATATATATATATATATATGAAATAATGAATAAATTCATTCTGGGAAATTAATTGTTTGTTAATTAATTGAAGTGCGCGTTCACATGTGCCTGCGCGTGGCTCGGGGGTGTGTGTGTGTTCTGTCTAGACTGGCGGTTCAGGCTCCGTTCCGCACATTTCGCCTCACGTGAACCCAGCCGTTCTCAAAGCAGCGTGCGCTGCCATGTGATCAACACATGCGGCCGCGAGAGAGAGAGTTTGTCTAGGCATGACACGCCCCTCCCATTCCCTTCCAGCGTTCTGATTAGGCACCGCCTCCGTGGCCCCGCCCCTCGCTCACCGACACGCCCCCGCCCGCCCCTCCCACCTGTCTGTGTTTTGCGCAGCAAAAGTACACTCTGTTCTCAACCGAAAACCAAATCTCCTCCCTAGTGCAATATAAAGAGAGCCCGCGGAGGTGACGCGCACCAGCAAACACACACACACAGGCTTGCAGAGGGAAAGAGAGAAAGAAAGGCACAGATAAAAGTGTTATCACAGCTGAATTTGTGTTTTGAGATATAGGCTGCAGAGTCACCGTGCTGCTGTTTTGCAGGGTTGAGCAAAAGTTTAATTTAGTTTAAGTTTAATTTTAGAAATGACTCCTTTTGCTTCTTGAGTTGCATATTAATTAAATTGACAAGATCATTTACTATATTGCAATTCACAGGAATGCATCACTAGCATAATTAATTTTGACCAACCATTCTCTATAACATGTAGTAGCCTATACATTTGGCAAAGAGCTATCCAAACTTTTTTTTTTTTTACTTTTTTTTTTTTTGACAAATTGTTTTCAGAAATCTAAAGAATATTTAGTATTTTGTCTAATACTATTTTGTATTTGTATTACTGTTTTATAAATGTTTTATATTCAAAAATATATATTTTTTAAAAAAAATATTTGTTATTTTAATAAGTATTAGAATATATTATTTAATAATAAATGTAATTAATATTTTTTTTTTATTTTGACACTAATAATTTAATTAATTAATATTAATAAATTAATTATGTAAAATGGATTACTCTTTCACCATGGTTTATTAAAAAAAGATTAATTTAATTATACATATAATTTAAATAATCCTTGTAAATTAAGTAAGCTTTGAAACATTTTCAAACGGTTTTTTTTTAAATATTAAATGTAAACATTTTTACAATTTACAATAATTTAATTTATAATATATCATATACTATTATATTTATGTAATATTATATTTATATTTATATTTATATATATAATAAATTATGACATTAAATTTGTTCTGGGATTAATTCATTGTTCTTCCACCTTGGTTTATAAAATACATTTTGCCATAATTGTTTTCAGAGAACTTAAATATTTTATATTTTTTAATATCAAATATAAATATTTCTAATACATTTTATCATGTAGCATATTATAATGTATTATTTATTATTATATGTATCTAATATTATGTATTTAATATATTATGACATTTTGAACAAATGCATTAACTAAAACTAATTAAAATATTTGTTTTCAAATATGCTGTGTGTGTGTGTGTGTGTGTGTGTGTGTGTGTGTGTGTGTGTGTGTGTGTGTGTGTGTGTGAACGATCATGTTAGTGAAATTAAAAATAAATAAATAAATGCATTATTAAAAACTATATTTACAGCAGTACATGCATTACTATTCTGCATCCTGTTCGCTACCTCAAATCAGATTCATAGCAATTAAATAATGACATTCTGAATGGTTGTGATTTCTACTCAGTATACAGTGTCCAGCTGCAGTCCTGCTTGACCTCATCCACACATCTGTCGCTCGCGTCACCAGAAAGCCAATGTCTTGAGCCTGCTTTGTCTATGAGTGTGAGCGTGAGCGGCTGTCAGAAGTGGTGGACTTTGCTCTCGATGTGCGTGAGAGAACAGTAGATAGTAGAGCAAAACAAGCACGGCTGGAAGTTATTCATCAGCTTTGAGTACCAGAATGGATTGAGATAGTGACGTTAGTTGTGATAATAAACAAACACAGAGGTCAGAGGTCAGAAACAATCTCCAAAAATGACAAAAGTCTCTTCTGCTCATCAAGGCTTATATTATATACATTAGTAATTTCTTTTTGTGTGTGTGCTTGAGCTCTTTCTGTATGAACACCACTTGCTTATCAAATGCAATGTCATTCAGACATTTTTATGAGTCCATATATATTTTTGAATCACTCTGAGGCATTTATAGCTGCTTATTTTATGGCAGATGTTGGTTTTGTGTCTGTTTCGCTAACGTTTGCCCACTCACGGCTCGTTTCACCTCTTATCACTGGTTATAACAGAGCTTGTTAGGGCATCATTTTGCTGCACCCGTCGACTTCCCTCAGTGTGTGTGTGTAAAGAAGTGAAGGCCAGGGTTCATGGGACGGTCACGATCACACCCCTGAACGCTCTGCCACCCAATACTTCCACTCTCATATGCTTTCACTGGGTCAGCGGTCAGACTCCGCCCACCGCTCCGGACAGAGGCCTGTGATTGGTCAGTAGACCTCCACCCCTCACCTCTGCCCCTCAAGGCAAAATCAAGCTCTCTGATTGGCAGAGAGAGACTCATAAGAGGTTTATTCAGTCAGTGCTGTGTGGAGGTCAGAGCTGTTATACAGGACTTTAAACACACACACACACACACACACACACACACACACACACACACACACACACACACAGGCTTTTCTACTAATCGTTAAACTTATGAGTGACTGTTTAGTTTCTGATCCTTGCAGGCAAAATATTGACTGTAAGAATATTAAAGATATGTTTTATCGTAGCCTAATCGAATCTCTCTCTCTGTGTCTTTATTCTATCTGCTATTTGAAGATAGATGGGCATAAATGATTGTAAATGATGAACAATAATTATTAATAACGTTAACATAGTATTATAATAAATAAATAAATAAATAAATAAATAAATAAATAAATAATTATATGTATTATTATAATTATAGAATACTTTGTTGTAATATTTATTATTATTATTATTATTATTATTATTATTGATTTATATTAAATTTTGATGTATTATATATTATTTATTGTCTTGAATATTTCTTATTCTACCTGTAGAACCTAAACATTCATTCATAATTATACTATTTAATAACATAAATATAATAAAAATAAATATTATCATAATTAATTAGACTATTATTGTTATGATGATGATTGTTAATCAAACTAAAATCAAATATAATAAATATAGTATTTTATATATTATATAATAAAAATATAATTTAGTTGTGTTCTTATAGTTAGAGATTACATTAAAATAATTTATTGTACTAATTATTATACTGTTTAATTTATTATTATTATTATTATTATTATTATTATTATTATTATTATTATTAAACATTAGATTTATATTTTAATATTTATTATTAATTTTTTTGTTATATATTATTTTTGTCTTGAATATTCCTTATTCTTAATTAAATTATTTCTTTATTTTTTTATTAAATGAAATTTCGTAAATAAATCTAAATATAATCTAGAAATTATTTGGAATTGTGTCTAATCAAGTTTATTCTCATTAGGGTTGGATTTATCTCATGAGCATGAATATTAATGATCATTTAAAGGCAGTGAAGATAAGCCAGTACTATCATTACTTTTCACTCAGAACATTACTTCTGAGTCATGTTGGCTGTTTGACCGTCATAAAGCAGGTCTTGGTTGGGTCAGTTCAGATAAATTTGTTCACGATTTACTGTCTACTTGTTTGTAATCAGACAGGGTAACACACACACACACACACACACACACACACACACACACACACACACACACACACACACAGAGTATGGTCAGGCTTTAGCAGCGATCTGGGTCTTGAAGAAATCTCCCATAGCTTACAGCTGTGACCTTTGACCCTTTGACCTTGCTGTGTGTTTCTCTCTGGTTCCTCGTATTAATGCTGCTGCGGCTCATGAAGGAGAAGCAGCTTGTTGTGAGTTTAATTGTTGTGTGATTCAGAGTGTGAGCATCAAGTGCAGTTATAGCTGTGTTACTGTGTGTTTCAGTTGGATTATGTGTGTGGACGTGTGCCAGCTCCTGGTGCTGTTGTGCGGCTCTCAGCTCCTGTTTAATGACCCTTAAATCACTCAAGAGTTTAATTTGATTTTCTAATCCCTCACTAATGAACACACACACACACACACACACACACACACACACACACACACACACACTCGCTTGCTCTTGTGTTTGACGTCTTTAGTAGATCAGTCACACGGTTGCCTTTATTGCATCAGTGTGTGGTGTGTTTTTAAGGCAATAAGCTTAGTTACTTACATTATTATATTATATATATATAATATATATATATATATATATATATATATATATATATATATATAAACTCTATATAATAATTTTATAGTATATATTATAAAAAAATAAATAATAATAATTTGTATTATTACTATTTGTATTACTTATTTTATTTTGTAGTATAAATTATACTATAAAACAATTATATACATTATAGTATATTTTTTATGATTATTTATTATTTAATATTATTCTTATATGTGGATGTAGATGTGTAAATATGTGTGTGTGTGAGGTGGGTTCAATGTTCCCTCTAGTGCTCAGGAGATGGTAGTGCACATTTACACACAAAATCAACATGACATGATCCTGTTTACATCTTAAAATAAAATTCTCTGGTCTAATAAGCATTATATAATATAATAATCTTAATATTTTAATTAAATTATAAAGTGCTACAAAGTGTGTCCTTTTTTCAACTTTTTAGCTGAGCAAGTTTCCTTTTCTGTTTTAATAATGATGATAAACTTTATTACTTTATATTAATGTTTATTATGTATGAATAATGCATTATTATTTATTATTAGACATTCTGTAGATAAATCAGAATCTTTTAAATTTTTGTAATAATCTAATCAAGTGTTTTCTAAGTAGAGTTGTGTTTTGTCAAATGAGTATGAATATGGTTGAGATTGTGATGTAAAGGCAGGGAAGATAAGTCAATATTATCATTACCTTAGATTTTTAATTAATTTATTTATTATAAATCCTGATTGATTTTCTCTTTCTTTCTCCTTCAGTTCTCCCGTCACGTGATACGCCCAGTCCAATAGATCCGGACTCCATCCAGGTTCCGGTCAGGTACGAGCCCGACCCCGCCGACCTCGCCCTCTCCAGCGTCCCAGGACAGGAAATCTTTGACCCACGCAAGCGCAAATTCTCAGCAGAGGAGCTGAAGCCGCAGCCCATGATCAAGAAGGCACGCAAGGTCTTCATTCCAGATGACATGAAGGTAAAGACAAACACTGAAGCATGAAGCACAGAGAGACGATCAGCTCACGCAAAGCAGATTCAGGGCCTTTGAACTAAGATCAAAATTCGTGTTTTACAGTAAAGCTTGCTAAAAACATGCTTAAGTGCCTTTGGCATTTTTTTTTTTTTTGTATAATAATAATAGCAATAACAACAAGATTTTCATATTATTATTATTATTGTTGTTGTTGTTGTTGTTGTTGTTGTTGTTGTTGTTATGTCTCTCCAAATATTTGTGTAACAAAATAATGAAAATAATATTTTTATATTGTTAATATTTTAGAAACACTTTAATTTTTTTTACTATTGTTTTAATTTTTTTTCTATTATTTTTCTATTATAATAATTATTGTTGATGCATTCTGTTTCTATTTTTCTATTATTATTATTATTATTATTATTTACTATGCAGTTTTTATTTTTCTATTATTATTTAATGTTGCACAAATATGAATTATTATTATTATTATTATTATTATTATTATTATTATTATTATTATTATTATTATTATTATTATTATTATTATTATTATATTTTTAATCTTGTCTCTTTCTCTTATTTAATTTCCTTAATTTTATAAATTGACATTTATTATACACTTTACATACATTTACATGATTTATTTTCTACATTTCTTTTGTAAAAGTATTTGCTTTACTTTAGGTGAATGCTATATTATAAATGTTCACAGTTATTTAATAAAACTAAAACATAATCACAATTACCTATTTAATAGGTTGAAAACCTCCACTGTCAACATTATATAATATATAATATGTAATACTTTGATATAAAAGATCAGTAAAATCTGATAGAAAATATCAGTAAAATCATTGTGCGCAATTATGATCATTAAGAGTTAATCGTTAATCATACTACCATCTGTCAACAATTATTATACAACAACCAACAAAAAACACAAAAAAAAAAAAAAACAACAACAACACATGATTCCTATACTGTTTGAAATTTAGTTTGATTTAAAAGATTTTAACGGAATGGAATTTTTAAATGGAATTTTGGCCCCAGTGAAAATTGCGAACAGAATATAGTGAGAATAAATAGTTTCTCACTTGCTTCTCTCTCCATCTCCGCGCAGGACGACAGATACTGGGTACGGCGCAGAAAGAACAACATCGCGGCTAAACGCTCCCGTGACGCTCGCCGGCTGAAAGAGAACCAGATCGCCATCCGCGCGGGATTCCTGGAGAAAGAGAACACGGCGCTCAGACAGGAAGTGGCCGACCTGCGGAAGGAACTCGGCCGCTGTAAGAACATTCTGGCCAAATACGAGGCACGACACGGCCCTCTGTGAGCCCCTCCCACCACACACAAACCCCGCCCACCTCCACAACCGCCCCCCCAGGGACTTCTGCGGCACCTCTTTAAGAGGCGGCAAATTCTCTTCTCTTTTTTTTTTTCACATTTCTCTTTTCACTTTTCTCTTTACAAACCCAGTTTGTGTTCTTTAGTTGATTTTGTATTTCATTCGTGTCTTTTTCCTCTTGTGTAGTTTCACACATTCACTTCTCTCTCTTTCCTTTTATTTGTTCCGTTCATCTGTTTATTCCTTCACCAACGATGGATCGTTTGTCTGGAAATGGTTTTCTCGGGAGTGTTTTATACACCTGTAAAACAGACTGATAAATATTTTCCTCGCCGCTCAGCCTCCTGTCTGTCAATCAACCGCTTGGCCCACCCCCTCTTCCCAGAAGCCCCGCCCACTTCCTGTTGCCCCAGCTTCTTTTTGTGTATATAAATGTATTTTAGTTGAATAGCTGTAACGCACCGACACCTTTCGTTCTGTGAAGTGTGTAAAACACTAGCTAGCATCAGAACATGATGTTTGTTTCGTTCTTTTCCTATTCTGTGTGTTTTGTCTGTTTTATTTCATCATTACTTTTAAACCAACACCAGCGTAGTTTTTTACGTCTTTCCCACATTGTCCATGGAGCAATAAGCCTGAAACGCCAAAAAATGCAAAACACAAGCTAAATTTAATCCAAACCCTTTCACATAGCCACAACTTATTCCTTATTTAATAAACTTTCCCTTCAAAACTTTCCCTCCAAAAATGCTGAATCCATGTTTGTCTTTCTGTCTCGCTCTAACTCCCTGCACTAATGCGTGTTTCACAATCTGATCTGGTGCAATGTTTCTACCTACACTATAATCTGCCTGATATATTTATGGACTTTTTTTCTCTAATTTTTTTGAATGGAAGAATTTTTTTCAAAAATATTCAAATGTTAATTACTACTATTGTTATAGCTGTTCTTATTGTTATGGCTGTATAGTAATTTTTCCTGATTGTTTAATGTTTTATTGGATATTTCAGCATGACTATTGTTTCGGAGCTGCGGCCTAACTCTAATTGTGAATGGGCCTTTTACTTTTCTTTTTTTCCCTTCTTTTTTAGGATTGATTATTATTCTATCCTATCTTTTTATTTTTATTGTTATAATTTTTTTGTTTGTTTTTGTTTTTTTTACCCAGAGCATGTATTAGAATATTTGTCAGTACAAGCAGATATGTGTAGTGATTTATTTTCTTTCTTTTTGTTTTGTAGCTTCGCGTGTCTGTCGGCTGTATGACTGTAATGAATGTGTTTTGAGAGGTTTTGAGGCGTTCGTTGAGCAGGACGGTGTTGTCTCAAATACTGTGGTTGAAATCAGTTTGTTTACTGCAGACCAAAAGATACAGCACACAGATTTATTGATAAAACAGAGTTTTAATGATTATATATATATATATGAAATCTATTCTAAGTTGCTTTTTTGTACAGTATTTTTCCTATATAATACTGTCTGAATATTTTCAAGGCACAACAAATCCAGAGTAATGCAAGAGAAATATATGATAGCTTATACATATATATCTATTATTCAGAGCTATGGTGTTTTGATATATTATGAAGTATAAAACGGGGAGTAAATGGAAACCCGTCATCATGTCCTCTATTTTGGGCATTAAAAACCTTCTGCACCCTTGTATTCAAATAGCCTTTAGTATTCTGAAACAGCAAACATAACACCCTCACATCAAACCATAACACACTAACAACAAACAAAAACACAAACCATATAAATAGTAAATATATCTATATATATAGCTGTGTTCTGTACATCAGTAGTTTTTTTTCCTATAGAAAGAAGCTGCAATTCCTCAGTCTAACTCACACTCTTGATGCTGTGTTTAATTACAGAGCATTTTACAGTATTGCTATTGGTTCTTTGAATGGAAATCTAAAGGCTATGCTTTTTAGTCTATATAATTGAGTCTTTTTCACAGCAGAGTGTTGATATTGAATGTTTAGTGCGGCAGCTCTGAAAACTTTTGCTTGGTTGAATGTTAGAAAAAGTCTTGTTGTCGCTGGGTTTGAGAACAAGGTTTCGTAAGGTTCTGTAAAAGTTTCTGAGATCAGTTTTTATTCTTTTTATTTTATTAGAAGTTACAGGGTTTAAATCCAGGACTTCTGATCTCAGGTCAGAAGTTGCGTTTGATGCGCTGGTGACTTTGTCGACAGGAAAAGTCCTCGTCTATCCCAGTTCAGGCCAAAGTTGAGATGTGCACAGATTTGTATTATTGAGGATTGATGGGGCAGAAATGATGCTGTTTCTTTTAATTTCCCTTGATTTTCCCTCATGTCTGTTTGTGGTCTAAATGCAGACGTGAGACGCGTGTATAAAGCCCTGTGTAGACTGTTTCTATCTGTGCAAAACTGAAATAAATCCAGGATTAAGCCAAACCGCTTCTCGTGAATAATGAACCCCGGAAATACCTCCCTGAGGGCATGAGGAAAACCCAACCCAGTTTTCAGCATTTCACCAATGTGTTCCTCTCCTTGTTAGATAAGAAAGTAATCTCAGGTTAAATAGGTTTAAGCCCTAGGCCGCAATTTATGCTTTCTTCATGTGTTATCAAAATTATCATAAATATTAACAAATTGGACTGTGTATCAGGTTGTATTTATGACTGAGAAACTGAGATCATTTTGATACCTGATTTTCCAAGTTGCGCGAATCATACATTTTAAACATGGCGGCGGAAAGAACTGTTGTATTGACGGTTGTAACATTAACAAAATTTTGCACGCACAAAATATCCATTTGCAATTGTCACGCAACATATAAAGCATTGCTCACACAGAAATAATAGCCTATATCATATAACCAACCTGAAAAATGAACGTTTTCGCTATCACGCGTGGATTCCTATTGGAATGACTGGAATTCGTCCGCGAATTTTCGCTGAAAAAAATAATAATAAAAAACGGTAAATGTGACTACATTGTCCTTGCCTCCATGCATATTGACGTATAACAAATTGGTGTGCATTGTTATGTATTTTACACAATCAAAATATCACACTAAAATAAAATAAAAAAATAAAAAACCAACCATACCAACATTTAAATAATAAGTGCAGATTGTAAACGAACCAGATTTTATTCAAAATATGTTGGATATTTATAAAATATCTAATACATTTTGGCTTTTATAGGATTTTCTTAAGTAATAGACATTGATAAACCAACATGATTTCTATTCTTTCGACATCAAAGCAGCTGAACTCGATTAATTCGTTATTAACCAACTTCAGAAATGAGAAATTTCTGATAGCACATGAAAACAGCATTAGACCAGAAACAACTCAAGCTGGACAGTTTGGCAATAGATTAGCCTACATAGCAGATCATGCTGTATTCACATAGCTTAACTTAAAAGGCCATATGCATTATCTTATGAATTCATTTTTGCAGTAGCTAGTCTATTCCCTGTTTTCCAGGACACAGCAGTGAGATTCTGTGAAACTGCTTGGTGTCTTTCTTTGGTAAAATTCACTACCTCAGTCTTGAAAGGAACCTATAACCATATTGAACCTGTTTAGTCCAGTGCCTTGAATTAGTACATACGATTTCACACATTTTAAAGCTTAAATTACTTGGACCGGATCAGACCTGCATGGAAAGGGCTCTCGCGCTGCTCCAATCAGACTGACCCCAAAATCCCACCCTTATTCGACACAAACTCAGAATTCAGACGGTGCGTCTTGAAAAGACAAAAAACGCCGTATTGAAGGCAACACCTGCAGACAGTCTATGAGAGAGACTCAAAGCTGGAGATGTTTGATCTTGTGTGTCACGCAAATGGAAGCAGAAACCTGAACCTTTACTCTCTGCTGCCAACTTTTGACTCCTTATCTCTCTGTACATTTAGTGTCCAATAAAGACTTCAGTTTTTCTCTCAACATCTGTGATTGTCTTTTTTCATAACTTGGTTTGTCTGAATTCTAGACATTATCCTATTTGTTCCATGCTTTTAAAAAATTACTAAATAAAATGAGGAATTAAAAAACGTTCCAATTAATATCAGGTTGTGTAACATATTAAATAAAAAAAAAAAAAAATAAAAAAATATTTTCATATATAAATAACATACACTGAAAAACAAGCACTGACAAAAAAACATCAAAACATTACATCAAAACATTAATTATTATTATACATGTATAATTAGTATACATGGATTATTAATAATACGATAAAATATAATAAAATAATATGAAACAAAATACAATATAGCAATAAAATGTAAAGTTTTACTATAAAACAAAAAATACTTATATTTCTTTATATCAATACTTTTTTGTATTTAGATTACTTTGCTAATAAATTTTTCCTCTAAATAGTACATTTCTTTACCAATTTCTATTCAAAATAAGCAGTTTCGCTCTCATTTCATAACATTAATACATTGTATTAACATGAATTAACAATATATTTTTTCAGCAATTATTAATCTTGGTTTGTTACTAAAAATACACTTTCCCATTGCACAAAAAAATTTCAACAACACAAAATAATGTTAACAACAGAATATGATGAACACTGAGATTAATGAATGCTATAGTACTAATTCTTAGTTAATTTTATCCAATGTTAACAAGTGAGATCTTAAGTGGAAAATGATTAAAAGTAGATCCTACACCTTTTTGTCAATGTTTAAAAGTCTTCACTGTGCTCAGTGTGACGAAATGATCACAAACACACATGCATTAAAAGTCTTCACTGTGCCATGTGTGAAACATGGACTGAGCCACGATATTCCAGATGAAATGATCACAAACACACATGCATTAGAGTTACTGCTTGTGTTTATTAACACTTTAGAAACTTGTTCAGTGTTGGACACATTTAGTCTTTCTAGTAACATCAGCACCAGAACGATGTGCGATGAGAACATCAGAAGCGTTAGAAGAGGTTTCGTAGTTGGATTTTCAGAAGGCCAGTGCAGAATTATGTGCCAAAAGAGGATGTAGAAAGATTCTTACAAAAGTCTGTCCCAGAGTATAAGAGGTGGTCAAAATGACTCCGTTCATGCAGTCCTAACACATCTCATCAAACATCCCCAAATCATAATGAAACTGCACGACGGAATTACAAAAACAGGACATATAATAAACAACCTGCAAAAAATCTAACAGCATATGAAGGAGAAAAATGTGTAGAAAACCTGTTTTTACTTGTATCAGCGCTTGCATAAACTTTCACTTTAAAGTCTGTAATTACAGGATGAAGAAGTATTTATGGATATGCCGACACAACATGAGAAGAAGAAGCATGTCGATAGAAAACAACACAAAAAACAATACAACTGAATCCCATCAGATCACACTCATCTTACACTACCAAAACCCAAAAATAAATCAAAAACCAGAAAATACAAATTCACACTCTCAATATCCAAGTAAATCAAAAAAATAATAAAAAATCATTTCAGAGTCAACGAATAAAAAAGTTTTTTGGGGGTAAGTTTTTTGCATTAGGACATTATGACAATTAAGCACATTACCCTCCAAGTTCACTCTAATATATATATATATATATATATATATATATATATATATATACGTTATTTTTATGTTTATGTTAATGTTTTATATTTAAATGTATAAACAAATAAATATATTACTTATATAATTATAGCAATAAATAAAACTATCACAGTAATATATATAAAGAAATACTATACATAAAATATAGTATGCTTCAGTTCCTTGCAATGCAATTTTTAATTTTACTGCATTTTTTCTAATGATTTTGGGGTGAAATATGACCTTTTTTTGTCAGATTCATCATAACAGACACTGGATGTCATTTTAATGTGATTGGTTAACACTTCTTAATCAAAAACCCATCGAATATTGTGCTGAAATTGAGAAGCATCACAAGCCTGCTTGTGCAGAGAAGCGTTCACATTGTTTCTATCCACCATCAGCCTACAAACGGAGTATCAAAGAGAAGTGGTTCTTCTTGTTAGAAAAGTGCCGCATAGAAAAAAAGCTGAAAGAGCAGAAACTGGAGGGAAGGAGATGCCATGAGTGTAGAAAACCACCAGCGCTTCGTAGAAAAACAACTAGCCGCACGTCCGAAGTAAAAACCCAGTGAGTTAAGATGCACAAATGCAGATTTGATACAGAAAGTCGCACGAGTAAAGAAAAATAATTCACTACAGATGATATGAAACTGCTACTGAGTGTGTGTGAGACTGAATGCACGGAAATATCATTAAATATCAAAAAGAATCACAATTCATCTGCTTCCAGTAGAATAATTACATAATACTGAAGAAAATGGGAAAAACACACAAACATTGCTGTCTTGTTGCAACTGTGGCAAATATGCATTCAGGACTGCGACACACACATTTCACTGATCGCAGTTGGTTAGAAAACCGTAAACATTGCATGGTCGTACTGTTAAACTGTGAGTGTTTGGAGCATCCGGTTGAGGTGTTATGGTGATGGAGAAGGAAAGAGGAAGAGGAGGCAGGCGTGGCGCTCAAGCATCCCTGATGTCCTCCAGCGAGGAACTGCGGTACAGGTACTTCCAGATGGCGTAGTAGTGGATGGCGGCAGCAAGAGCCACAAACACGTGCCAGATGGCGTGAGCGAATGGAATCACACCGTCCGATTTGAAGAAGACGACACCCAGGCAGTAGACCAAGCCTCCGAACGCCAGCTCATACAGCCCGTCTGTGTTATTCTGATCAAAACAAGAACGACACACAGTAACTGACATGAAAATCACTGAATAATGATGTGTTTTTACACATTTTAAAATTAGTGTGAAAAACAAAAAAAAAAAAATCATCCAAAAATTAACAAAGAAGCAATAAAACAAACATTTAAGAACATTTTAAAAACCTTTATAGAACCATTTTTTCTTAGTGTGAAGAACATTTAAAAAAAAAAGAAATCTTTCCACTATGAAAAAGCTTGTGTGTAAAGGAAAGATTGTTAAAGATTTTTCATTTTTAAAGGGTAAGTTTAGGTTAAGTTAAAGGGTAAGTTTAGGTTAAGTTAAAGAGCAAGTTTAGGTTAAGTTAAAGGGCAAGTTTAGGTTAAGTTATAGGGTAAGTTTAGGTTAAGTTAAAGGGTAAGTTTAGGTTAAGTTAAATGGCAAGTTTAGGTTAAGTTAAAGGGCAAGTTTAGGTTAAGTTATAGGGCAAGTTTAGGTTAAGTTAAAGGGCAAGTTTAGGTTAAGTTAAAGGGCAAGTTTAGGTTAAGTTAAAGGGCAAGTTTAGGTTAAGTTAAAGGGCAAGTTTAGGTAAGTTTAAAGGGCAAGTTTAGGTTAAGTTAAAGGGCAAGTTTAGGGTTAAGTTAAAGGGCAAGTTTAGGTTAAGTTAAAGGGCAAGTTTAGGTTAAGTTAAAGGGCAAGTTTAGGTTAAGTTAAAGGGCAAGTTTAGGTTAAGTTAAAGGGCAAGTTTAGGTTAAGTTAAAGGGCAAGTTTAGGTTAACTTAAAGGGAAACTTTAGATTAAGTGAAAGGGCAAGTTTAGGTTAAGTTCAGGTTAAGCTTTTACCCCTTTTTTGCTCTTTTTTTTTTTTTTTTTTTGTAAAGTCCTACACTCTTAAAAATAAAGGTTTCCAAAAACATTCCCCCCCCCACTATAAAGAATCTTGTGATCAATGGAAAGTTTCCATGGAATTTAAAAGTTTTACATGGAACCATAGATGCCTATAAAGAACCTTTATTTTTAAGAGTGTAGCCAACTATATTTACACTGCAGATGTGTAAAAGGCAACTTAATATTTTGATGGTGTTGCATGTAGTGTTTTAGAGAGAAGAGCGAATTAAGTATGTTTGTAGAAAACCCTGAAACAAGTTCGCATTTTAGCACTTCAATGGATTTTTTTGAAAGGGTTTTTGATTTAATGCCTCAGATAAGGTCCATGGTTAACACAGGTTAAGCTCAGGTTAAGTTCAAGACATTGTCACGTTTTATTTTAAAACAAAAATAAATCAGTAATAAGCCCTTACAATTTCGTTCTAAAGCTTTTACTTGTCTTGAAAAAGGTGGTCACTATCAAGAGGCCAAATGGGACTACAGAGGTTGTGAGGACATCAGACATCATCAGCCTGAACAGATAAACTCATCTATTCACTAGTCCACTTTTATAGCCTTGTTGTGTTTTTAAAAATCACGCTCTTGCAAACTATCCGAACTCAAACTTTAAAGGAAAATGTTTTAAAATAAAGATTAGAAGTTGTTGGACACCTAACGATGGTGATGTTCAAGTCATGTGACTGGTGTAGTACGTGGCCTACGTTTAACTTTTTACTTCTGCTGATTGCATTTAGGCTTCAAAATTCAAAAAAGTTGTGAAGATCATCGCAATGAAAAAAAAAAAAATGTATAGGAATCGTAACCTTTTGTTGGTCACAGAGCTTATTTTCTGCAATAATCCAAAAGCCAATGGAAAAGTTGAGCTTTGAATGCAGGGAGTTCTATTTGGTATCCCTAAATGTTTTTAAGCAAGTGTAACTACTGCTCCGAACCACAAGGTGCCCTCAGTGTCTGTGACATGGGATACATGCTGTTTTTTTTTTTTTTTTTTTTGTGTGTCATGAACAGTTCTGCTGCTGCCTTTGACTCCAACAGCATATGAACCCAAAGCAAAGTTTGTGTTTTAGTTCAATAGTGCTTGAATTTCCAAGCACCCCTGTTTGCTTACTACACCATACCCAAGTCTTAATTGTATTGTATAATGCATACTGTACACAGGTGCTGTATTTATTTATTTGTGAGAATGAATCTCACAAAACCTGTCAAACCATGTCTGGATTATATTTCACCCAGAAGTAAAAAAAAAAAAAAAAGTTATGAATATCAAATTGTATTTTAGGACTACTGCAATTTCTTGTTACATTGTTTTCAATTAATGCAGTTATATTATTACACAGTATATATATTGTGTCCGATTCTAAATGGTGGAAATCCCAGATCAAGTGTGAGTCGGTTGTATAACTGACAGAGTGTCTCACTCACAGTGATAATGAATATTTCAGGTGTGACAGGTTGACATGAACAGCCTGAGGACTCGTGAAGGTGATCAGATTTCATTTAGGGGAAAAACATTCAAGGGAACATTCTCGCTTCACAATCAAACATAATGCTGACTAAACATTTAGTTTTCTTCACATCCAGAATGCATAATTACTTCTGAAGGTTAGTAATTAGGTCCTTTTCAGCCGTTTGTTGATGTTCAACGCATTATAATTTTGATATTTACATCCCCTGCAGTGACCCCTCCTACATGAGCTTTAAATCGTCAGGTTAATTAGGGGTCTGCTAATTCATACTTGGCCTTTAGAAGCACATGGATCAGATTAAGTTGATGAGCTCAACAGGAAATGAGCTCACAGACTCACCATTGATGTCATCACCAGCGCAGGAAAGAAGCCCATGGTCAGATAAAACACCAGCTCCACTAACTTATACCTGCACAAACACACACTTCATTATCACACAAATACATGATGACAATCAAACACCTCTTTCACTTACAGGGAAGTTCTCCAGGTAAATATTGATAATTGAGTTCATTGTCTATTGTGTGTTTAATTATCCATTTTGTTGTGATTAAGCCACATACACTTTAAGAAATTACTTATTTGCAATAAACCTTGAAAGTATTTTGTAAATATTTTAATATAATAATTATTATTATTTACAATTTTATGAATAATTTTATAAATACAAATCATAATATTTTATATATTTCAAATGCATGTGTGCTCACTTGGGTGGCTGTACCTGATTGGGACTTTTCAATTCAAAATAATTGAGCTTACCTTAAATCAGAGGTGTCAAACTCAGTTCCTGGAGGGCCGGAGCCCTGCAGAGTTTTGTTCCAACCCTGCTCCAACACACATACCATATAGTTTGCAAATAAGCCTGAAGGACTTGATTAGTTGGATCAGGTGTGTTAAAATGGGGTTGAATCTAAACTATGCAGGGCTCCGGCCTTCCAGGAATTGAGTTTGACACCCCTGCCTAAAGTAAATCACAAGCTATGGAAGCCCGTTTCTGCCACTGAATAAAAAATAAAAAAGGTAATTGTGTGGTTTTTTTTTAAATATATATATCTCACAATTCTGACTTTTTTTTCTCGTAATTGCATGATACAAACTTGCGATTCTGAGCTTTTTTCTCATAATTGCGTGATACAAACTTGCGATTCTGAGCTTTTTTCTCATAATCTCCATAAGTGCGTGATACAAACTTGCGATTCCTGAGTTTTTTTTTTTTTTCCATCCCCCTAATTGCGTGACACAAACTTGCGATTCTGAGTTTTTTTCTTCGTGACATAAAATTGCGTGACACAAACTTGCGATTCTGAGTTTTTTTTTCTCATTCTTGAATTGCGTGACACAAAACTTGCGATTCTGAGCTTTTTTTTCTCATAATTGCGTGACACACACTGCGAACTTGCGATTCTGAGTTTTTTCTCATAATGCGTGATACAAACTTGCGATTCTGAGTTTTTTCTCATAATTGCTTGACACAAACTTGCGATTCTGAGCTTTTTTCTCATAATTGCGTGATACAAACTTGAGATTCTGAGCTTTTTTCTCGTAATTGCGTGACACAAACTTGCGATTCTGAGCTTTTTTCTCGTAACTGCGTGACACAAACTTGCGATTCTGAGTTTTTTCTCATAATTGCGTGATACAAACTTGCGATTCTGAGTTTTTTCTCATAATTGCGTGATACAACCTTGCGATTCTGAGTTTTTTCTCATAATTGCGTGATACAAACTTGCGATTCTGAGTTTTTTTCTCATAATTGCGTGATACAAACTTGCGATTCTGAGTTTTTTTTCTCATAATTGCGTGACACAAAATGCGATTCTGAAGCGATTGCTGAGCGATTTTTTTTTCTCTTCGTAATTGCGTGACACAAACTTGCGATTCTGAGTTTTTTTTTTTCTCGTAATTGCGTGATACAAAACTTGCGATTCTGAGTTTTTTTCTCGTAATTGCGTGATACAAACTTGCGATTCTGAGCTTTTTTCTCGTAATTGCGTGATACAAACTTGCGATTCTGAGTTTTTTTCTCATAATTGCGTGACACAAACTTGCGATTCTGAGTTTTTTTCTCATAATTGCGTGACACAAACTTGCGATTCTGAGTTTTTTTCTATCGTAATTGCGTGACACAAACTTGCGATTCTGAGTTTTTTTCTTGCGATAAAACTTGCGTGACACAAAACTTGCGATTCTGAGGCTTTTTTTCTCGTAATTGCGTGATACAAACTTGCGATTCTGAGATTTTTTTCTCGTCAATTGCGTAATTCTGCGTAATTGCGTGATACAAAACTTGCGATTCTGAGTTTTTTTCTCATAATTGCGTGATACAAACTTGCGATTCTGAGTTTGTTTCTCGTAATTGCGCGATACAACAAACTTGCGATTCTGAGTTTTTTTCTCATAATTGCGTGATACAAACTTGCGATTCTGAGTTTTTTCTCATAATTGCGTGATACAAACTTGCGATTCTGAGTTTTTTTCTCATAATTGCGATACAAACTTGCGATTCTGAGTTTTTTCTCATAATTGCGTGATACAAACTTGCGATTCTGAGTTTTTTTCTCATAATTGCGTGATACAAACTTGCGATTCTGAGCTTTTTTCTCATAATTGCGATACAAATTTGCGATTCTGAGCTTTTTTCTCATAATCGCGTGACACAAACTTGCGATTCTGAGCTTTTTTCTCATAATCGCGTGACACAAACTTGCGATTCTGAGCTTTTTTCTCATAATTGTGTGATACAAACTTGCGATTCTGAGCTTTTTTCTCGTAATTGCGTGACAAACTTGCGATTCTGAGTTTTTTTCTCGTAATTGCGTGATACAAACTTGCGATTCTGAGTTTTTTTCTCGTAATTGCGTGATACAAACTTGCGATTCTGAGTTTTTTTCTCGTAATTGCGTGATACAAACTTGCGATTCTGAGCTTTTTTGCGATTCTCGTAATTGCGTGATACAAACTTGCGATTCTGAGTTTTTTTTCTCGTAATTGCGTGATACAAACTTGCGATTCTGAGTTTTTTTTCTCGTAATTGCATGACACAAACTTGCGATTCGAGTTTTTTCTCGTAATTGCGTGCGATTCTGAGTTTTTTTCTCGTAATTGCACATGATCACAAACTTGCGATTCTGAGTTTTTTTTCTCGTAATTGCGTGATACAAACTTGCGATTCTGAGTTTTTTTCTCGTAATTGCGTGACACAAACTTGCGATTCTGAGTTTTTTTCTCGTAATTGCGTGATACAAACTTGCGATTCTGAGTTTTTTTTTTCGTAATTGCGTGATAATTGCTGACACCAACTTGTGATTCTGAGTTTTTTTTACTCGTAATTGCGTGATACAAACTTGCGATTCTGAGTTTTTTTTTTTTTTCTCTCGTAATTGCGTGATACAAACTTGCGATTCTGAGTATTTTTTCAAATAATTGCGTGATACAAACTTGCGATTCTGACTTTTTTTCAAAATAATTGCGTGATACAAACTTGCGATTCTGAGCTTTTTTCTCGTAATTGCCATGACACAAACTTGTGATTCTGAGTTTTTTTTTTTTCTCGTAATTGCGTGACACAAACTTGCGATTCTGAGTTTTTTTGTTTCGTAATTGCGTGATACAAACTTGCGATTCTGAGTTTTTTTCCTCGTAATTGCGTGACACAAACTTGCGATTCTGAGTTTGTGATTCTGAGTTTTTTTTCTCGTAATTGCGTGATACAAACTTGCGATTCTGACTATTTTTCAAAATAATTGCGTGATACAAACTTGCGATTCTGAGCTTTTTTTCTAATTGTAATTGCATGACACAAACTTGTGATTCTGAGTTTTTTTCTCGTAATTGCGTGACACAAACTTGCGATTCTGAGTTTTTTTCTCGTAATTGCGTGATACAAACTTGCGATTCTGACTATTTTTCAAAATAATTGCGTGACACAAACTTGCGATTCTGAGTTTTGTGATTCTGATTTTTCTCGTAATTGCGTGATACAAACTTGCGATTCTGACTATTTTTTCAAAATAATTGCGTGATACAAACTTGCGATTCTGAGCTTTTTTTCTCTCGTAATTGCATGACACAAACTTGCGATTCTGAGTTTTTTTTTTTTTCTCGTAATTGCGTGATACAAACTTGTGATTCTGAGTTTTTTTTCTCGTAATTGCGTGACACAAACTTGCGATTCTGAGTTTTTTTCTCGTAATTGCGTTGATACAAACTTGCGATTCTGAGTTTTTTTCTCGGTAATTGCGTGATACAAACTTGCGATTCTGAGTTTTTTCTCATAATTGCGTGATACAAACTTGCGATTCTGAGCTTTTTTTCTCATAATTGCGTGATACAAACTTGCGATTCTGAGTTTTTTTTTTCTCGTCAATTGCGTGACACAAACTTGCGATTCTGAGTTTTTTTTTTTCTCTTAATTGCGTGATACAAACTTGCGATTCTGAGTTTTTTCTCTCAATAATTGCGTGATACAAACTTGCGATTCTGAGCTTTTTTTTCTCATAATTGCGTGACACAAACTTGCGATTCTGAGTGTTTTTTCTCATAATTGCGTGATACAAACTTGCGATTCTGAGTTTTTTTTTTCTCGTAATTGCGTGATACAAACTTGCGATTCTGAGTTTTTTTTTCTCATAACTTGCGTGATACAAACTTGCGATTCTGAGTTTTTTTTCTCGTAATTGCGTGATACAAACTTGCGATTCTGAGTTTTTTTCTCTCGTAATTGCGATACAAACTTGCGATTCTGAGTACAAATTGCGTGATACAAACTTGCGATTCTGAGTTTTTTTTCTCGTAATTGCGTGATACAAACTTGCGATTCTGAGCTTTTTTTCTCGTAATTGCGTGACACAAACTTGCGATTCTGAGTTTTTTTCTCGTAAATTGCGTGATACAAACTTGCGATTCTGAGTTTTTTTTTCTCGTAATTGCGTGATACAAACTTAATTATTCTGAGTTTTTTTCTCGTAATTGCGTGACACAAACTTGCGATTCTGAGTTTGTTTTCTCGTAATTGCGTGATACTGAAACTTGCGATTTGCGTGAGATTTTTTTTTCTCGTAATTGCGTGACACAAACTTGCGATTCTGAGTTTTTTTTTTTTTTTTTCGTAATTGCGTGACACAAACTTGCGATTCGATGAGCTTTTTTTTCTCGTAATTGCGTGACACAAACTTGCGATTCTGAGTTTTTTTCTCGTAATTGCGTGATACAAACTTGCGATTCTGAGCTTTTTTCTCATAATTGCGTGACACAAACTTGCGATTCTGAGTTTTTTTCTCATAATTGCGTGACACAAACTTGCGATTCTGAGCTTTTTTCTGCGTGATACAAACTTGCAATTCTGACTTTTTTTTTTCTCGTAATTGCATGATACAAACTTGCGATTCATTTTTTTCTCGTAATTGCATGATACAAACTTGCGATTCTGAGCTTTTTTCTCTCATAATTGCGTGACACAAACTTGCGATTCTGAGTTTTTTTCTCGTAATTGCGTGATACAAACTTGCGATTCTGAGTTTTTTTCTCGTAATTGCGTGACACAAACTTGCGATTCTGAGTTTGTGATTCTGAGTTTTTTTCTCGTAATTGCGTGATACAAACTTGCGATTCTGACTATTTTTCAAAATAATTGCGTGATACAAACTTGCGATTCTGAGCTTTTTTCTCGTAATTGCATGACACAAACTTGTGATTCTGAGTTTTTTTCTCGTAATTGCGTGACACAAACTTGCGATTCTGAGTTTTTTTCTCGTAATTGCGTGATACAAACTTGCGATTCTGAGTTTTTTTCTCGTAATTGCGTGACACAAACTTGCGATTCTGAGTTTGTGATTCTGAGTTTTTTTCTCGTAATTGCGTGATACAAACTTGCGATTCTGACTATTTTTCAAAATAATTGCGGTGATACAAACTTGCGATTCTGAGCTTTTTTCTCGTAATTGCATGACACAAAATTGTGATTCTGAGTTTTTTTTTCGTAATTGCTCGATAATAATGCGTGACACAAAAACTTGCGATTCTGAGTTTTTTTCTTTCTCGTAATTGCGTGATACAAACTTGCGATTCTGAGTTTTTTTCTCGTAATTTTTTCTGAGTTTTTTTCTCGTAATTGCGTGATACAAACTTGCGATTCTGAGTTTTTTCAAAATAATTGCGTGAAAACTTGCGATTCTGAGCAAACTCGTAATTGCGTGATACAAACTTGCGATTCTGAGTTTTTTTTCGTAATTGCGTGATACAAACTTGCGACTGAAAATAATTTGCGTGATACAAACTTGCGATTCTGAGCTTTTTTTTTTCTCGTAATTGCGTGACACAAACTTGCGATTCTGAGTTTTTTTTCTCGTAATTGCGTGATACAAACTTGCGATTCTGAGTTTTTTTCTCGTAATTGCGTGATACAAACTTGCGATTCTGAGTTTTTTTTTCTCGTAATTGCGTGACACAAACTTGCGATTCTGAGTTTTTCTGAGTTTTTTTGCGTGATACAAACTTGCGATTCTGAGTTTTTTTCAAAATAATTGCGTGACACAAACTTGCGATTCTGAGTTTTTTTCTCGTAATTGCATGACACAAACTTGCGATTCTGAGTTTTTTTTTCTTCTCGTAATTGCGTGATACAAACTTGCGATTCTGAGTTTTTTTCTCATAATTGCGTGATACAAACTTGCGATTCTGAGCTTTTTTTCTCATAATTGCGTGACACAAACTTGCGATTCTGAGCTTTTTTTCTCGTAATTGATACAAACTTGCGATTCTGAGTTTTTTTCTCAATAATTGCGTGATACAAACTTGCGATTCTGAGCTTTTTTCTCATAATTGTGTGATACAAACTTGCGATTCTGAGCTTTTTTCTCGTAATTGCGTGACAAACTTGCGATTCTGAGTTTTTTCTCATAATTGCGTGATACAAACTTGTCTCGTAATTGCGTGACACAAACTTGCGATTCTGAGTTTGTGATTCTGAGTTTTTTTCTCGTAATTGCGTGACACAAACTTGCGATTCTGAGTTTTTTTCTCATAATTACGTGATACAAACTTGCGATTCTGAGTTTTTTTCTCGTAATTGCGTGATACAAACTTGCGATTCTGAGTTTTTTCGTAATTGCGTGATACAAACTTGCGATTCTTTTTTTTTCTCGTAATTGCGTGATACAAACTTGCGATTCTGAGTTTTTTTTCGTAATTGCGTGATATTGCTTGCGATTCTGAGTTTTTTCCTTCTAATTGCAAACACAAACTTGCGATTCTGAGTTTTTTTCCTCGTAATTGCGTGACACAAACGATTCTTGCGATTTTTTCTCAAATTGTTTGCGATTCTGAGTTTTTTCTCGTAATTGCGTGATACAAACTTGCGATTCTGAGTTTTTTTCAAAATAATTGCGTGATACAAACTTGCGATTCTGAGCTTTTTTCTCGTAATTGCATGACACAAACTTGCGATTCTGAGTTTGTGATTCTGAGTTTTTTTCTCGTAATTGCGTGATACAAACTTGCGATTCTGAGTTTTTTTCTCGTAATTGCGTGACACAAACTTGCGATTCTGAGTTTTTTTCTCTCGGAAACTTGCTTGATTTTTTTCTCGCGATTGCGTGACAGTTTGTGATTCTGAGTTTTTTTCCTCGTAATTGCGTGATACAAACTTGCGATTCTGAGTATTTTTCAAAATAATTGCGTGATACAAACTTGCGATTCTGAGCTTTTTTTCTCGTAATTGCGTGACACAAACTTGCGATTCTGAGTTTTTTCTCTTATTGCGTGATACAAACTTGCGATTCTGAGTTTTTTTCTTCATAATTGCGTGAACAATAACACAAACTTGCGATTCTGAGTTTTTCTTCTGATACAAAACTTGCGATTCTGTAAATTGCGTGATACAAACTTGCGATTCTGAGTATTTTTTTCTCGTAATTGCGTGATACAAACTTGCGATTCTGAGTTTTTTCTGTAATTGCGTGATCAAATTCGGATTGCGTTTTTCTCAAACTTGCGATTCTGAGTTTTTTTGTCTCGTAATTGCGTGATACAAACTTGCGATTCTGAGTTTTTTTTCTCGTAATTGCGTGATACAAACTTGCGATTCTGAGTTTTTTTTTCTCGTAATTGCGTGATACAAACTTGCGATTCTGAGTTTTTTTCTCGTAATTGCGTGATACAAACTTGCGATTCTGAGTTTTTTTTCTCGTAATTGCGTGATACAAACTTGCGATTCTGAGTTTTTTTCTCATAATTGCGTGATACAAACTTGCGATTCTGAGTTTTTTTTTCTCATAATTGCGTGATACAAACTTGCGATTCTGAGTTTTTTTCTCGTAATTGCGTGATACAAACTTGCGATTCTGAGCTTTTTTCTCTCGTAATTGCGTGATACAAACTTGCGATTCTGAGTTTTTTTCTCGTGATAATTGCGTGATACAAACTTGCGATTCTGAGTTTTTTCTGAGTTTTTTTCTCGTAATTGCGTGATACAAAACTTGCGATTCTGAGCTTTTTTTCTCGTAATTGCGTGATACAAACTTGCGATTCTGAGCTTTTTTCTCGTAATTGCGTGACACAAACTTGCGATTCTGAGTTTTTTTCTCATAATTGCGTGATACAAACTTGCGATTCTGAGTTTTTTTTCTCATAATTGCGTGATACAAACTTGCGATTCTGAGCTTTTTTTCACGTAATTGCGTGACACAAACTTGCGATTCTGAGTTTTTTTTTCTCGTAAATTGCGTGATACAAACTTGCGATTCTGAGTTTTTTTCGTGAATAACTTGCGTGATAATTGCGTTCTGAGTTTTTTTCTCGTACTTGCGTGATTTCTGAGTTTTTTTTCTCATAATTGCGTGATACAAACTTGCGATTCTGAGTTTTTTCTCGTAATTGCGATACAAACTTGCGATTCTGAGGTTTTTTTCTCGTAATTGCGTGACACAAACTTGCGATTCTGAGTTTTTTTTTTCCTCATAATTGCGTGATACAAACTTGCGATTCTGAGTTTTTTTTCTCGTAATTGCGTGATACAAACTTGCGATTCTGAGTTTTTTTTCTCGTAATTGCGTGACACAAACTTGCGATTCTGAGTTTTTTTTTCTCGTAATTGCGTGATACAAACTTGCGATTCTGAGTTTTTTTTCTCAAATATTGCGTGATACAAACTTGCGATTCTGAGTTTTTTTCTCGTAATTGCGTGATACAAACTTGCGATTCTGAGTTTTTTTTCTCGTAATTGCGTGACACAAACTTGCGATTCTGAGTTTTTTTTCTTGCGATTCTGAGTTTTTTCTCGTAATTGCGATACAAACTTGCGATTCTGAGTTTTTTCTCATAATTGCGTGATACAAACTTGCGATTCTGAGTTTTTTTCTCATAATTGCGTGATACAAACTTGCGATTCTGAGTTTTTTTCTCATAATTGCGTGACACAAACTTGCGATTCTGAGTTTTTTTCTCGTAATTGCGTGACACAAACTTGCGATTCTGAGTTTTTTTCTCGTAATTGCGTGATACAAACTTGCGATTCTGAGCTTTTTTCTGAGTTTTTTAATTTGCGTGATACAAACTTGCGATTCTGACTATTTTTCAAAATAATTGCGTGATACAAACTTGCGATTCTGAGCTTTTTTCTCGTAATTGCATGACACAAACTTGTGATTCTGAGTTTTTTTCTCATAATTGCGTGACACAAACTTGCGATTCTGAGTTTTTTTCTCATAATTGCGTGATACAAACTTGCGATTCTGAGTTTTTTTCTCGTAATTGCATGACACAAACTTGCGATTCTGAGTTTTTTTCTCGTAATTGCGTGATACAAACTTGCGATTCTGAGTTTTTTTCTCGTAATAATTGCGTGATACAAAACTTGCGATTCTGAGCTTTTTTTCTCGTAATTGCATGACACAAACTTGCGATTCTGAGTTTTTTTCTCGTAATTGCGTGATACAAACTTGCGATTTCTGAGTTTTTTTCTCATAATTGCGTGATACAAACTTGCGATTCTGAGTTTTTTTTCTCGTAATTGCGTGATACAAACTTGCGATTCTGACTTTTTTTTCTCGTAATTGCGTGATACAAACTTGCGATTCTGAGCTTTTTTCTCGTAATTGCGTGATACAAACTTGCGATTCTGAGTTTTTTTTCTCGTAATTGCGTGATACAAACTTGCGATTCTGATTTTTTTTTCTCATAAGTGCGTGATACAAACTTGCGATTCTGAGTTTTTTTTCTCATAATTGCGTGATACAAACTTGCGATTCTGAGTTTTTTTTCTCGTAATTGCGTGATACAAACTTGCGATTCTGAGTTTTTTTTCTCATATTGCGTGATACAAACTTGCGATTCTGAGTTTTTTTTCTCATAATTGCGTGATACAAACTTGCGATTCTGAGTTTTTTTTTTTTTTTTTTCTCGTAATTGCGTGATACAAACTTGCGATTCTGAGTTTTTTTCTTGCGTGATACAAATTGCGTTTTTACAAACTTGCGATTCTGAGTTTGTGAGAGGGTAAGAGCTTTTTCTCGTAATTGCATGATACAAACTTGCGATTCTGAGCTTTTTTCTCATAATTGCGTGATACAAACTTGCGATTCTGAGCTTTTTTCTCATAAGTGCGTGATACAAACTTGCGATTCTGAGTTTTTTTTCTCATAATTGCGTGACACAAACTTGCGATTGTGAGCTTTTTTCTCATAATTGCGTGACACAAACTTGCGATTCTGAGTTTTTTTCTCATAATTGCGTGACACAAACTTGCGATTCTGAGCTTTTTTCTCATAATTGCGTGACACAAACTTGCGATTCTGAGTCTTTTTTCGTTCGTAATTGCGTGATACAAACTTGCGATTCTGAGTTTTTTTTTCTCGTAATTGCGTGATACAAACTTGCGATTCTGAGTTTTTTTTTCGTCTCGTAATTGCGTGACACAAACTTGCGATACAAATTGCGATGATTCTGAGTTTTTTTTCTCGTAATTGCGTGATACAAACTTGCGATTCTGACTTTTTTTTCTCATAATTGCGTGATACAAACTTGCGATTCTGAGTTTTTTTCTCGTAATTGCGTGATACAAACTTGCGATTCTGAGTTTTTTTCCTCATAAATTGCGTGATACAAACTTGCGATTCTGAGTTTTTTCTCGGTAATTGCGTGATACAAACTTGCGATTCTGAGTTTTTTTCTCATAATTGCGTGACACAAACTTGCGATTCTGAGTTTTTTCTTCTCATAATTGCGTGACACAAACTTGCGATTCTGAGTTTGTTTTCTCATAATTGCGTGATACAAACTTGCGATTCTGAGTTTTTTTTTCTCATAATTGTGATACAAACTTGCGATTCTGAGTTTTCTTCATAATTGCGTGATACAAACTTGCGATTCTGAGTTTTTTTCTCAATTGCGTGATACAAACTTGCGATTCTGAGTTTTTTTTCTCGGAATTGCGTGACACAAACTTGCGATTCTGAGTTTTTTTCTCATAATTGCGGGATACAAACTTGCGATTCTTAGTTTTTTTTCTCGTAATTGCGTGATACAAACTTGCGATTCTGAGTTTGTGATTCTGAGTTTTTTTCTCGTAATTGGCGTGATACAAACTTGCGATTCTGACTATTTTTCAAAATAATTGCGTGATACAAACTTGCGATTTCTGAGCTTTTTTCTCTCATAATTGCATGATACAAACTTGTGATTCTCAGTTTTTTTCTCGTAATTGCGTGATACAAACTTGCGATTCTGAGCTTTTTTTCTCATAATTGCGTGATACAAACTTGCGATTCTGAGCTTTTTTTTCGTAATTGCGTGACACAAAACTTGCGAGTTTTTTTTCTCGAGCGTGATACAAACTTTGCGATTCTGAGTTTTTTTTTCTCGTAATTGCGTGATACAAACTTGCGATTCTGAGTTTTTTCAAAATAATTGCGTGAAACTTGCAAACTTGTGATTCTGAGTTTTTTTCTCGTAATTGCATGATACAAAACTTGCGATTCTGAGTTTTTTCAAAATAATGCGTGATAAAACTGCGTGAGCTTTTTTCTCGTACAAACTTGTGATTCTGAGTTTTTTTCTCGTAATTGCGTGATACAAACTTGCGATTCTGAGTTTTTTTCCAAATAATTGCGTGATACAAACTTGCGATTCTGACTTTTTTTCAACATAATTGCGTGATACAAAACTTGCGATTCTGAGCTTTTTTTTTTTCTCGTAATTGCGTGATACAAACTTGCGATTCTGACTATTTTTCAAAAATAATTGCGTGATACAAACTTGCGATTCTGAGCTTTTTTCTCGTAATTGCATGACACAAACTTGTGATTCTGAGTTTTTTTCTCATAATTGCGTGATACAACCTTGCGATTCTGAGTTTTTTCTCATAATTTGCTCATAATTGCGTGATACAAAACTTGCGATTCTGAGTTTTTTTCAAATAATTGCGTGATACAAACTTGCGATTCTGAGGTGTTTTTCTCGTAATTGCGTGATACAAACTTGCGATTCTGAGTTTTTTTTCTCATAATTGCGTGATACAAACTTGCGATTCTGAGTTTTTTCTCATAATTGCGTGATACAAACTTGCGATTCTGAGTTTTTTTCTCATAATTGCGTGATACAAACTTGCGATTCTGAGTTTTTTCTCATAATTGCGTGATACAAACTTGCGATTCTGAGTTTTTTCTCGTAATTGCGATACAAACTTGCGATTCTGAGTTTTTTCTCATAATTGCGATACAAACTTGCGATTCTGAGTTTTTTCTCATAATTGCGTGATACAAACTTGCGATTCTGAGTTTTTTTCTCATAATTGCGTGATACAAACTTGCGATTCTGAGTTTTTTTCTCTTAATTGCGTGATACAAACTTGCGATTCTGAGTTTTTTTCTCATAATTGCGTGACACAAAACTTGCGATTCTGAGTTTTTTTCTCGTAATTGCGTGATACAAACTTGCGATTCTGAGTTTTTTTCTCATAATTGCGTGATACAAACTTGCGATTCTGAGTTTTTTTCTCATAATTGCGTGATACAACCTTGCGATTCTGAGTTTTTTCTCTCTCGTAATTGCGTGACACAAACTTGCGATTCTGAGTTTTTTTTTTTTCTCGTAATTGCGTGACACACAAACTTGCGATTCTGAGTTTTTTTTTCTCATAATTGCGTGATACAAACTTGCGATTCTGAGTTTTTTTCTCATAATTGCGTGATACAAAACTTGCGATTCTTTTTTTTCATAATTGCATGACACAAACTTGCGATTCTGAGTTTTTTTTTTTTCTCATAATTGCGTGATACAAACTTGCGATTCTGAGTTTTTTTCTCGTATTGCGTGATACAAACTTGCGATTCTGAGTTTTTTCTCATAATTGCGTGACACAAACTTGCGATTCTGAGTTTTTTTCTCATAATTGCGTGATACAAACTTGCGATTCTGAGTTTTTTCTCGTAATTGCGATACAAACTTGCGATTCTGAGTTTTTTCTCGTAATTGCGATACAAACTTGCAATTCTGAGTTTTTTCTCATAATTGCGTGATACAAACTTGCGATTCTGAGTTTTTTTCTCGTAATTTCAATTCTTTCGCTTTTTTCACAAATTGCGTGATACTTGCGATTCTGAGTTTTTTCTCGTAATTTGCGTGTGACACAAACTTGCGATTCTGAGTTTTTTTTTCTCATAATTGCGTGATACAAACTTGCGATTCTGAGTTTTTTTTCTCGTAATTGCGTGATACAACACTTGCGATTCTGAGTTTTTTTTCTCGTAATTGCGTGATACAAACTTGCGATTCTGAGTTTTTTTCTCTCGTAATTGCGTGATACAAACTTGCGATTCTGAGTTTTTTCTCGTAATATACTGACACAAACTTGCGATTCTGAGTTTTTTTTCTCGTCTCGTATTGCGTGACACAAACTTGCGATTCTGAGTTTTTTTTCTCAAATGCGTGATAATTGCGTGAGTACAAACAATTGCTTGCGATTCTGAGTTTTTTTTCTCGTAATTGCGTGACACAAACTTGCGATTCTGAGTTTTTTCTCTCGTAATTGCGTTCTGAGGTTTTTTTTTCCTCATACAAACTTGCGATTCTGAGTTTTTTTCTCGTAAACTCATTGCGTGATACAAACTTGCGATTCTGAGTTTTTTTTCTCGTAATTGCGTGATACAAACTTTCGCGATTCTTGCCGTTTGTGATTCTGAGCGATTTTTTTTTCTCGTAATTGCGTGATACAAACTTGCGATTCTGACTAATTTTTCAAATACAAACTTGCGAATTCTGAGTGTATACAAACTTGCGATTCTGACTTTTTTCAAACTAATTGCGTGATACAAACTTGCGATTCTGAGTTTTTTTCTCGTAATTGCGTGATACAAACTTGCGATTCTGAGTTTTTTTTCTCGTAATTGCGTTTTTCAAAATAATTGCGTGATACAAACTTGCGATTCTGACTTTTTTTCAAAATAATGCGTGATACAAACTTGCGTTCTGAGCGTTTTTTCCGTAATTGCATGACACAAACTTGTGATTCTGAGTTTTTTTCTCATAATTGCGTGACACAAACTTGTGATTCTGAGTTTTTTTCTCATAATTGCGTGATACAAACTTGCGATTCTGAGTTTTTTCTCGTAATTGCGTGACACAAACTTGCGATTCTGAGTTTTTTTCTCGTCATTGCGAATTTTTTCAAATATTGCGTGATACAAACTTGCGATTCTGAGTTTTTTTTCTCTCATAATTGCGTGATACAAACTTGCGATTCTGAGTTTTTTTCTCATAATTGAATACAAACTTGCGATTCTGAGTTTTTTCTCGTAATTGCGATACAAACTTGCGATTCTGAGTTTTTTCTCATAATTGCGTGATACAAACTTGCGATTCTGAGTTTTTTCTTATAATTGCGTGATATGAACTTGTAATTGCAAGTTAAAAAGTCATAACTGTGAGATATAAACTCGCAATTGCGGATGAGAATTAAAGTTGCAGAATTGCGAGTTTATACAAACTCACAGTTATGACTTTTTAACTTGCAATTAAAAAGTACTGGCTGTACTGTACATGACTGAGACTTTCAAATTCAGTTTTTTTCTCGTAATTGCGTGATACAAACTTGCGATTCTGAGCTTTTTTCTCGTAATTGCGTGACACAAACTTGCGATTCTGAGTTTTTTTCTCGTAATTGCGATACAAACTTGCGATTCTGAGTTTTTTTCTCGTAATTGCATGACACAAACTTGCGATTCTGAGTTTTTTTCTCGTAATTGCGTGATACAAACTTGCGATTCTGAGTTTTTTTCTCGTAATTGCGTGATACAAACTTGCGATTCTGAGTTTTTTTTCTCGTATTGCATGACACAAACTTGCGATTCTGAGTTTTTTTCTCGTAATTGCGTGATACAAACTTGCGATTCTGAGTTTTTTTCTCGTAATTGCGTGATACAAACTTGCGATTCTGAGTTTTTTTCTCGTAATTGCGTGACACAAACTTGCGATTCTGAGCTTTTTTCTCGTAATTGCGTGATACAAACTTGCGATTCTGACTATTTTTCAAAATAATTGCGTGATACAAACTTGCGATTCTGAGCTTTTTTCTCGTAATTGCATGACACAAACTTGTGATTCTGAGTTTTTTTCTCGTAATTGCGTGATACAAACTTGCGATTCTGACTATTTTTCAAAATAATTGCGTGATACAAACTTGCGATTCTGACTATTTTTCAAAATAATTGCGTGATACAAACTTGCGATTCTGAGCTTTTTTCTCGTAATTGCGTGATACAAACTTGCGATTCTGACTATTTTTCAAAATAATTGCGTGATACAAACTTGCGATTCTGAGCTTTCGTTCTCTCGTAATTGCATGACACAAAAAACTTGTGATTCTGAGTTTTTTTCTCGTAATTGCGTGATACAAACTTGCGATTCTGACTATTTTTCAAAATAATTGCGTGATACAAACTTGCGATTCTGACTATTTTTCAAAATAATTGCGTGATACAAACTCGCAATTCTGAGTTTTTTTTCTCATAATTGCGTGATATGAACTTGTAATTGCAAGTTAAAAAGTCATAACTGTGAGATATAAACTCGCAATTCTGAGAAATAAAGTCAGAATTGCGAGTTTATATCTCACAGTTATGACTTTTTAACTTGCAATTAAAAAGTACTGGCTGTACTGTACATGACTGAGACTTTCAAATTCAACATAATTGCGGTTACTTTAGCAGTAATCAAAAACAGTCTAGTTGTACATGCATTCAACAGAATAAACACTTTTCGATTGTTAATTATCAAATTTTCAATATTAAATCATCAACACAAACCATATCATATCAACTACAAGACGTCAGAGCAAACATACTTCTCGTGGTAGTTGAACACATAGATGGTCCCGGCGGCCGCCATCAGCCACACAAACCAGCGCATGTGAGCGGCGAGCGGCCCGAGCTCCCGCAGATTGAGCCTGCGGGAAAAACACAAGCTCATTAGTGCTCATCACGCAGGAACATGTGCAACCGTAACACACACACACACACACACACACACACACACACACACACACACACACCCTGATCGATCCAACAACCATCAGCTTGACAAAACCAGCCATGTCTG
Source organism: Cyprinus carpio (assembly GCF_018340385.1). NCBI lineage: Eukaryota > Metazoa > Chordata > Actinopteri > Cypriniformes > Cyprinidae > Cyprinus > Cyprinus carpio. The sequence goes on along the minus strand of NC_056574.1, from coordinate 7,018,219 downwards.
ATTCATTATCACTGCACACATATATTATCAATCAGCTCTTTATATAAAGTTGGATACATGAGTATATATTAACTATATAGCAAATCTCAACTGTTTAATTGCTTATTTCATTGCAAAATGTAAGTATATTATTGCACAGCTCTTATCTGCTAAATGCAACTATAAGGCATGAAGATTTTAAATCAACATCATGATTTTCTTAAACATTGTGTATTGTGTGAAAGTGCTATATAAATACATTTGACTAATAACGTGAAGATCTTTCTACATTAAACATGGTTAAAAAAATCGTACTGATCCCAAACATGGTATTATGGTGTCCAAAAAGACAAGGCAATTTAAATATAAATATGTATTTAATTTTGGAATTCTCTGAAGTGATTTAAATATGACAGAGATGTATACAGAAACGTACCACGGTGTGTAAGAGGCAGCGATAAAGAAGTATATGACGACTCTATCACACATGTGAAAGCAGTGCTCCATGGTCCTGAAAACACAGAGACGGTATTCATGTAAAGTGTGCTCATACTAGAGCTTGTCTACCATATGCACAGAAATGTCATATTTTTAGGAATATAACAGTTCATCAATAGAACGTTTATAGAATCAAACACGAAGGTTCATGAATATGCATAAAGTATATATAAAAAAAAACTAATACTAAAGAAAAACTAAATGGTTTTCAATGTCATGAGAACTGAAATGCACAACTTCTTAAAGGAGTGGTTCACCCCAAAAATTTACATTTACTGAACATTCACTCACCTTCAGGCCATCCAAGATGTAGATGAATTTGTTTCTTCATCAGATTTGGAGAAACGTAGCATCACATCACTTGCTCGCCAATGGATCCTCTGGAGTGAATGGGTGCCGTCAGAATGAGAGTCCGAACAGCTGATAAAAACATCACAATAATCCACAAGTTACCCACACCACTCCAGTCCACCAGTTAATGTCTTCTGTTATTATAGTTGTTAATTTTAAACCATTGCTTCTGGCCAAAATATGAGTCCACAATAAAGCTTCCTCCAGTGAAAAAGTCCATCTCCTGTCGTCCTCTCACATCAAAATCCACCCACATATTTGTTCAGAACGTTTTTGGACTGTTTTGCTTGTTCTGTGCATATTTCTGTCCTGATTCAGACGAGACGATGTTTTCCTCTGGAGAAAGTTTATGAATTATGGACTTTAGCCGTTTAAAGTCAAAAATGTCTCAATGATGGATCTGTTTCTTACAAACACGCATCTTTTCACTTCTTGAGACATAAACTGATGGACTGGAGTGGTGTGGATTACTTGTGGATTATTGTGATGTTTTTATCAGCTGTTTGGACTCTCATTCTGATGGCACCCATTCACTGCAGAGCATCCATTGGTGAGTGATGCTACATTTCTCCAAATCTGTTCTCAACAAACTCATCTACATCTTGGATGGCCTGGGGGTGAGTTTATTTTAAGCACATTTTTGTATGACCTATCCCTGTAATGCAGTGACACTCATGGAACAGTCATTTAATGATTCAGTCTTGCATTTAAATGTCACTGCCACAGTTCTGTGTGATGCTGTACGAAGGCAAACGCACCGCATTTGGCTCTTTTTCCATGAAATGATGTGAAAGACTGTGGAGACGAGGAACAGAGCGATCAGACCCATGCCGTACACCCAGGCCGTGATCCGCCACAAACCCTCATCAAAAAACCCATTCAAAAGAACCCCATCACAACAAACACCTACACAACCAACAGCTACAGAGACGGGCAGAATTAAAGGGAAAAAAATAAGCATTTACAGTTTTTTTACGATCACTATGACATTTTTTTTTCAATACTTCTAACAATTTTCCTAAACTCTTAACACACCAACACACCTACAACATGCAACTGACAAAACAGTTAATTTCATGCTCAAAATCACACATTGCAAACTAAACTCCAACACTAATTTTCAAATTACAATAATACCTTAACACAATAACACTGCAAACATGTCTCAAAATCAAATTATTATTCCAAAACACTAACACATGTTCTCTTCCAAACAGGAACATTTAGTCAATCATAACGCGATGTCATAAAAACACTAACATCGATTGGATAATAACTGTATTTTAGGTGTCAGGTCTGACCTTATACAATATAGACAGTATAGTGCTTTGATCATAGATTGTGTTTTACACTTCAGTTTCTTTTTGGGTTTAGTAAATGCATGTACTGTGTTTGTTTTTTTGCTGCAGAAATTCAATACAAAAATTGAATGAAGCATTTCAGAGTAGCTTTATAGAATGAACCGTTTATGGGGATGAAAAAAGACAGAGACAGAATTGCTGCAGTAAAAGCTTTATTTGCAACAGGACATTAGGAAAAAAAATAAGAAGAAGAAAACAAGTACAATATAACAGTCATTTATAATGTGAAAATGCAAAATATACAAACAGAAAAAGCCACAGAAGAAAAATAAATAAATAAATAAATGTAATCTAATCTGCCTGGTCTTCTGCGTTTGGTCACGTGTTCTCATCCACATCACACCTGATATCTTCTCTGGCGAGGCATCTTGGGAAGATTCTTTTGGTATGCCTTATCCTTCCTTGTATTGTTAAGCTGTGATGTCTTGGCATTCAGAATCCATTGCATCCTGGAGGGACATCTGGAGGGACATCTGGAGGGACGATGGTGAAAAACCTTCCATCTCCAGGCTCAGTAAACTCCTCAGTGGGGTTGAGGAAAGGGGAGTAAGGAGCAAGGAAAAGAGACGAATGGGTGTCAAACCAGGCTCTGACTGCTCTGGGAAAGGTGGAATGCCAGATTGTTCCATGTGATCATATATATATAAATAAAAAAAAAACCGGCCTCCTAAAAATAGCAAGTAAATCTTTTGTTATGCTCTATCATTACATTTACATTTAGCCGACACTTTTATCCAAATTCATTACATTTACATTTAGCAGACACTTTTATCCAAAGCGATTTACAAAATGAGGACAATGGAAGCAATCAAAATCAACAAAAGAGCAAGTGCTATAACAAGTCTCAGTTTGCTTACAGTAACAGTACACAAAGCACCTTTTTTACTGTAAATTATATAATTTTATTATATATAAATTATATAATTATAAAATAAAAAGAAAACAAATAGAATACAAAAAGATTAGAAAAGCTAGTGTTAGTTATTTTTTTTTTTATTTATTTTTTTTTTTTTTTAAGAAAACAAGCAGTAAATGAATAGAGTGCAAGTCTAAAAGGGACAAGTTTTTTTTTTTTTTTTTTTTTTTAAAAATAGTACTATTCCAGAATTTAAGAATAATACTTTTCCACACAAGAGATCCTCTTTTACTACAGTATATATCATATGGTCATGCAATTGAAAGAACCTCAACGCCTGAGTGTGTTCTCTAGATGGGAATAAACTCATAATTTGTATTTGCAGAATTTCAATCAGCTCTTTCTCATTAGCAATGGCATAAATACAGACATATTTGTGTTTCAATTCACAATATGAACAGCTGTTCACTTTGACTTCAGCCTATAAGTTAGTTTTAGAAAATGATGTTATCTGATCTGACATACAGTGTGAAAGCATTTGACAATTTGCCAGCAAAATTACATTGTTTTGGTCTTGGTTGACCTTGTGTGTAAAAGAAGTTCAAGCATTTTAAATTTGTGTTAACTTTATGCTTTTTGTGTCAAAGCAACAAGAAATGTGTTAATTGTATAACCTACAAAGACGGATGTTGTGTTAACTGTGTTAGGAGTTTAGGAAAATTGTTAAAAGTATTGAAATAATTGACATAGCGATCGTAAAAAAAAAAAAAAAAAAAAAAAAAAAAAAAAACTGTAATACATAACATTTAAGAGTGTCACATCTTCATGACTCCAAATGAGCATTCAGGTGGATCTCTTTCATTCTGTTCATTAAAGAGTGAATATTCGTTACCGCATGGGTGTAGCAGTTGGCCGCGTGCTCGTAACACGTGGGCTGGTAACGGCAGTTCACAGATGCCCTGGCGTTCATAAACCTGAAACACAACAAACGGTGCATTCTTAATAACCAACCAGAAAACAGATCGATTCCATCTGATGCATGATTGGACCAATCTTATTGTCTTTAACTTCAATCAAAAACAACAAAAGAGCAATGATATAGTAAGTGCTATAACAAGTCTCAGTTAACCTTAACACAGTATACGTAGCAAGGGCTTTTAAATAATATAATAAATAAAAAGAAAACAGATAGAATAGAAAAAGAATAGAGCAAGCTAGTGATAGAGGTCTTTTTTATAATTGTATAATAAATGAAAAGAAAAATAGATAGGATACAAAAAGATTAGAAAGGTAGTTACAATTCTTTTAATATTTTTTTTTTTAATAGAATTAGAATAGTGAGGGAAAAAGTTAGAGGGTCAAATAAAGATGGAAGAGATGTGTTTTAAGCCGATTCTTGAAGATGGCTAAGGACTCAGCTGCTCGGATTGAGTTGGGCAGGTCATTCCACCAGGAGGGAACATTTAATTTAAAAGTCTGTATACACTACAACATTTCTACATGACGATAAAAATCTAATTGAACTCAATTAAATGCTTGTTAAGAGAAAATAACTGTCATTTATCCTTCTGTAGGAGTCTAAAAAATAAATGTAAAATACAAAGTCATGCTTTTATAAATAGCATAAGCAAATAACATAACCATGCATTTGTGAGCACAGACAGCACCCTGTGACTCATTCTGAGCTGCTTTGGCTATTTCTCCCAGATCTTTGTCTATCACTGATGATGATCTCCATCAGTACACGGGCACCAGCCTGAGGACGTGAGCTCATAATCTGCAGTGTGACTCATACAGATGTTCTGCTTTTCTCAGGTGTGTTTCACTTCAGTCCTAAACTCCTCAAGGATGCAGCAATGATGGTGGTGTGTGATGCAGTGCTGCGTGCTCATTAAAAACACACATGCATTCCCTGCTCCCTGCCTCCCAATTCTGACACTGCTGATGTTTGGAGAGCAGATATCAGACCAGAAAACCCCAATCAGACTGCATAGAGAATCTGATTTCAAAGCAACGTCTGATCTCTAAACAGAGCATTTTATTGCCATGATCAGACCACAGGACGTGCTTTAAACTTAATTTAGGTTTTGATCCATGAATAAAGCATGCATCTATAAGAGAATAACAAATAATAGCACAGGAATAAAATTGCCTGCATAAAGAGATCAGACCATGCACTGAAATGTAACGCCATCAGGTCACAGGATGAACTTTGATCTCAGTGCATAGTCTGATTCCTGCATCACAAACAAAGTTCATGGTCTGATCTGTGGTTATACAATATGTAGCCAACAAAACACATGATCTGTAACCTATGCATGGTTTTATCTCCAAATAGAAAGTCAATAAAACCCTTATTAGCTTGATTTGCACTGATGTGCACTGTCTGGTCTCTAAATAGAGAATGCAGAGTCAATAAAATACATGTTCTGCTATGCATGCGTGATCTGAATACATTAATAAAGATCATGCATTAAAATAAAAGGCATCACATCTGGACGTGCCTGTATGTCAGTGAGCGGGTTTGATCTCAACATAGCACAAAATCAATAAAGATGCATGATCTGATCTCTGGATATAGTTTACAAGATGATGCATGACATGGTTTCTGAACAAACAGCCTCTGTGAATTAACAATAAAGATATAACTAGCAATAACAGAGAGACAGGACAGTGCATGGTAATTGGACCCGTTAGCCTCTGCACTCACCTCTGGAAACTATTAACCCTCTTCATCTCGCCAATTCGAAAATAAAAACGCACTAAATCAATCAGATGATGAAAATGAATCAGATGTCCTCGGCCTGCGACGAAATCCCCATTCACAAAAACCAATCCCCGGTCGAAACGAAACGCGTCCGTGCCACCATAACTGCTCAGATACACCCGAAATCATCCGTAAGAGTCCGTTCTGTCACATCATTCCAACTTGCGTCCGATCCCTCTCGCGTTCTGTGCCTATTAAGAGTTTTACATTTTAAGCATTTCTTTTTTTTCGGCACACTTGATTGACGGGGCCTTCAGCCAATGGGAGCGCGGTCGGCGTGAGGCGCTCGATGCGCTCAACCAATCATCGGCGGGAATGATATCGCTTTGTTTGACGCAACAATGGGAGGGCGGGGCGTACGCTGGCGAGAGAGTTGCCATACCTGTCTGAGTGTGTCCTGTTATTCAAAGTGACACTGGAAAGGACAAATGACGCTTTACCTTTGTCATTCAGCTGAAATATAAAACTATAATTATTAAGTGTAACTATAACCATAACCTAATGACATGTTTAATCCTTAAAATACCTTGGAGTAGCACCATGGTATTTGCATGTGGTAATCATTGACTGCTTCGGTGTCCAAGGACACATTTAATAGTATTAAGTAGCCTACTTTAAGCTAGCATGTAAATACCATGGTATATGGAAATAGTAATCACCAACCTTCAAATCAATTAAATTTACCACGACACACAATATCCAACCAACCACTAAACAAAACTTAAAAAATATCAATGAAAACATGTTGCAACTAATGCTAAAGGCAAACTTGCACAATATTAATGTGAAACAGTGTGTTTGGGTGAAGAGCCGCCGTGGCTCAGGGATTCTGTGACCAGTTTATTACATAAACCAGCAGCAATGGCATTAGATGTCACAGAACATTTATGTAAGGCTGTTAACTGAATTGAGAAGAAGTTGGCATCGTGTTTTGCTACATTTTGTGTGTTTTCCAGGAAAAAAAAAAAACATCCAGACGTCCTTCAGAAATGAAAATGTCTTGTTCTGAGAGATGTCAAATTGTTTTTCATTGGTACAAGCATGAAGTGTAGTTTTCCTTAAAGTAGGCCATTGTAGTATATAGGAACTTTGTTGAATATTAATATGGTAATCATTCAGTACAATGTTGACAGTAACAAGATCTATTAACTGCACTACAGACAGATTTACATGTCTGACTGAAGGTCTAATTGCCTCAGACTTTAAATATTTGCCAGGTCATCTGATTATAAAGAGCATGACTTTGCTAAAGTTATGAAAATGTTACGTCTGAGTGTTCTTGGAAGTTTTTAAAATGTAAATTCTTGGTTATGTGAATGTTAGAGACATCATTAAGGGAATGTTCCAATTTAGAATGTTGCAAACATTATGGGAATGTTACATATATATTGTTCTCTGAACCATCTGAAATAAGTAGTAATGTTTTAAAAAAAATAAAGTTAGTCCAACTAAACTGTTTCAGAAAAACATTCCATAAACAATGTTTCTGTGCTAACATTTTGAGAACTTTATTAAAGACCAGATAACTGAACAAACGTCCTATCCGTGTTACTAAAAGAATGTTTGTATGCGCCCAGCTAACAGGGAACGTTCTCAGAAGTTTGGCTAACGTTCTGGAAAGGTTCTCTTAACGTTATGCAAAAACATTCTTCTAGTAAAGTTAATTGAACATGCATTCAAAGTTATCTGGTCTTTAATAATGTTCTCAAAACCTAAGCACAAATACTTCATTCATGGTGCTTTTTTCTGTAATGTTTAAGTTTAAGTTTTTTTCAAATGTTTTTTACAAAAGTAAAGTAAGTTTTTCTTAACGCTCTGAGAACATTCAGAAATAACATTTTCATAACTTAATGGGAATGTTAGCAAAATGTTCTTACTCCATTCTGACAGTGGGCATATGTCTGCATTTGAACACTTCCTCAGAATGGTTCTTCTTTTCTGTGGTGCTGTTTCATCCCACAATGCACCAGAAATAGAACCGAGAAGTGAAAACACATGAATCAAACAATGAAAAAATATTGCAAGCAAAACTGCAGCTAATTAATACCTCCTGAAAACCTGTGATTTTTATTTGCAGGACAGATAGAGGACAAGGTAGAGTACTATATGAGTTTAAATGACACCAGCCCAAGCATGTCTAAACGTAAGAGCGGTTGGATAATGTGTGCTTTAGTTTCTTAGGCAAATGCAAGATAACTGTATCCACATAAATCCACAAGAAACAATGACAGAGGCCATTAGAAGCCATGTGCGTTTATGGAAATTGCAATCATTGCGTGGTAGTCAAAACCAAAAAACCCCGGAACAAAAAAAACACAATAACACTAAAGCTGAAACAACTCCTCCTTCTCTAGAGGAAGTTAAGAGGGCTAAATAAACCGGAGAAACTAAAACAAAACACTAACACTAAATCCCATCCTTCAATCCCTCATTACGTATTTCTCAACAGTCAAAACATTCAAACCTAATGTTCCTGTCCGCAAACATTAACATACGGAGCCAAAAAATATATATATTCTAAGAATGTTTTGCTAATGTTCCCATTAAGTTTTGAAAATGTTACTTCTGAATGTTCTATATGTTCCATATGTTATATGTTGAATGTTCTATATATATTATGCGAATATTAAAGGGATAGTTCACCCAAAAATGAAAATACTTTAATTTAGACACCCTTAACTTTTTTCCAACCCTGTATAAGCATATTTCTTCTTCTGAACACAAAAGAATATATTTTGAAGATTGTTGGTAACATAGCCACTGACTTCCATATTAGGCCTATGTTTTTCCAGACTATGGAAATCAGTGGCTAGCGTCAACTATTTGGTTGCCAAATTTCTTCAAAATATCTTCTTTTGTATTCAACAGCTGTAAGAAATTCATTAGGGGGAGTAAATGATGACGGAAACTTCATTCTTTGGTGAACTATCCCTTTAAGGGAACATTCCATTTTATATATTTTTTTTTTTCAATTATGGGAATGTTACTTTTGAAGGTTTTCAGAACATTCTGAAACAAATATTAATATTTAAAAACCGTTAGTTGACTTAACATTTCAGAAATGCGATGTTTAATGAATAACATTTTAGTGCTAACATTTTGAGAACATTATTAAAAATCACATAACTTCTCAGCTAACAAAAATATGTTCTAAGAATGTTTCGCCATCGTTTCAAGTTTGTCATTCAGCTGAAATATAAAACTCGTTTCAACATTGTTTCAGAATGATCTCGGAACATTCAAAACATTCAAATCATAAATGTTTTTAAAAACTTTTTTCTTGGTTATATACTCTATGTATATACTCTAAAGGTAACGTAGCCTAACATAATGTTCTTATTATAAAAGACTACCCATAGATCCAGGTCACCAAACGAACAATATTTTTCACCTTGTCTTGTGGTAAAGGTCCAGAGGGACTAGAAAATGAAAGTACACCCAGATAGTTTTTGCGCAGCATGTGTTCCCTGCGTGAAACATCTCTAATTACTCTTTCATGGACTGTAAGAGTGAACCACAGTGACATAACAAAAGGGGCCACCTGAGAGGAGAAAGCTGAAATAATATCCCCGAGAGCCGGGACGAACACGCTGCCAAACACAGCGCTGACCTCCCAGAATCCTCTCTGTCTGTCTCCTGACAGCACTGACAGAACCTGTCAGGATCGTCCCGCGTCAAGCATGCTCCCTTGACCCTATTTCTGTTATGGAAATCTGTCCCAGATCTGTCCTCAGTCAGTTGTTCCCTTGCATTTAAAATAACACCAAGCAAAACTCTTTTCTAGCTAACAGAGCCAATGCTAAAACTTTGCTTGTATTTTGCTAGGATCTTCATTAAAGACCCCATAAAATAGCTTGATGAGTAATTATCATAATGGAAATGAAACTGAAAGCATATGTGTCTTTTTTTGAACTTGTAAGGGATCTTCAGACATATGTTAGTGGAACATAGCGCTATCTTCTGTTATCTTTACGTTAAATATTCACTCTGTGCTATGAGTCACTCAACCTTTGAAACAGACAATGTGTGTGTGTGTGTGTGTGTGTGTCAATGATGGTTCAACGGCAATAAACTTCTACAGATATGATTGTGTTAAATTATCATATCTAATCAACACCTCTGCTGGCAAGCATTTTTATGATGCTCTATTTGAATAAATTATGCGTAAGGGCCTACGCACAGAAATGTCCCGTGGTAGCCATAATTTCCACCAAATAGTAGCCTAACTAGTTATAAAACCAAAAGTTTGGGGTTGGTAAAAATTATGGCTCCAGCTACTGACAGTAGTTTAGTTGGGTATATGCTCTTATACTCAAATATTTTTTTTGTTATAATTCCATTTTTTTTTCTTCATATATTATAATTGTTATGATTTAAATATTTTATTAATTTTATTATTGCTTATTATATTTTTTGCATATAATGTATCGCTTATATTTACATTTTTACTCATTTTATAGCCTTCACTTTGCTTGTAGGACAAGACAGAATAAATTGATTTTCATTTTAAAACATAAAATGTGCCTTCATTCCACCAACTGATGACAAAATGATTAACAGGATTAGTTGCATCTCTGAAACGTATCTTTCAGAATCATTCTGGAGGAAAGTATTTATAAATATATAATCCTGTAATATATTTCCTGCATTTGTTTAAGTGTCTCCCCTCTGAGAAACCAAAGTGTAAAAATAGCTAGTAAGTACGAAGTAGAATGACGAAAAGCTCAGCGGCTAATGGGGTCAAGACCTCTGTGACAAAACAGCGCGTCAAACCCTCACGGCACACCCAAACAAAAACATTGATGTGTTTTATGTAAAGTTTCAGTTTAACCTCCAAACAACCTCAGCCGTGGTTTCTGATGGATAATCTAATCCACAAGCCAATGAGATCAATGTGTGTGAGCCGTCAACTCAGAATAGATGCACGATGTTGTCTTAAACAATTGTTCATAAACCAATCACTGGCACAGAAACGTCTGACCTCTGATTCACTGATTCATGGGTCAAACTGTTCAGAAAAAGACTCTTTGCTCTTTTAGCTCAGGAGACTTAATGACATCGTATGTTACATCACATTTAAATGCCAGCTCTGTCTCAGATGTTTCTCCAGAAATAGTCAATAGTTAGCTAAGAATGTTTGTAATTTTAATATAAAAGACTGTGCTGTGATCACCTGCTAATAGGCTAATAAATTCCTCCCAAATTTTGGTTATAAAAACGTTGGGACATTGTTTTAACATTTGTCCAGCCTTAAATATTACATAAACATTTCTTACAGTGTTCTACTAACTTTATTTATAAATTACTAACATTATTTGAACTTTTTTTTTACATTCTAAGAACGTTAAAATTTCAATTCTTTTTGTTGTGATTAGAATGTTATTTAAATGTTACAAAAATGTTTCTTATAGTGTTCTACTAACTTTTTCACCCAAAATATAACGTAATTTAAATGTTTTTTTATATGTTTACATTTACATTTTTGTTTGTGATTAAACTGTTATTTTAAAGTGACTAAAAGGTTTCTTAAACATCCTAGTTTTATTTCTACTCAAAGTATAATGTTATTTGAATGTTTGTTTGTAACATTCTAAGAATGTTAAAATGTCCAGTTTTTTACTTAAAGCTTACAAAAACATGTCTTAGAACATTCAAGTTCAGATAACATCATAAGGACATTCCAAGAATGTTGTTTAAGAACGTTTTCTCTTAACATTATGAGAATGTATATCAAATATTACTAAAGTTAAAAGGATGTTCAATACACATTATTTTAAGAACGTTTTGTCCTTAACTTTAAAAAAAAAAAAAAAACATTAGTAAAAGTTAGTATAAGTTGTGAGGGAACGCTTTAAGTAATTTTACAGTACAATACTGTAAAATGTACAGAATTTGGAAGTAAATGCGAACCATCATCTTTTAATTTACAGTGAAAATTCCTAAACTGACATTCCCACAATCCCCAGCGTGAGACTTATTTACCATAAATTTAAGTGCAGTCCTAAAATGTTGCTACAGTTAACGGTAAAGTTCTGGCAAGCTGTACAGCTAATGATTTCTGTACCGTAAATTTCACTGAGTGTTCAAATCATTAAATCCTGGAAGAATCCTTTAGGTTCATACTAAGATTTTGTTTCCCAGACTGAGAAACCTCCTCTTGTTCTCCACTGAATCTCAAAGCTGTTCAAGAAAAACAGATGAGACATTAAAGAGATGTTTTTGTTGTTGTTGTTTACTCACCGTTTCTCCTGATAATCCAATCCTGACACGATTCAATCTCGTACAGAAGTTATGAGTTATTAAAAAAAATATGTTTTACGCAAGTTATAAAATGATAGATACCCTTTGTGTATGTACAGTAGATAGAAAAGATAACTTGAGCTGTTGAGCAGCCGTTATCAGTCCGTCTCCTTCCAGCCTGTCAGACCAAAGTACTCTTTTTCTCGGCGCCCGGAGGATCGTAAGTGGTCACCATCTTGTTCTGGTCCCACCTGGCATTAGCGGACGAACTCTGCATGACCACCAGCCGGATGGGAGCGGGGTTGACGTTGGGCACGGGGTCGGGTGCGTACTCCTTGGTGGGGTCCTTGCCCTGGCAGTCGTAGAGGATGCAGGAGATGAGGAAGACGAGGAGGAGGATGACATAGCTGGCGATCAGGATGATGAGGTTGAGGGTGACCGGGTCTATCTCCACATCGTCAGCGATGAAGCTCATGGTGGCGGCGGGACGGTGAAGGACTGAGCAGTGTGAGCCGTATCTCAGGACAGATAGACCTGTGAGGGATTAGTTGACACAAATCTCTCTCTCATTCTGCGTCTCTCTCTACTTTCCTGTCTGTCTCTCAATTCAGTTTAATGTGCTTTATTGGCACATTGACTAATAATCGTACATCTGTATCGCCAGAGCATTTGCAGCTTATGTCTCTATCATATTTCAGTGTTTTATTGGCATCACAAACAAAATAAAATAAAAAATAAAAAATAAAAAAATTGTGCATAACTGCGCCCTGATATAATGTTAAACGGACAAAGAATGATAAAACGGATGGTGTTTGACACTAAAAACAGTGTCTGGGTCTAAAAATACTTTAATCTATGGCAGACTTCTTACCTTTAGCTTCTTCAGTATGTAGAACAAGACTGGATAAAGAAATCAGGAGCCCAGATTCAAGTAACTACAGTAGCTCCATTTTCAGATATATATACACATAGGCCTAATGGATGGGGGTCAGTTAGACCTTTATGTTTTTAAGGCTGCATTTATTTATTCAAAACTACAGTGAAAATCGTAAAATAGATACAATTTAAAAATAACTTGTTTTCTATTTGTATATATTGTAAAATGCAATTTATTGCTGTGATCAAAGCTGAATTTTCAGCATCATTACTCCAGTCTTCAGTTGCACGGTCCTTCAGAAATCATTCTAATATGAAACATTTCTGATTATTATCAATGTTGAAAACAGCTGCTTCATATTTTTGTGGAAACTCTGAAATGTTTATTTATTTATTTATTTTGATAAATATAAAGTTCAAAAGAACTGCATTTTTTTGGTACAGAAATCTTGTTGAGAACTGACATCATACATGCACTAAATCACTGTACGCATATGCACATATATTTATAAATGCATAAATGCATAAATTAATGTATATAATTGGTATTCTACTGACTCCAGCAAAACATTACTGCAGCCTGATATCTAGGTTTTGATGGAGATGAGGCCTTGTTGCTATTGTTTTCTTTGGTTCATGTCTTTAAGACTCACTGATTGTGTGTATGTGTGTGTGTGTGTGTGTGTGTGTGTGTGTGTGTGTGTGTGTCTGTGTGTGTGTGTGTGTGTGTGTATAATACAGCGCAGGGCTCCTGTGTAATCCTAATCTTGATTGTGAGGAGGGATTGAACCATCTGTTTTAGCAGCGTTCACTCTAAATCTATCACACGCACGACATAGAGACAAAAACCACCACTGGAGACAATGTTATCATCCTCAACTAAAAAAACAGAAATAGCCCTAACCCTAACCCTAATTAATCCTGAACTACAATGAAACTGAAGGCTTGAAAATGCAAACAAACAAACAAACAATGTAAGAAAAACTGAGCATAAACTAAAATGCAACTAAAGGCTCCAAAATGCAATAAATAAATTAAAAATGGCACTAAAATCTAAAAATAACAAACTACTGTATAATCTAAAATGCAAACTTATTTATGTATTTAAAAAAAAATAATAGAAAACACTTAAAAAAATAGCAAACAAATACACTAACCACTATATATTTTTCCTGTTCAGGCTCCAAAATGCACTGAATGAATGAAAAACCTGACCTTAAAATAAAATTAAATGTAAAGGCTCCAAATTGCAAAATAAAAAAACAAAAAAACAAAATGAAAACACACACACACACACACACACACACACACACACACACACACACACACACACACACACACACACACACACACACTTTATTATAAACAATAAAAGATTAATACAACCTTATTTAAGTAAAATAAAATAAAATTGAATGAATGCATGAATAAATAAATAAAGACTAAAAAAATGCAGCAATCAAATAAATTTAATTTAAATGTTTCCTGTTTAGGGACAAATATAAATTTTAATGCTTAAAACTTTGTAGAAAAAAAAGACAGCTTTGGTGAATTTAAGTTATTTTAATTTCATTAAAAATAATATAGTTGAATCTGATTTTTGAAATGTTATGGCAATGAATGGGGAAATGCATATTGCCTGATATTCCTTAAACAGAGTTTAAAAAACTGAAAATGCAAATTGGAAATGCCCTGTTAATCATATCAGTCTCTCATAGCTAATTATGTCAGAGAAAAATAAATGAGACATAAATGGTGCAAATTTATTAGCTATGCAAGGCCTAGTAAAGCTAAATCTGAATTTATATCTGACAAACAGCAAGAGACAGATATAAATAGATGAATGTACAGATCAGAAATGGTGAAATTCGTATACAGGTCAAATTCAGTGCAAAGTCTCTTCTGAGCAGCAGAGGGCAGAAGAGCTCAAGGCTGAATAATACAGGCCACAATCCTCAAGAACACGTGAACTTTCACCCAGAGTGATTTGAATATGCTTTGAGCTTTGAGCAGATATAAGGCTTCTTGTATATATATATATATATATATTAGGGCTGTCAAATGATTAATCACGATTAATCACATCCAAAATAAAAGTTTTGTTTACATAATATATGTATGTGTACAGGGTATATTTATTATGTATATATAAATACACACACATAAATTATATATTTAGAAAATATTTACATGTATATACATTTATATATTTATATTCTTATATTTTATATTATATATAAATATATTTAATATATAAACATAACATATTCTTCTTAAATATATACATGCATGTGTGTGTATTTATATATACATAATAAATATACACAGTATACACACATATATTATGTAAACAAAACTTTTATTTTGGATGTGATTAATCGTGATTAATCATTTGACAGCCCTAATATATATATATATATATATATATATATATAAAGCTAGAGTTGTACTCTTATATTATTTACAATGCTGCAGTGAAAGTGCATTGAGTTCATGAAATGATTAGTAATTATTTAGATGCAAAAGCCACTAATCTTGACATTTAAGTAATTTAATACTTAAATACTAGAGGTTTAATCACATCACTAACACTAATAAGAGCAATAATAGTAAAAACTGTTAATAATTAGAAGAGCTCTGATGGCTCTCAGCCTGAAGAACAGATTGTTGCCTTCATTCACTCTGCTGACATTATCAAGCTGATAAGTGATAACTCTGAGATACAGCGGCACCACAACATCTGTGCATGCATTCTGAAATCACAAGCTGTTTTTCAGTGAGTCAGACATTTATGTAATGAATAAGCAGGAATGAAATGTTTTTTGCCATATCAGTTTGTGTATTCAGAGGTGCGGGTGGAGTTTGTCCTGTCTATGGTGCCAAAATCCAGAAACAGAGACAGCGAATGTTTTACCTCCAGCTCCCAGAATCAGGTTTGATAACGTCAGAATTCAAACTTTATTTTTGACTGACACCCATAAAGAGTTTGTCACATTTATTCCTGCATCCATGTGCCACTGTGCGTTTACTCTGGTGGCAAATACATTTTTCCTCTCTCGCATGCAGTTCCCTTTATTTGTTTTTTATTAAAGTGACATTTTACAATTGTTAGGCTTATTGTTGAATCAGTTTGAGAATGCAAAAAAAAATAGCAAAACAATAAATAATATTCTTTTCCATTAATTAGTCAAATTAGACTGCAAAGCACTCTGGTTGTTTTGTGAATCGCAAAAGAATCGTTCATTCTAGTCTATTCTTTCAATGCGTCGGTCAGTCTCCAACATAAATCGATTGTTTTTTAATCGCATAAGAGTCGTTCATTCTAGTCGACTCTTTTCGAGGAATCAGTCAAATCAGTTCGCAAAGCAGTCTGAACGCATCCTGTCACAATTTGACAATTACTAATTTGCATAAAGTGAGTATAATATGATGATATTTCTCGTGCAAACTGTGCACAGAAAGGCCAGCTGCACAATGGGTCAGAACTGAAATTGAACATTGCATTGCAACATCTGACTTGCATGTGGCGCCGTTTTTTTCTCCCTAAAGTTCACGGGGAACTTATACACCAAAAATTCAAAAGATTATTAAAAAAAATATAAACAGCTGAGGTCAAAAAAGGTCAAAGACAGACTTTCTCAATGTCTTTGGCAACAGTTTGCGTCGGAGGACATTTGGTCATTAATGATGATAAACCAAAAAGACTGATATCAGGGGTTTACCAAACTGAAATTCTGTAGCTTAATCCATTTTCACACTCATTAAGAGCCAATAAACTATCATTTGGAAGCTTCGTTGGAAGAAAAAGCACAAGCACATCTACAGTTTGCTTGTAAAGTTCTGTTCAGTTTACAAAAACACAAGAACTGCCAGAGATTTCCAAATGAACTCACGTATAAGAGCCGTGTGTGTTTTTCCTGTGCTGAGAGACTGGCATGTTTGTTTGTGTTTCTGTACTGGTATGGTTTATCAGGTGTGTGTGTGTGTGTGTGTGTGTGTGTGTGTGTGTGTGTGTGTGAACTGCTCTGAGCCTATTTATTCTGAACTGTGGAGAAGGGTCCATTAGACATGGGCAGCGAGACTTATTCGATTATGAGAGAGAGAGACTGAACTTCATACCCTGAATGTTCACACACACACCTGCCAGTACAGAATATATGTGTGTTTATGAATAAACAGAATAATAGGCCTATTTAATTGAGTATACTAAACGCAGTAAAATATGTTTTATCATATTGCTTGGTAAGGTGTTCTGAGTGGTTTCTAGGTCATTTTTTGAATGATTTGTTTCACAAATCGCAAAAAAAATTATTCATTCTAGTTGATTCTTTTCAGTGAATCAGTTAACAAAACTGTCAGACTTGTGAATTGACTTGACTTGACTTGTGAATCGCAAAGGAATCGTTCATTAAAGGGTATTCTTTTGACTGAATCGGTCAAATTGGTTGGTAGAGCGGTCTGAAGTATCATTTTGCAAATCGTAAAAGAATTGTTCTAATCCATTATTTTAATAGAAAAGGTAAAATCGGTATGTACAGCAGTCTAAATGACTCGTTTCGTGAATCGCAAGGTTCAGAAAAGTAGCCCTAACGACTCATTTCGCGAATCACAATATTGGCTTTACAGAAAACTCGCTGATCATTCAGGAAAAATACCAATATCCGAAAACATGTAGCCCTAAAAAAACAATACTCATTTCGCGAATCACAATATCATACTAGTCGATTCCGCTTAATGAATCAGTTGGTTCGCAAAGTGGCCTTAATGACTCATTTTGTGAATGTGGTCTGAACGACTGTTGTGGATTATATAAAAAAAAAAACAATCATTCTAATCGATTATTTTCAATGAATCGGTCAAACTGTCTAAACGACTCGTGAATTGCGAATCCTAAACACTATCCTCAAACAAAATGCAGTTGGAAGACAGTGTTCACGTAAGCTCAACCTGTGATTTTGGATATTAATTCTGAGCAATAATTTGACTCAAAAAAACTCCCTGAAAATGTAATGAGTGTATGTTTGTGCTCGTGTGAATGCAAACCTGCGATGTTACTCGGTCTGTGAGGTGTCTGGGAACCCTTTCCTTCCTGAGGGCTGCAGTGTTTGTGTTAGATCAGCCGAAAGCCCTTCTTCTGGGTGTGGGAACCAACTCCTCCCTGGACTCCACATTTCCTCTAGAGCGGCCCAAGCAGACCAATGTGGGGTGCGTTTCTCAAAAGCATCGTTGACTAACTTTGGTCATTAGTTCCATTAAACTTGGTAACAAATGACAGAACTTGTGACCATATTTGCTTTTGGGAAACGCACCCCATATCTACTGCCATACGGCCAACATTCAACACGCACGTCAGAACGTACACACTGGTTTCACTGAGAAACACATAACCGCATGTTCACAAATAATATATAATATGTCAAATAGACAGGCCATTTTATATTATAGTTTGCCTTCTGAAATACAGTTTGTTTGAGACTAGATTAGGTATCAGTTTATATTCTAATCAAATATACAAAGAAATGAGATAGTTGTCATCCAGTAATCAATTGTGGATAGCAACTCAGATCATTTGAATAGAAGTGTTTAAGTTAATTTAAGCAATTTCGGCAAAAGAGCTAGAAATTACTCCATTTAATCTCACTGCTGTCTAGTAAACAATTGAGATATTTTTTACCATGGGTTGTATGTGGCATAAATTAAAGGGGTCATATGATGTTTGCCTAAAAGAATTTTTTTTTTTTGTATTTGGTGTAATGAAATGTGTTTATGCGGTTTAAGGTTAAAAAAACACATTATTTTCCTCATACTGTACATTATTGTTTCCCCTCTATGCCCCGCCTTCTGAAACGCATCGTTTTTTACAAAGCTCATCGATCTGAAAAGCAAGGTGTGCTGTGATTGGCCAGCTATCCAGTGCATTGTGATTGGCCAAATGTTTTCAAGCGTATGACGAAAATGTTAAGCCCCTCAACATATACTGTTATGGTGTCTCCCGGTCAGAACACCGGCATGACAGGACAAAAACAATAAAACCCATTACAAACGAGGCAGTTGTTGCATCCAGTGGGACATAATTACTGATTATAATGACTTATACTGTCTTTTTACGTGTTGCGTTGCATGCATGTCTGCATTTGTGATCGGAGAAAACGACAAACAACAAGTGCTACTCTACACTGCTCAAAATTCACGTTTGAATCATCAGTGGCAAATCCTTTACATATGTAAACCTACTTACATACCGTGAGTCAGAAGTGCCAGACTGTCCTTGCAAAGATTGAGGAACGGCCTGCGGCTTGAGTGAGCAGCAGCCAGCGGTTATAACAAGGAATGGTTGGCAGATTCGACGAAGGAGCGGCCGGGGGTTGCGGCAACCACGTGATGATCCCGGGCTGGACTCCGCTCTGTCCACGGTGAGCGTGAAGTTGATGTATTTCCTCAGCGACCAGCACGGATCAGCTCCAGGCATGACGAAGCGGATATCGTCCTCTTTTGGAAGGCCAAACAAAGTAGTTTCATTTTTACAATGAAACACACAGCTTCTACATAAAACTTATCACTCTGCAACAACAATAATGCGGTGTTATGCAAATCTTCCCACATGAACATTTTGGCGGTGTTATGCAAATCTTCCCAAATAGTGACGTAGAGATGTGGGAGTGTGTTAGAACGAGCTGTTTTAGGGGGGCGTGGACAAATCTTAACTTTTATAAAGAATATCTCTTTGGATTTGAGACTTTAGTCTTTGTAACTTTACAGATCTTCTTTATTCACCAAGAGCTTGTAACACTCCAAAGAGAAAGGAAAAATTAAAATCGCCTCATATGACCCCTTTAAATCAGCAGTTTTCTAAAGGCGTCACCTGTATATTTAGTTGTCTTATGATGGTCAGAGGCAAAACTGCTGTGATGGAAATAATATGAGGTGAGAGGAAAAACTATATTTCAGTGCTTTTGCGAGCAAAAACAAAATTATTTGGTAGATGCAATAGTTTTGCGAGAAACCTCAAAGTTTCTCTGGGGAAAGCAATATTTTTGCAAGAGAACACAAATGTTTTGCTAGTAAATGCAGAGTTTCTTGGGGCAATGCAATAGTTTTGTGAGAGAATGCAACATTTTTCGGAAGAACGCAAATGTTTTGCGGAATAATACAAATGTTTTGCAAGTGATTGCGGTTTCTTTGGGCAACATAGTTTGCGAGAGAATGCAAATGTTTTGCATGTGAACACAAAGAGAATAAAAAAAATAATAATTCATCCCATCTCATATTTTTTCCATCACTGTCTCTTTAGGAGTGCCTTAGTAACTTGTTAGCATCTTTAAATTTATCTTAAATAGAAAGTTTTATGTGAAATGTGTTTCATGACTTCTTTGAGTCATGAGGGTTCACAAGAGTTTACTGTGAAACTGTTTCAGCACACAGTCCAGAAGTAAATGATCTGCTGGTTTTGTATTCTTCAATGCACCAGTCTTCCTGTGACTAAATACATAACAGACCCTCAACCATCTTGTCACAGCGCTTTAATGCGTCTCCGGAGGTTGACGGATGAACTGTGAGCTTTTTCTCACAGCAGGCCGAGGTAAGATAAAAGGAAACATAGCGCTGTGAAGTCTGTACCTCTCATGACATCACCGTTAAATGCTTCCCGACCTCCACAGCTGCTGAGCGAGACACACCCTCATGCTTCCTGCATGAACCATCTCAACAATTCACATCATTTACCCTGGGAAAAACGCCTCACTGCCAGCAAAAAATGAGAAACCCCTTGTTATTTAGTGGTCACAAAAGCCTAATAAAATAACCCATGATTTCATTTTAATAGTGTGTCCCAACCCAGATCAGAGTGGACACTGATGTAATCTCGTAAAGAGATCATGGGTGGATTTAATATTAGATGTTTCGTTCAGAACTACTGTTTAAAGCTGCTGAATAATAATTTAAAGTCCACTTAAAGGTGCCATAGAATGCACTGATACAATATTTTGCATTGTTCTCTGATGTTCCCACAGTGTGTATGTGAAGTATCTCAAAATACCACACGGATAATTTTTTATAGCTTGTTGAAATTGCCACTTTTAGGGTATTAGCCAAAATATGCTGTTTTTTGTGTTTGTCCCCTTTAAATGAAAATGAGCTTGTGCTCCCGCCACCCTTTTCAGAAAAGTGCGGAGCTTTAAGAGCTCATGCAAACGCAAATACCAACTACCACACACCTAAAAACAATCATACCATTATAACGACAACACAACATCACCAAATGCAATTTTTAACTACCACATTCCTATTTATAATCATTCTGGTAGCACGTGAAGGCAACATCAGTGAAAACAGACAGACAATGATAGCTTCAGCAACATTAGCCTTACAGAGAGCCAAGAAGCTCTTCTGGAAAACAAATTATGATGCGTGATGCTTACTTTGTCTGGAGTCTGGATGTTTGCGCACAAAGCTATGGTATCGATCCCTCTTTCAGAAGCAATCTTTGCACAACTCCAGCACTGAACTGACCCTCGTTTGTGAAGCAGTCTGACGTAAAAAGGGGGGGGGGGGTTGCAGCAGCTACAGCAAGAAAACAGTAATGGCGGGCCGCTGCTTCTCACTCAGTGCTGTGTATATGCTAATAGGGCAGAGAGCGTCACAAATAGGCGGGACATTTTCCCGACTATAATGTCATAGTAGTGAGTATTCTGGAACTGCTAGTGTGTAGAGACTGTTCATGATTTATTGGGATTATAAAACAATGAGTGGGATTTTTACCATTATAGGCTGGTTGTTTTCACACTGTGGCCACACAACTGTGTTCAAACACCTTATAAGAGTGATATTTGCATTCTATGACACCTTTAAGTCAAAATGTAAAGTCATTATTTGCAGGTAATTTCAATGATGTTCTTTATTGCGGAAAATAATGTCTTTTCCCACTGTTTTAATAAAAAATTGAGGTCAAAAAAAAAGAAACATGGATGAATAAATTGTTCATAATAAGACCAATAACATGCATTTAGAAACTAGATGAATTCCCATTTCATGGTGACTATAAAACCCTGTGGATGCTGACACATCCATTTTTGTTGAATCAATTTAAAAAGCAGTCTGAACACTATACATATAGTATATATGTATACATAGTATACATATACATTATATGAATAGCAAAGGAGTAATTAATTCTAGTCTGTTCTTTTCAAAGAAAAGGATGAATCGTTTCGCAAAGCTCTCTGAACGACTCGTTTTGCAAATTGCAAAAGATTCATTCAGACTAGTTTAGTCAATTATTTTAGTTAATTGGTTAAATCAATTAGCAAAGCTGTCTAAGTGACTTATTTTGTGAATCGCAAAAGAATCGCTCATTTGATTCATTTAAGCGGTCAAATTGGTTTGTAAAGCAGTATGAATGACTTATTTCACGAATTCCAAAATAATTGTTCACTCTGATAGATTCTTTTCAATTAATCTGTTTACTTCCATTACGATTTTTCTTTAAAACACTTAGTCCCTGTCCACACGGAGAGGCGTTTAGCTGTATACATAAAAAAATTTAAAAATTTGTATCGTATCAGCGTTTCGTCCAGACGGATCCGGCTGGTAGCCTGAAACCAAATTTTTTTTGAAACCGGGTCCCAGAGTGGATAAATCTGAAAACTACGCTCTTGCGTTTTCATGTGTACAGCCAATCCGTATATTTTGTGAAACGATGATGTCATGATCCCCACGTCTCGACCCTAGTCAGACACAGCTACGTCACGTAACAACAACGATGGTGGATTACTTGGCAATGCCACTTATTTTGCTTTCGATACGATACCGATACTTTTAAAGGCCATTATCGTCGATATTAAAGCGAATACAATGCTTAAACTGAACTTTTAAATTACGAAATGTATTAAATTAATCAATTACTAAGAGTCAAATGAGTAATGATATCCACTAAACTTTATAATTGAAATGTATTTTAACATTCAATATGCCTTGATTGCAACTTATTAGGTTACACGTGGTTAAAATATGTTTACTGTTGTGGTAACCATGGAAATCTACAAAAACTACAGTTGAACTACAGTCACTTTAGTAAAACCATGGTATATTTTCATAAGGGACTGGCAGTGACATGCTGTTGCATGCATAATAAGCAACCATTTTATCATGACCGTGCATGATTTATACTAACATTACAGAACATGGTTAATATAAACTTTTAACGTTCAATTTAAATAAATGTAATTGCACAAACTAAAAAACATCAATGCTTTCTTATAATACTTTTGGAAAGCACAGCCCTGTTTGAATGCACTGTCCGAATTGTGTTAACACTCTCTGTGACTGATTAGTTCTGTCCTGCAACAGTTGCATGTGTTCAGATGAGCAGGAAAATAATACTATACAAAACAATAATACTATAATTTATTTATTTATTCCAATTCAATGCGCATTGTACTCATTATTTTTTCTTTTTTCTTTTTTGTTAAATAAACAAAATCACTAGTAAATAAAACACATTAGTTTCGATATTTTTTATTTGAGTATCGATACATTCGATACTCGCATCAGTATCGATTTATATCGATACTTAAGGATCGATACGACCATCAAATGGCGGACTACATGCTTGTGTTCATGCTGCAGGAGCTACTGAGCCTATTAGCTTTACTAAAGAAAAATCATAAATTACTAAAGCAAAAATGTTTGTAAACACCTCGCAAGGTTTATGCACATGCTCCTAGTCTTCTCCGTTTTTAGTGTATCTATGTGGCACAATTATAGCGACACATACTGGTCTGTCATGTATCAGTTTCAGTGGTTTCGTGTGTATGGAATTTTTTTTTTTTTAGAACGAGGGGAAAAAAAGGATTGGATAGGGAAAGCTCTGGCGTCGTGTGGATGTGGCCTTAGAGACAAGGGTTTTTTTTTTTTGTTATGATCAGATCAATGTTATGCAACAATTACTGTTTTTTTTTTTTTCTCGTCTAGAACTACCTTTCCTTCAGACATTGGCACTTTTGGTAGAAATCGTTTCTATGAACTACACACAAGTTCATATTGCAGGAGTGTGTGTTTGGTAACTATGGCAAGCTTGGATTGTTCTTTTTCCTATTTTAAATGTATATTAGTGGATTACTCCAGTCTTCAGTGTCACATGATCCTTCAGAAATCATTCTAATATGCTGATTTGCTGCTCAAGAAAACCATTAATGTTGAGAAAAAAAAAAATAAAGTTGTGCTACTTCATTATTTTTGTGAAAACCCTGATTATTTTTTTCACAGGGTTCTTTGATTAATAGAAAGTTCAAAGGAGCATTATTTATTTGAAACAGAAATCTTATCTAACATTTTAAATGGCTTTACTGTCACTTTTGATCAATTTAATGCATCTTTGGTGAATAAAAGTGTTAATTTATTTCAAACTTTCAAAATCATGAGTGAACAAATTACTCCCCGTGCATCGTTTTCTCACACAGATTTCAATCAAACATCGTTCTGCGTTTTCCCATGAGGGAGGCTTGACATATTTCCTCCTTTGTGGCTTTGTGGGATACGTCTGTCTGAGGCTGATGGACGCAGCTCTGCATATCTGCGAGAGCTCCTGAAGAGGAAAGTTGAACAAAGCCTGACTGGCCTGAGCTCTGCACTCCTGGGTTTAATTAGGAAGTGTGTGTGTGTGTGTGTGTGTGTGTGTGTGTGTGTGTGTGTGTGTGTGTGTGTGTGTGTGTGTGTGTGTTTGAGAGAGAGAGAGAGAGAGAGAGAGAGAGAGAGACTTTTGCAGCAATGGGCGAGCGGGGTAAAAAAGGGACAGCCCGATCAATCAGAGAGAGAGCCAAAGCTCTGCGTCACAGTGGACGGTCTGTGATTATCGCTCGCTCGCTCGCTGCCGATTGTTTGGCCACGTGGGAATAGCGCTGCTCAACACAGAGACAGAATTGATGGAAATCATTCAAAAACAAAAACCTATTGTTTCGTAACAGCCTTACCACTGTTGTGGTTGCTAACCAGTTCTTCATTGTTATTATCTGTTGTAGTAATACTGTCATGAAATCATGCTGATGCGCATGCTTCACAGTTGTACTGTATTCCGTTCTGTTGCCGCTGAAGTTCTTTGAGTAAACTAGCATTTACCCGAAGCTCTGTTTGTATGCCTTTTGTTGAACATAACATGCAGATACCCCTGCACGAGGACAGTAAAAACCTGACTGCATTCGTGACGCACATGGGGTTGTTCCGTTGGCATAAGTTCAGCACCTAGTTGCTTTCAGAAAATTATGGCTACTTTCCTAGCAGGGCTCCCGGGTACGGCTGTTTACTTAGAAGATATTGTAGTACATGTGTACCGGAGGCCAGCGGTTAGGTTGCTGTGCAGTTAACTTCACTCCCCTGATCTCAAGAGACGCACTAGCGACTGACACTAGTGGCTGCAGTCTTTAGCCTCCTTGTTAGTGCGTCTGCATCCCATGCCGGAGACCCGGATTCGAGGCCCACTCAGAGCAAGTACGAGGTGTGGCGGTGAGGACCCGGGAGAGAGGGGTTACATTGGTGCCGTGACCCGGATGGGAGTGAGGTTTAGGGGGTGAGTGTAACGGAGGCCAGCGAGCAGGTGCTGTGCAGGTAAACCTCATTCCCCTGATCTCAAGAGACGTGCTTGTGACTGACGTGTGTGGAACACATTGAATAGACCACACTGAAGATGAGTCTAGTTTACATAGAGCAACATTTCAGCAAAACAGTTTATCTTTGTGATTTTGTCTTTGCAAATGTTTGAAAGTTGAGAAATCACTGTGTATTATTCATTGTGGTTTATGGCATTATGCTTGACTCTTGCAATACTGTGTATTCACTGATTCACCTGATAGGGAGGAAAACATGCGAGATTGGGCTCATTTTAGCTGGAGAAGTATCTGAGAAGGAGGATGCATTTAGTATGATGACTATCTCGCCAATATGATTAAGCTCTTTTGGTCACTTTTCTTTCCCTCGGGTTTCACGCGATTTCTCAACTTTCAACCAAAGACAAACAGAGCTCTGCCAGCCTTTTTTTTTTAATCACTGTTGCAACACCATGAGTTCAGAGATCTAGAAAGTCAAAGGGCTTGAGTTTATTTTGAAACCTATAATGAAAACCTCACTTTCTCTTATTCCTTCCTTCCTGTTCTTTGTCTTTTTGGCTTTTATTCACAATCAAAGAGAGGAAGAGAACTAGGGAGTCACCCCGAATGAAGTGAAATGGATGACAGTAACTTCGCTCAGACCAGTAAGACGTGTTTTAATCAGCATTCATCCTGAGTGTACGCCAGTTCAGAGTCGTGTCACTGCCAGGAACCGTCTGGCACGGGAAGTGCAGCGATCCCACGCTGAGATCTTCCATCCCTGCAGCTATACAACAGAGTTTTCACAGGCTTAATTGGCCATCCTGTCTCACAGAGAGACAATAAAGCAGATCTATTAGCTCTTAAAATGCCTTCTGTTCAGTTCTGTGCATTTAAGACTCAGGTCAGACTGTCTTTCTTGGGTGCCGTGTTGAATCGAAGCTCAGAAACAGCATTAGTGATGCTTTGCTCTGTTAGAAACACAATATTGCAGGATGATAGAGAACTTTTTAGTTTTTCGCCAACTTTTAATAGACAAGAAAAAGCATTCCCGCAAAGAAGGGATTCACATTATTGTGTTTAAAGTGCAGAGCCACTATAGGGGCTGAATAAAAGCACTTTCTCTAACGGTCTTTCTCACTGCATTTACTCAAGTTCACTTTCCTCTCGTTTTACTGATGACAGTGGTCAGATGAGAGCCCAAAACAGAGACCTATAAAAGCTAAGGGAAAACATGATTCACACACTGTTGTGACCATCTCCCAAAATTCCTTAATTAACAAATACTGCCACATCATATCTCAGGTTACTTAATGGGGTTCTCAGTTATGTTAGAAACGTATGAATTGTTTCAATTATGTCTCAGATGTTACTCCTAACATTCATTAAATGACAGTTATTGGCACATTACTGAGCATTTAACCCTGGCTTAATGTAGTCTTGATTAATATTGTTCCATATTTCCAATCAGTTTATCCTGGGATAGAAATGCAAAATGATTCAAAGAGAGATGCAGTTTATATATTATTTATATTTATTATTATATTTTATGTTTATTTTATTTATATTTTATTAAATGATTGTTTACTATACTACGTAATATTAACCACATAGCAATGCTCTACCAGCTCAGAACACCATAGCAACACCCTGACAACTGCCTGGAACACCATAGAAACTACAATGCAATGCTCTACTAACTCAGAACACCATAGCAACACCCTGACAACTGCCCGAAACACTCTAGCGAGCACATAGCAATGCTCTACCAATTCAGAACACCATAGCAACACCCTGACAACTGCCTGGAACACTCTAGCGACCACATAGCAATGCTCTACCAATTCAGAACACCATAGCAACACCCTGACAACTGCCCGAAACACTCTAGCGACCACATAGCAATGCTCTACCAATTCAGAACACCATAGCAACACCCTGACAACTGCCCCAAAACACTCTAGCGACCACATAGCAATGCTCTACCAATTCAGAACACCATAGCAACACCCTGACAACTGCCTGGAACACCATAGAAACTACAATGCAATGCTCTACTATCTCAGAACACCATAGCAACACCCTGACAACTGCCCGAAACACTCTAGCGACCACATAGCAATGCTCTACCAATTCAGAACACCACAGCAACACCCTGACAACTGCCCGAAACACTCTAGCGACCCACATAGCAATGCTCTACCAATTCAGAACACCATAGCAACACCCTGACAACTGCCTGGAACACCATAGAAACTACAATGCAATGCTCTACTAACTCAGAACACCATAGCAACACCCTGACAACTGCCCGAAACACTCTAGCGACCACATAGCAATGCTCTACCAATTCAGAACACCATAGCAACACCCTGACAACTGCCCGAAACACTCTAGCGACCACATAGCAATGCTCTACCAATTCAGAACACCATAGCAACACCCTGACAACTGCCTGGAACACCATAGAAACTACAATGCAATGCTCTACTAACTCAGAACACCATAGCAACACCCTGACAACTGCCCGAAACACACAATCGACCACATAGCAATGCTCTAACAACACAGAACACCATAGCAACACCCTGACAACTGCCTGGAACACCATAGAAACTACAATGCAATGCTCTACTAACTCAGAACACCATAGCAAACACCCTGACAACTGCCCGAAACACTCTAGCGACCACATAGCAATGCTCTACCAATTCAGAACACCACAGCAACACCCTGACAACTGCCCGAAAAACACTCTAGCGACCACATAGCAATGCTCTACCAATTCAGAAAACCATAGCAACACCCTGACAACTGCCTGGAACACCATAGAAACTACAATGCAATGCTCTACTAACTCAGAACACCATAGCAACACCCTGACAACTGCCCGAAACACTCTAGCGACCACATAGCAATGCTCTACCAATTCAGAACACCATAGCAACACCCTGGCAACTGCCTGGAACACCCATAGAAACTACAATGCAATGCTCTACTAACTCAGAACACCATAGCAACACCCTGACAACTGCCCGAAACACTCTAGCGACAACAAAGCAATGCTCTACCAATTCAGAACACCATAGCAACACCCTGACAACTGCCCGAAACACTCTAGCGACCACATAGCAATGCTCTACCAACTCAGAACACCATAGCAACACCCTGGCAACTGCCTGGAACACCATAGAAACTACAATGCAATGCTCTACTAACTCAGAACACCATAGCAACACCCTGACAACTGCCCGAAACACTCTAGCGAGCACATAGCAATGCTCTACCAACTCAGAACATCATAGCAACACCCTGACAACTGCCCGAAACACTCTAGCGAGCACATAGCAATGCTCTACCAACTCAGAACACCATAGCAACACCCTGACAACTGCCTGGAACACCATAGAAACTACAATGCAATGCTCTACTAACTCAGAACACCATAGCAACACCCTGACAACTGCCCGAAACACTCTAGCGACCACATAGCAATGCTCTACCAATACAGAACACAATAGCAACACCCTGACAACTGCCTGGAACACCATAGAAACTACAATGCAATGCTCTACTAACTCAGAACACCATAGCAACACCCTGACAACTGCCCGAAACACTCTAGCGACCACATAGCAATGCTCTACCAATTCAGAACACCACAGCAACACCCTGACAACTGCCCGAAACACTCTAGCGACCACATAGCAATGCTCTACCAATTCAGAACACCATAACAAAACACATACAAATGCCTGGAACACCATAGAAACTACAATGCAATGCTCTACTAACTCAGAACACCATAGCAACACCCTGACAACTGCCCGAAACACTCTAGCGACCACATAGCAATGCTCTACCAATTCAGAACACCATAGCAACACCCTGGCAACTGCCTGGAACACCATAGAAACTACAATGCAATGCTCTACTAACTCAGAACACCATAGCAACACCCTGACAACTGCCCAAAACACTCTAGCGACCACATAGCAATGCTCTACCAATTCAGAACACCATAGCAACACCCTGACAACTGCCCGAAACACTCTAGCGACCACATAGCAATGCTCTACCAATTCAGAACACCATAGCAACACCCTGGCAACTGCCTGGAAACACCATAGAAACTACAATGCAATGCTCTACTAACTCAGAACACCATAGCAACACCCTGACCAACTGCCCGAAACACTCTAGCGAGCACATAGCAATGCTCTAAACAACTCAGAACATCATAGCAACACCCTGACAACTGCCCGAAACACTCTAGCGAGCACATAGCAATGCTCTACCAACTCAGAACACCATAGCAACACCCTGGCAACTGCCTGGAACACCATAAAAACTACAATGCAATGCTCTACTAACTCAGAACACCATAGCAACACCCTGACAACTGCCCGAAACACTCTAGCGAGCACATAGCAATGCTCTACCAACTCAGAACACCATAGCAACACCCTGGCAACTGCCTGGAACACCATAAAAACTACAATGCAATGCTCTACTAACTCAGAACACCACAGCAACACCCTGACAACTGCCCGAAACACTCTAGCGACCACATAGCAATGCTCTACCAACTCAGAACACCATAGCAACACCCTGACAACTGCCTGGAACACCATAGAATGAATAGTGAATAAGTGTTTAAAACCTTTTTTTTTTTCTCTGAAGTTCCTCTGAAAAAAATCCAAGTACTTCAATCACCCCAGAAATGTATGTGTTGCTCTCTGGGGTCAAGAGTAAATTGCTTAGTAAATCACTGCTGTTTATTATTTGCTGGCTGCAGGAAGCTTGTTTGATCTGCTGATTACTCATGTCAGGTGAAGAAACGGCTTGAGGAAGTGATGTTGTGTAATATCCCTCCATGTAAAAAAATAAATAAACACTGAGGCACAAACATTGAGCCACCCCTCATCCTGGCCCCAGATCTGAGTCCCCAGGTTCACCACAGCAATGTTTCACCAGAGAGGGGTGGGGGGGGGGGGTCTTGGCTTGTGTTTAGGAACCCCCTGCTGCTCCTATGAGATGCATTGAGTCAGTTTAATCAAATTAAACAAAGACAGGGAGATGCTACAGTTAAGCCACATGTTTGCCTCAGCCTTGAGGGTTTGGCTAAAGTATGTGAGGACAAAGCAGAGCATTTACATGAAACTTCACAAATATAATATTCTTTAATTAACATTCACAAATAATTATATTTTTCTATTTTAACGTTAGTGTTTTCTTGTCATTTGAGATTAATATCTGTGCTCAGCTCAGATGTGGCTTTTTTTTTTTTTTGTCTGTTTATCATTAGAATTATTGTGGTTTGTTTAAGTGTCAACTTTGTCTCATATGTTTCTTCTAAATATTTTAAGGAAAAATAAAGATAGGTGCATTTTTTTTTTAATGTACAGAATTTGAGGAGAAACAATTGATTTTTTTTTGAGATTTTGCTTTCTGAGCACAATTTGAGACATTAGACATCTAAACAGGACACAGGTGAGATTACTAGGGAAATATTACCCATTACAAAAATTAAACTCCCAAATAAGATCTCTTGAATGTAGTGATTGCTTCTCATTAAAGGGATACTCCATCCCTAAATGAAAATTTATTCATTAATCAATTACCCCCATGTCGTTCTAAACCCGTAAAAGCTCTGTTCGTCTTCGGAACACAATTTAAGATATTTTGGATGAAAACCTGGAGGCTTGAGACTGTTTCATTTAGGGGTGGAGTATCCCTTTAAGATTAAATTGAAACAATTTTAGATTTTTGTGCTTTAAATGATTCAGCTGAGAAAAAGACCACGATATCTCACATTTCTCCTCTAGCGTATCAAAAAAAAAAAAAAAAATGAATAAATAAAATAAAATCAATATGGACAATTAAGTGATGCTATTATAAATTAGAGTTGTATGCATTCATTTTTTACTCTCGTCTTTTTATTACATTGTGTTGTTATTGTAACCTAAAACTATTTTAAAATATTAAAATAAATCTGAAAATAGTTCCACAGTATTTTAAAATAATGAAATAAATATATGGAAGCCTGTTTCTGCTGCCACTGAATATATAAATAAATATATATATATATATATATATATATATATATATATATATATATATAATATTATATATATATTATATATATATATATTAGGGCTGTCAAATGATTAATCACATCCAAAATAAAAAAGTTTGTTTACATAAAATATGTGTGTCTATACTGTGTATATTTATATGGATATCTATAAAACACACACATGCATGTATATATTTAAGAAGAATCATGTTATGTTTTATATATTAAACATATTTATATATAATATAAAAATATAGAATATAAATATATAAATGTATATACATGTAAATATTTTTCTAAATATATAATTTATGTGTGTGTATTTATATATACATAATAAAATATACCCTGTACACATACATATATTATGTAAACAAAACTTTGTATTTTGGATGTGATTAATCGTGGGGGGAGATTAATCAATTGACAGCCCTAATATATATATAGATATAATATATATATATATATATATATATATATATATATATATATATATATATATATATATATATATATATAGTCAGAATTGTGAGATGTCAATTTGCAATTGCGAGAAAAAATGTCAGAATTAATGTTGCAATTATCTTTTTTATTTTTATTCAGTGGCTGAAACAAGCTTCCATAGAAATAAACTGAAATATGAATTTTAGAATAAAAACAGCTAAAAATAGTATTTGATTTATTTTGTGCTTGGAAGTACTAAATATACTAAACCTAAAATTCAAATTAAAAAAAACAAAACAAAAAAAAAAACAGCTAAATTATATACTGTATAATTTAGCTTTATATATGTACAATATGACGGACAAAAGTGCAACAGAATTGTTAAAAAAAATACATTCAAATGAAAACGGAAAAATAGATGAATAAAAACCATCTCAAAATTTTAATAAACAATAGTATATAAACATTACTAAAATAGGTCTCATTTGTGTCTATTTTTATTTCTCTATAGGACTTTCCAGGACTTCCTGCACTGCAGTGCGGCCATGGATAGAAGACGACATCTTACTGGGCTTCAAACATCTGACCCATGTTAGGTGTCAGGCTGTGTGTCCACTCGGTTGTGAGGGACGTTGGCCATCAAATCTGATGAAGTGTGTTGTGGATGCTCCTCTGACGCAAACAAACCTCTGAGTTGTAGAGTCTGGTGTCAGGGAAACGCATAGCAATGCAAATGCTGCCTATAAATACATCTCTAAGTCTGTCTATTTTAAACCGTCATGTTGAAGCAAGCAGTTCAAGGCCAGAAGCGATCACATATAGAGAATTAATATAGCACTGATGGAGTCAGGGGAACTACAGCTGTACTGCTTTAACAGATCATTACTTTGTGGTTTTGTACACATATAAAACTTTTTCAGTTTTACCTTTCAAAACAGAAAATATGCGAGTTTCATATTAAGTAAACTACACGTGCAACCATTTTCCACATTTTTATGTTTTGCTTAACCATGCAAAAATTTGCCAACACGATTCTGAATTGTTGTAGGTGGTTGCCAACATGTTGCTATGGTGGAGCATTGTTGTCTGGTTGCTAGGGTGTTACCTTGATGTGTCTAAGGTGTTCTGAGTGGTTGCTTGGGTCGTTCTGGGGAGTTTCCAGGGTGTTAGTATGGTTTTCTGAGTGGTTAGAGCATTGCTTTGTAGTTGTTAGGGTGTTCAGGGTTGTTGTACGTGTGTTGCTTTGATGTATCTAAAGTGTTCTGAGTGGTTGCTATGTGGTTGCTTTGGTGTTCTGGGCAGTTTCCAGGGTGTTGCTGTGATGTCCTGTGTTTGTAGGGCTTTGCTGTGCGGTTGCTATGGTGTTCCTTTGCTGTTTGTAAGGTGCTTTGAGTGGCTGTCAGAGTGTTGCTATGTGCTTGCTAGGGTGTTCCAGGCAGTTGCAAGGGGGTTACCTTGATGTATCTAAGGTGTTATAAGTGGTTGTGAGAGTGTTGCTATGCCATTTCTAGGTTTTTCCAGGCAGTTACCAGGGTGCTGTTTATGGTTGCCAAACATCATAGCAACTTTGTGCATTATATTTGAACAAGCTTCCATAGAAAAAAATTTGCAGAGCAAGAAAATGTAAAAGTTAATTGGATCTGACTGACATCTGTATGAGCAATAGTAATAACGATGTTTGTCTTAGCAAACAGCAATGTTCACTCTAGCTTAATCTTAAGTCATTTAAAAATGAAGAGCTGCATTGAAGTTTAGACACACCCCATTGCATTCATATGCTCACAATGCACAGTGCAGACGTGGAGTGAGCAGAACTCATTGTAAAAGTAAGAAAGCAACATTTCCTTGCATTCAGTATTGAAAGTTTTAATCGCAGCATCTCACACGAGAAAGCTTTTTATGTTCAGCTGGCGTCTTTCGACCAAACCCAAACCCCACAACTTCAAACAAACAGCACGAGTAAATGGGGAAATAATTAAAGCCAGCCTGCTCTAAACCAGCTGCAGACATGAAATGACTCAAACACGACTCATTCAGTCAGAAATTAAACTCATAACAGTTTGTTTTAAAATTCAGCTTTTAAACGGATAGTTCAGTATGTAATAAAATTAAACTATAAATGCATATTCAACTTTAATGCAACAGTTGCTTTGAGTTATAGAGTTTACATATTAATTCGTTGGTGGAATAATTCAAATGATTTCTGAAATCATTGAGATTTTTTTTTAGTTTCACAGGAGTTTATTAAAAATAGTTCTGTCAGCATCTAACAAATATAACATTTTCACAAACATAATTGAAGAAATGACAATTACAATCATAAACAATCTGAAACTGAATTGTTAAGACACATTTTCATTCACTCATCAAAAAATAAGCACCTGAAATCAATAATTCACAATTTGCATGATCAAATACACAAGAATCATATAATACTGTCATCTTAAATGCGATTATCGGTCTTTTTAAGTTACTTCACATAAAGTCATAAATCACTGCTCAAGTAAGAGCATGTTTGTGTGTCCTCATAGTCTGAAATACAAAATAAATTCAATAAAAGAAAATTACGTCTGGTTTTCCAGCCCATTGTTACTAGTGATATAAGTACCATACATCCACAAAAGTGACATATAAAGTATCTGGGTGTCAGAAATTTGTTCTTCATTTCCTCATTTTCCTCCCTTTCCTTTATGTCTCAAAGCTATCGTTCCATTAATCCACCCGGACAGGAAGCAGCCATGGATTAATATGGCACTTCCCATCACTGGGTTTGCACAGCGGTTACTTGTCTTAATTTTGATGCGTTCGTCTTGGCTCACGTCTAAGCGAACCAAATGGCCCTGCTTGACAGGCAAAAGAGACAGAGAGAAAGAAAACAGAGCAAGAAAGAATGTGCTTATGAACCACATTAAAGTTCAGCTACTACTTGAGTTTGTGGTTGAGGACGCTAAAATGATAAAATATCTAAACTTTCTTAAATCAAAATAACTGAAGATATTAAAGGGATAGTTCTCCCAAAAATGAAAATTCATGTCATCACAAACTTTCTTTATGCTGCAGAATATAAAAGAAGACACTTTGAAGAATGTTGGTAGCCAAACCGTTTCCGTTCCCATTGACTTCCATTGTATAGACAAAAAAAAAAAAAAAAAAACACACACAATGGAACATACTGGAAATTGATAATTCTGCAAATTCAAAAAAAAAAAAAAAAAAAAAAAAAAAAAAAAAAAAAATTTAAAATTCCAAACAAATAGTTTCAGTTCCCATTGACTTCCATTCTATCCAATTAAATTTCATTTTTAAATATCTTGTATTGTTCTACAGAAGAAAGAAATACAAGGTTTGAGACAACAGGTTCATCTTGTTTTCTGAAAAAAATATCGTATAAAGTGACTTTATGCTTCCACAAAAAAAAAAAAAAAATAAAAACTTCAATTAAAAAGGACACCAAAACTATTTTTCTTAACCCATTGACAGATCTCTTTTCTTGTTTTAATAATAAACTAACGAACAAAAACGAGACCAAAATTGTAAGAACTTTTTTTGCAGCGTTGCTTTTCCATTTGCTAGGGAGTTACAATGCAGTTGCTAGGGATTTGTTGTTAAGTGGTTCTAAGTGCTTTCTTAGACACTGCTTTGTTTTCGGGGTGTTTTGAGTGTTTTTGTGTGTTGCCAGGTTGGTGGCTAAGGTGTACTGGGAATTTGTTGATTTATGGGATGCATGGCGAGTTACAAACTGCAGTGTCAGCGATATAAACAAGCCTCAAACCCGATGTTTGAGAAGTAGCAAAAGGGATGCTTGAGAAAGTAAACATTAGAACTTGAGAGTTAAGCAGATTATTTTTTGCAGTGCAGCTGTATCTCGACATCTGGACACATGCAGCTGTGAGTCTGTCTCGATTAACTGTCCGGAATTCTCATTCTAAGAGCCATTCGTGGAATACTGTAATTCAGTCTTCTCTGACAGCGTTCAGTTTGTCTCACCCAAGTGTGCCACACACATCCTGAAAAGTGAAGCCAAAACATGACGCTTTGATTTGTTCATCATGAAGGTTTCGGAGTTCGTGCTTGTGTCAAATCAGGAGAAGATGCTCCTCTGATGGGCCATCAGTGCCGTTTGACTCTCTCGTTTTCTCTCTTTCTTTCTCAATCGCCTCTGGTGGCTGGCTGCAGTAGAGCTTTAAACCCCACCCTTTCCATGTAAACCAATGGAACGCAAGCAAAATCAAGCCGATCAAAGATGGTTTCCGTCTTTTCACTCTGATGCATGTTTAAGCATTCGTTTTTCCACAAAGTTTGTTTTTAGTTAGTTACTTGATGCTATTAAAAATGGGGTCTCGTCACCCCCTGAGGCCAGTTATCTGGACATTGTCCCGAACATGATGCTTTGAATCATAATTTTCATAAAAGTCATTGACTTTTTGTGACAGGTGGGATGCAGCTTACAACACTTCTCATTCATTCTGATTAGCCGTTACGCTTTCTGCAATAGTAAGTAATACAGACCCTCTCATCTCTCTAGTAAGACAATCTCTGTTTGACTTCTCTTTTCTACAGTGGAAGGAAGCGGAAATGAGTTGTCCATCTTTTTTTACAGTCTATGGTCCGACCTGAGGCAAAACATCTGGCTGTCGCATTGACTCGTTCATCATGAAGGTTTCTGAGTTCATGCTTGTGTCGAATCAGGCAAAGATGCTCCTCTGATGGGCCACCAGTGCCGTCTGACTCTCTCGTCTCCTCTCTTTCTTTCTCTCCATCCACACCTTCCAGCAAACGGCGCTCAGCACAAGCAGCACCAGCCCGGCTGAGAGCAGCACCAGTCCGAAGTATGATATGGTGGAGCCGTGCGAGTTGAAGCTGTACGCGACGGCCGTCACCACGATCCCTGCAATCAGGACCACCACTCCGAACGGCACGGTGCAGCGGTAGCAGGACAGCTCAGCTCCGCCGGTGGCCGCCGTCAGCTGCCCCTCGTTGACCAGGGGAATGGTGACGGCCAGCAGCTGCAGTTGAGGAGGCTCATTATTGTTGGTTTTCTCTTGCAGCATTCGCTCAGGAGCTCCGGGGATCGTCATGGTGTCTTTCAGCAGCTCGGTGGGCATCGCAGGGTCGAGGGTCAGCGTGTTTCGGGGCATCGGCCGCAGTCTGAGCCGTCACTACGCTCTACTGTGCCGGTTTCCACACCTAGAGGAAAAGCACGGCAAGTTTGTTCACATAAAATTACAAAACATTGAAAAAGAAAAACAAAAACAAAAAAAATAAAACTAAAAATGTAATAAAAATGTAAAATTAATAAAAACTAAATAAAAAGAATTGTTGAATTTAAATCTGATTAAATTATATAACTTAAAATTAATGAAAATTAATGTCATAAATTATATATGAATTTAAATCTGATTAAACTTATATATATATATCTATATATATATATTTTTTTTGGACTGTTTTTTTTTTCATCCACCAGAGTTTTGTTTCTAGGGAGTTGCTAGGGTGTTCTGGTGGACTGTTTTTGTTGTTAACTAAAAAAGTCTATTAAAATCAGTAGAAATGAGTAGAAATAAAATAGAATATAAATAATAGATTAGAATAGAAAATGTGAGCATAAAAAACTTGAAAGAAAAACTTAAATTACTAAAAAAAAAACAATTAAACTATCAAAAACAAAAAAACTTAAATGATTAAAATTAAAACAGAAATACAATTTAATTAAAGTTAAATATATATATTTTAAATGAAAACGATAATAAAAATAGCAAAAGCACAAAAAATTACTAAAGGTTAAGGTGAAATATATAAATATAAAGAAATCAAAGTTAATTCTAAATACATTCTAAAAACATTGCCGGTTGGTTGCCAGGGCTTTGCATTCCGTTTGCTAGGACACTTTGGGTAGTTGCTAGGGAGTTGCTAAGGTCTGTGGTTGCTAGAGTGTTCTGGGTGGTTTGCGGCTGCTGTGTATGTGTGTGTGTGTGTGTGTGTGTGTTTTTTTTTTTTTTTTTTTTTTTTTTTGTTAGACTGGAGTACAACATGTTTTTATGTTTTGTTTATGGGATGCATGACGAGCTGCACACTCAAGTTTAATACTAAGTGTAAATGCTAGCGATCTAAACAAACCTCTAACCCGATGTTTGAGAAGAAGTATTAATAGCTATGCATGAGCGAGTAAACGCTAGGACTTTAGAGTTGTTTTGGTTTTCAGACGGGAAGAGCCCTCTGGATCTGCTTTTGGAGCGCAGACGCAGGCTGAGCTCCATCTGAATGACGCAGAGAGAGCTGCCACATTCCCTGGAGAGCTCGGCGTGTGACATTACAGACTGGCCCCCGAAACACGAGCACCGTGTAAATTAACAGCCATTTCTCAAGGGGCTTTTTCTTAAGAGGGTCAGCAGATCTGCCAAACGCCTGTGACTCTCTTCGCTCTGACCGATACACATTACAGCTGCAACATTTGGCCTGGATTTCAACCCTCATGCGCCATTTAGATTCACTTCAATACTTTTACATTTAGATCTTCTTCAGTGACCCAGTGCACTGTGAACATGATATGATGAAGTCATGGTAACAAGTCTTTGCACTATTTAACTCATTAAATCAATTTAACCAATTTTAACTTCGTTTTTTCAAATCAATACAAAATTAGGATTAGTATAATTAATTTGAATTTAATAATATAGAAACTGACGTGCAGCCAATTTAATTAAACTTAAAAAAAAAAAAACAGAAAATCAGAAAATGTAAAAACTAAAATAAACAAACTGATTTTAGTTTTTACCCTGAACTGAACATGCAATTTTCCGAAAACTGCAAACAATAATACAAAATATAAAACTTTAAAATATAAAGCAAAAACATACAATAAAATAAATCCAAATAGATGGGCAGACTCATTTATACAATCAGAAAATTGCATTTTCTTTTAATTTACAGCCCAAACAAAATCAAAGTAGCATTATTTTTTTCAAGTTGATATTTTGTTCATCAGTTCTCATGAAAGTAGAAAAAGTCATAAAATATCAATCTGATACTTGTTGTCGTAGTATGTTTTTGAGCCTTTCAGACTTATCATGAAGGTCAGTATTAGCTTAAATGCATTTGTGCACTGAATATGGCTTATAGCCTATATTTATTGCTTTCGATTTCTGATGCTACAGAAGTCACTTTATATGTTAAAACGTCTGTTTTGGTCACTTAAAACCTTTTTATCATTATATTTTCATTCCATTTACAATTTTCAGTATTAGATTTATTGCATTGCAGTGAGTATGGAAATATACTATATACTCACTCACTTAAGACAGCTCACTCTTGTTCTAGACTGAAATAGTATTTTCTTGTAAGAAAATACAATAATCATTGTTTTATTTACAGCTTTTATACAGTGTATGTCAGAAAATGCATGCATGAAGGCTGCAGAAACGTGCAACACCCTTACCAATATATTAATCCACTGTTACTCATTTAAATCCTAAATGTGTGTGTGAAATAATGTTGCATGGTGAGTTTGGTGCATGCATGAAGGTAATCTGAGAGTGGGGTCAAGTCACTCACCTCACACGTGTTTTCCATCCTGCCCTCCAAACACCATATTCACCTCTGTGTTTCTCCTCCTCCATGCGAACTAAAACTGCTCCTTTTGATGAGTAAATTGTGCTTGTGTATTTTTATATTCAACACCATCACAAAAGTCTCAAAAAAAACCCAAAAAAAAGAATCCCAAAAATTTCTCCTCTAATATCTTTTTAAAAGCACACCAAAAACAACATCTTACAATAAATGCATTTCACACTTTTACAAAAGTTTCAAATCCAATAAATGCATGCACACTGTGACAAAAATGATAACAACATTTTCTTGGTGAGTTAACGATAAAATGTACATGCATTTATTTTGGAAGGTAACTTTTAGAGAGCAAACTTCTAGTGCACCTAACACGTGTATTCCATCCTATGCCCTCCAAATGCAGTATTTATTTAAATATCTGCCATGATAGATACAATATACAAACACTCACTGACATGATAGATACAATATACAAACACTCAGTCACTCTGTGAATGCGTGTTTGTGGACGTAAGTTGAATATATTTGAATGTGTCTGCGATTTTCCCTCTGCTCTCAAACACATGCATGTGAGACTTGAGCATCCTTCTTTTTTTCTCGTAATGCAATACAGGGTGTTGTCTACAGTCTTCCTTCCTGGAGGAAATCTTTGCTCAAATGCACCACGCGGTGAGGGTCATCTGATTGACAGCCCAGACCACTGATCCCTCTAAAGCTGCGCGCGCGCGCGGCCGCGCACTTCTTCCACCGCAGCCGCGAGAAGAAATAATGTGCCTGCGCACCACGCATAAATGAGTTGGGAAAAGCCATTTGCGAAAGCGAATGAATTGTTCGGACCGCTACAGAGTAATCACTTTTAGAACCGAGTAAGTTTCATAGAAAAGGAATGTGCGGCAAATGATGTGTAGAAAAACGAATTTTTAATGGGCCGTACATGAAATCCAGCACAAACGTGACGTGAAATAAACCGTCATCTTGAAGAGTTGATTAAGTTAAACAGCGGATGATGGGCACAGAACGGTAACAAAACTCAGAGACATTTACAACACACCCTGATGAAGATGGTTGATTTTTTTTTTATTTAAATATTAACTTACAGATCTCAGTTTAAATGTGTTCTTGGTCTATTCTGGTTTAGCTGCATTCATTGTAATTCTACAACTTCAGTTTCTATTCAATAAAATGCATTTCACTATTCTATTCTATTCTACAAAAGCAGCTAATAACTATTCAATTCATTTTCTTCAGTTTGTGTTTGTATATTATGTTAGGCCTAAATAAATAATAAATTTGATTTATTTAATGGAAGACAAGGATGTATTTATTTTAGAAAAGGCAAAGAAAAAAACAGTAATATTGTGAAACTATTGCATTTTCTAAGGGTTTACTGTTTTATTTTTAAAATATAATTTATTCCCGAAGCAAAGCTGAATTTCAATCATTAACTCCATTTTCAGGACATATTATCCTTCAGAAATCATTCTAATATGCTGATATAAAATCTGCAAATGCAGTTTTTTTATTTTTTTATTTAAATATCTTAGCCATGTTAAAAAGATATTCAATATACAAAATACTCAGTCATTTAACACATGTGATAAAATGAAAAAACGAAAAAAAAAGAAAAAATTACTGTTTTTAGTGGATATTGTAACGTAAGTGTCCTTTGTTGACTTGTTTATTTATGAATCCCCAAAAAAATCACAAGTCTGCGCACAACAGTTTCCAGCTGCTCTCATAACAGCATATTAGAATGAATTTCTGAAGGATCATGTGACATGACAGGTGTACTGATGCTGAAAAATTGCTTTGCTTCATAGGACATTTATATTTTAAAGTATATTAATAGAAAACTTTTATTTTTAAATTGCAATACAGGGTGAAATAATATTCTAAGTTTTATTCAGTCTTCCTAAAATGTACCTCATTTAGTCACGGAAATCAAATTTGCTCAAAAGTTAAAAGCACACACGCGCGCTGTACAAGTCCCTGGTCGATGTTTTTGCACAGGTGGTATTGAAGGAAAGGGGTTCAAACAATTCAATACAATTCACCCAGACCACTGAGAGTTTCGTCATTTGGCTCCCAGTTCTGCAGTATTGAAGGAAAGGGGTTCATACAATGCAGTTGTGTTCATACAGTGCAGTTGAGTTCATGCAGTGCAGTTCTTGCCAAACTGTTCTTTGATAATCTTTGACGTAAGATGATGGTTCTTTAGTTTAAAATGCATTTTTGGCTGTATAGTGTGCTTGAGTTTATATACAGTATAAAGCCTCTTTGGAGAGTCACAACTATTGTCACACGCTGTCCATTTCTGATGAATTGACAGGCCTGTTATGAATGTGGTGGAGTATAAATACTTGAGCTGGTCTGTAGATATCGAGTATCATCTGGTAACAAAGGTTACAGTTTTGGGTTACTAACAGTGGCTCATACACTACTGCTCTAATATAATATATAGATGTTCATAATACATTTGGGGAAAAAAATGCTGCATAACCACATACAAAGTAAATGAAATACTAAAATATCTAAAATAAAATGTAAAAAAAAAATTGTCTCTTTGATGAATTTTGTATATATATATATATATATATATATATATATATATATATATATATATATATATATATATATATATATATTATATATATATAAAATAATTTTTAATATTATATTAGGATGTTCATAAAATAATTCCAAGTAAAGATAAAGTTATACAAAATACAAACTAAATTAATCAATCTCTCTCTCTCTCTCTCTCTCTCTCTATACTGGCTGTCTAACAAAGTCTGACTGGCTGACTGCACATTATCTCAGCCAACAACATAAAAAAATCATATATTAATTTCATAATATGTCATATTATTTTTAGATGTTCATAAAAGATCCAAATGAAATAAAAAAAAGTCATATAACCACATACAAAGTGTACACACACACACACACACACACACACACACACACACACACACAGGTTTGTTTTTGTGAATTGTGGAGACATTCCATAGGCTAATGGTTTTTATACTGTACAACCAGTATTTTCTATTGCCCTACACCAACCCTACATCTAAACCTACCTTTCTGGATTTTTTGATTTTCAACAACAACAACAAAAACCTTCTGAATGATGACGAACGTTCATGAATGAACGTCGTACAGTGAGCACGTGGCGAGTGATCACATGACTCTCGTGGAAGCAGCAACATGGCTCTGCTCTTCGGCGACGAGGAGTTCCAGCAGGCGTGGAGCGAGCTGGACGCGCCGCAGCTGGACGGGGGCTGGGAGTTCTTCACCGAGACCGGGG
Organism: Cyprinus carpio; assembly: GCF_018340385.1. Taxonomy (NCBI): domain Eukaryota; kingdom Metazoa; phylum Chordata; class Actinopteri; order Cypriniformes; family Cyprinidae; genus Cyprinus; species Cyprinus carpio. The sequence continues at coordinate 6,975,323 of NC_056574.1, read as the reverse complement.
ACGTCAAAATATACAGACTTTATAACAAGGTGAAGATAGCATGAGTGACAGAACGCGCGGTCAAAACAATGCAGCAAAACAAAGAGTTTTCTGATTTACAATGTATTATATAACATCACAGGCCTACATAACATTACATAACATACTAACATAATGCAGTGGTTGCGTTTGATTATTATTTTAAGAAAATTGAAACACAAACTGCCTAAAGGGCATATATCATTATATATAGTAATGAACAACATACTGTACGTTGTATATATAATACAATGATATATTATGTAAGCTCTAAACTCATTGGAAAAGCACCAGACCTACTGCAGCTAAAACCAAAACATATGTGACCCTGGACCACAAAACCAGTCGTAAGTGTCAATTTTTCGAAATTGAGATTTACACATCATCTGAAAGCTGAATACATAAGCTTTCCATTGATGTATGGTTTATTAGGATTGGAAAATAGTTGGCCGAGATACAACTGTTTGAAAATCTGGAATCTGAGGGTGTAAAAAAAATCCAAATACTGAGAAAATCACCTTTGAAGTTGTCCAGATGAATTCTTAGCAATGCATATTACTAATCAAAAATTAAGTTTTGATATATTTACGGTAGTATATTTACAAAATATCTTCATGAAACATGATCTTTACTTAATATCCTAATGATTTTTGCATAAAAGTAAAATCTATAATTTTGACCCATACAATATATTTTTTTGGCTATTGCTAAAAATATACCCCACTGACTCAAGACTGGTTTTGTGTGACTTAAGACTGGTTAAAAATGACAAGAATGCAACTAATATTAAAATAAATGGACAATATAAAAATAAAAACTAATTCAAAATATGAATACAAATGATCTCAGTGATACTCAAATTACATTGTTGTGTTGTTTAAAATAAAAATGCATAATAGAGGAGGCCAGGTTTAGTTGTCACATGTTGTTGTCATAATCCATGTATTTTAATCATTTTAATATTTTGAATCAAATGTCCAAATCCACACCAGTTTTCTGTAGCAGTTGCAGATTTGAATCAGCATACACATCACATCAGTATTTAAATAGCATTTTTTGTCAATTCTTCGATCATCTTATTTTATAAATCATTCTGTTATTAATTATGATTAATGTTTTTAAGTTTCTGAATTTTTCCACTTATTTAATTTTTCTCCCATTTATCCTTCCACATTTTTCTTGTATTACTTTATAATTCATACGTGACTTATTGTTTTATATGCCGTTTAATGACAGGTTTCATTGTGACATCTTACCCCATTTAAGAAATTGGCTTTTGAAACTAAATGAACTCTGACAAATAATCACTGGAGTTGAAAATGTAACTATATAAATGAGTATATAAAATAATATGTGACATAATGAAATGGGCAAATCTGGTGACAGGGCAAAACGTTTCTGTTATATAATACTTAACACAATATGTGTTATTCATCTGTTGCATAGCTTTTTATAAAATACATGCGTAGCATGCAAACGTTGAAATGACTTCCATGCTCACCCATTAAAAGATCCAGATGTTAGTGATTTACAAGCAAAAACGTATAAGCAAAATAAAACACTAATAAATCTTTGCAATAGATCATTTCAACAGGCTCTGGCATAAATCTCCCCTCTCGTGCATCAATAACAGCACACATATGAGTCATATATCATGATGCTTGATCAGCATTACAGGCTCTGGCTGTGATCTGGGTCGTGTTTGTGATGCATTTGTCTTCAGTGTCATGTTCGGCAGGATACAGGTTTGTATGAGTACAAAGTGTTCGGTTCTCTGGCCAGCTGCGCTCCAGATCTCTGCGCAGATGTTTACATGGATCTGAACTACAGGAAACAGTGGGACTCGTATGTCAAAGGTAATCATGAGTGGGACTTGCTGATCATTCACAGCCAAACATCTTCATGAAACCATCATTCAGAGCTGGCTAGATTACTTACAAAGTGTAATCCGTTACTAATTACATGACAAAAAATTGTAGTTCGTAATGTAATCCATTATACAGTTAAGGTAATATAATCAGATTACTTTTGGATTACTTTTAGATTACTTTCAACATAACCCGTTTATCACATGGATTTAAATAAGTTAATGTTGTGCTATATAGATATAAAAATGTAAAGAGAAAGAAAATATGTTTTATCTATTGTTATTAACAACAAGAAACCCGCAATACCCGCATGCAATGTGACCATTAACTAACGTCAGAGTATCATGAACATACATATGTGTTTGTTTTACCTTAAAATCTCAGGAGGACATTTAAGTAAATATATTTGGTGAATGATGTCCAGCTGACCAAAAAAAAAAAAGAAAATCCCTGCATTACACACAAATTAGAAATAACGTGAATTTTAATGTGTTTGTAATGTATTTGTAATATGTAATCATGCATTCAATAAAAAGTAACTCTAGTCTGATTACAGGTATTTCACAGTTGTAATATAATCTAATTACAAGTACGTAATATTTGGAGTCTGGTTATGTAATCCAGATTGCAATCAGTTGCTACCCAGCACTGCCATCATTTCATTAAAATTGGTTTAGTTAGTTTAGTTAGTTTGAATCTCAGTTTCACTCGTAAGGCAGGTTTAGACAGATTCCTACGTTGATAATACACCCATTTCTAGAGCAGAACAACTCAAACCGGCTTTTGTTATGGGTAAAAAAGAAAAAAAAGACGGTACATGTGAACTCATGCTTGTACTGGTGTTCATAATTTCCACAGTTGGCTTTATGGAGCTCAAAGAAACTGTCGCCCACTTGAAATGCGTCATAGGGCTTGTTTATTTTTAAACTTTTCTCATGTTTTTTCCATATTTTGAAGTTCCCCCTGTTGCTGGTGGTCAAATGCATTCAGATATGCAGGTAATTGGGCTTAAATGTGTCATAGTTTAGTGTTTAGATTGATCCAGAGCTGTGTTTATTCAGTAGTTTGTTTGTGTGTAGACTGTGCTGTTGTTTGGTAGTGATGTGGTTAATACAGTTTAGCCACAGAGGTCTTATATGGAGTTTCTCCGTGGACTGATCCTGAGTCACATCCATCAGTCTACTATAACTGACTCTGGATCAGATTTCTTTCCACTGAGCAGGTTTGAACTTTGAATCCCCTTTTTTTTTGACATCATAAAAGCTCAGTAGCTGATTACTGTTTAATTAAAAGTGTTAATAATTAAAATGGGATGGCAGAGCACTGATTAAAAAAGATGAATAAGTTTAAAGTGGCCTACATACAAGTTGTAGGGTTTTGAGATGAAGCGTTTGCCCTGATGTCTAATTACAGTGTAAAAAAAAGATCATTTATTTATGTCCCCTTTGTCCTTCTTTGATTACTGATACAAAAAAAAATCTGCAAACTATTTTCACTTTCTTTCTAACCAATCAACATCAAAACAGTATAAATACTTGTTGAATTCTTTAAAACATTTGTTTTACTGGCATAAACCTTCACTTTTGTCATTTTTCATCAGCAATCATATACATATAAATTTTATATACGGAATTATAATATTAAATAATATTTTATAAATATATAAAATCAGTTTTTATTTTTTTACTTTCTGTTTTAATTTTTTATTTTTCAAATTTAATTTGAAAATATTTAAGTATTTTTGTTGTTACTTTAGCATGTGTGTGTGTGTGTATATATTTCAGCTAATTACAAAGGCAACATTATTTTTTTAGTTTGACTTAAATTGGAATAAAAAATTATAAAACTCTCTCTCTATATATGTAGTTTTATAATTTTTTTATTCCAATTTAAGTCAAACTAAATAAAAATAAAAAATGTTGCCTTTGTAATTAGCTGAAATTAATATATGTTGGGACACTGTACAAATTGTGAGTAAAAAATGAATGGAATAATTTACAAATCTCATAAACTTATATTTTATTCACAATAGAATATAGATAACATATCAAATGTTTAAAGTGAGACATTTTGAAATGTCATGCCAAATATTGGCAGGTTTTTTGGATTTCATGAGAGCTAAACATTCCAAAAAAGTTGGGACAGGTAACAATAAGAGGCCGGAAAAGTTAAATGTACAGATAAGGAACAGCTGGAGGACCAATTTGCAACTTATTAGATCAATTGGCAACATGATTGGGTATAAAAAAAAACCTCTCAGAGTGGCAGTGTCTCTCAGAAGTCAAGATGGGCAGAGGATTACCAATTCCCCCAATGCTGCGGCGAAAAATAGTGGAGCAATATCAGAAAGAAGTTTCTCAGAGAAAAATTGCAAAGAGTTTGAAGTTATCATCATCTACAGTGCGTAATGTCATCCAAAGATTCAGAGAATCTGGAACAATCTGTGTGTGTAAGGGTCAAGGCCGGAAAACCATACTGGATGCCCGTGATCTTCGGGCCCTTAGACGGCACTGCATCACATAAAGGAATGCTACTGTAATGGAAATCACCACATGGGCTCAGGAATACTTCCAGAAAAACATTGTCGGTGAAACACAATCCACAGTGCCATTCACCGTTGCCGGCTAAAACACTATAGGTCAAAAAAGAAGCCATATCTAAACATGATCCAGAAGCGCAGGGCGTTTTCTCTGGGCCAAGGCTCATTTAAAATGGACTGTGGCAAAGTGGAAAACTGTTCTGTGGTCAGACGAATCAAAATTTGAAGTTCTTTTTGGAAAACAGGGACTCCGTGTGATCCGGACTAAAGAGGACAAGGACAACCCAAGTTGTTATCAGCGCTCAGTTCAGAAGCCTGCATCTCTGATGGTATGGGGTTGCATGAGTGCGTGTGGCATGGGCAGCTTACACATCTGGAAAGGCACCATCAATGCTGAAAGGTATATCCAAGTTCTAGAACAACACATGATCCCATCCAGACACCGTCTCTTTCAGGGAAGACATTGCATTTTCCAACATGACAATGCCAGACAACATACTGCATCAATTACAACAACATCGGCTGCGTAGAAGAAGGATCCGGGTACTGAAATGGCCAGCCTGCTGTCCAGATCTTTCACCCATAGAAAACATTTGATGCATCATAAAGAGGAAGATGCGACAAAGAAGACCTAAGACAGTTGAGCAACTAGAAGCCTGTATTAGACAAGAATGGGACAACATTCCTATTCCTAAACTTGAGCAAACTTGTCCCCTCAGTCCCCAGTCCGTTTGCAGACTGTTATAAAAAGAAGAGGGGATGCCACACAGTGGTAAACATGGCCTTGTCCCAACTTTTTTGAGATGTGTTGATGCCATGAAATTTAAAATCAACTTATTTTTCCCTTAAAATGATACATTTTCATAATTGCCGCTTTGGATGATTACATAATTGTGGCATCCATAATTGTAATCGCGATTAGAAATTCGATTAATTGTGCAGCCCTAGGTTATAGCTCTTATAAATCAATCAATCAAGTAGATGTGTATTTTGATAGAAATGTTTATAGAAATGCTTAGGAACCTCTTCTGGGTCAAAAATTACCCGAATAAGTCATAAATAATTAAACCAGCTGTTTATGATACTGTACCTTCAATACTTCTGAATAAAAATGATCTCTGTCTACATACTATTGTAGTTCACCTTGTCATTCATCAGTAGTTTTACATATAGTTAATATGTCAGTGTGGGTTGTCGTATGTTAATGAGCTTGTAGTTGTGATAGTATTAACTTGATGCTTTCTGAAAGAGTTGTTTTTGCAGTTTATTAACAAATGGTCTGAACTGGTTAGAGAAGGGAGATTTGCTCTGAAGTTTCGAGAATATTTTATATTGGTGAGATGACCGTTCAAATGAAGTTAACGTTGGAAATGATCTCTTCAGAGCTCGTTCTTTTCTCTGGATCTGGGAGCTATTAAACCATATTTAAAAATCACTTTGGTTCATGTTTATGCTCTGGTTCGACTCATGAAATCTGTTTTGGCTGTCCAGAATATCTGTTGTATATCACCGGTAATCTCTTTCATATTACATTATAAGCCGTTTTTCTCATCTTTGACTTATCTTGTAGTTCCATGAGAGTGCATTTTTAAGAAAACCAGCTCTTTAGTTTGTCTCAGTTTTTAAGATGTGACGTGGTAGGGTGGTGTATTTCCCGCAAACACAAATGGAGCATGAATGTGTGCGTGTGGGTGGAGTGGCGTTTTATTAGAAACACATCTCTGGCTCTAGACATGCATGTGTTTGAGCTGATCTTTCATGAAGAGTCTCATGCGTTTGTGCTGCAGTCCTGATGGATGTGCACTTTTCCTCTGGGTGTTTGTTTGTGACTAACTCTCCAGAAATCCCACCAAAACCCTGCTTTATACACACAACAGCACAAACCGAACTTCCATAACACGCATTTACATAACAGTATGAATATGCGCTCACAATGTGATTTGTTCTCTCTTCTCAAAAAAACTCTCAAGTCAAACTTCACTACCTTCTCTGTGTATCTTTCTTCTGTTGCCCAACTGATGTGTAGTTTCACTGATCTCTGTGTTGTGTAATTTTTCTCATGCTTTGTCTTTTAATCACTGGTATGAATATTGGTTCGGACCACCAGAACGCTGAAATGCTTTGTCTTTTAATCACTGGTATGAATATTGGTTCGGACCACCAGAACGCTGAAATGTGGTTTGTGTTAAACCAGTCAACAATCGCTTGTAATTACAATCACACGTAAACGCCTTTGCCTCCACCCTTGTTTGGTGAATATGTCATCTTTTTCATACTAGATACACCCGTGAGCCACTCAGACCTGGAAAAATATGCCTGTGAGCCTATTGAGAAACTATAACAGTTTGTATTATTATTTTCAATCATTAATATTTAATATTTTGTTAAAGTTTTAGTAATTTTTTGTGTGTTTTTGGCAACTAGCTAAAATAAAATATATTTTAAATGTTTTATTTTATTTACATCTAAATTTATATTGTTGTTTTTGTCATTTCTATTTTTTTAGTAACTAGCAGTGTAGTTACATCTTTAGTTATATTGTTGTTTTTTTTCAATTCTATTATTAACTAATAAAAAAATAAATATTCAATATTTGTTTTTTATATTTTTTTAATTATATTTAAAATTTACTTACAAATTTAATAAACATTTTTATGTAATTTTGTTCATTTATATTGTCATTTATATTATTATTATTATTATTATTATTATTATTTTAATGTTCATGTATTTTTTATATTTTTTTTAATTAATTGCAGTTATTTTAGTACATTGAATTAAACTAAATTAAAATGAGAAATTTTGCCTTTGCAATTATTGGAAATAAGTTAAATTTATATATATATATATATAGATATATATATATATAGATATATATATAGTATATATATATATTTAAAAAAAATTTAATTTTTTTCCTTTTTTAATTTTTCAATTTTAATTTTTTCAAAATTTTAAAAATTTTAATTGTTGTGTTTTTTTTTTAAAATTAATTTTTTAATAAATTAAAAACTTTTCATGGGTGGTTGGTTGTTATATAGTTGTATGTGTTTATTAAAACTATTTTTGTTCATAGTTATTTTAGTGCATAAAGTTAGAAAATGAGAAATGTTGCCTTGGCAATTATTTGAAATAAAATGTGTTTATTATTATTATCATTATTATTATTATTATTATTTTCAGTTAAAGATTAAATTTTAATTAAATTTTTAATAATAATTAACAAATAACTAAAATTGAAACAAATTAAAAAATAAAATATATTAAACTCAAGTGTTTCAAAATAAAATGTTTCATAATATGAAACCGTTATTGCACAGATGTAATGTTTGTGACGCCCAGCAATTACATTCAAAAGTGTTTGTCCTCACTAGCCTCCACTCTTGTGGGAAGATGTTTAGATGTTAGATACTGGACCTGGACTGAGGGAATTGCTCCCATAAGAGTAAGAGTTCAGTAGAGATTCAGGTCTGGGTTTAATGCAGGTCAGCCAAGTTCTTGCACACCAGACTACATGAATGTTGCTCTGTATCATGCTGGAACAGAAAAGGATCCTCCCCGAACTCTTGCCCAAAACTGTAAGCACACAATGTCTCTAAAATGACATTTAATAGGGTTGCATAAAGATTCAGTCACACTGGAAATAAAATGCCTCGTTAAACCTGGTAGAAAAAAAACATATCATCCTTGTATATATAAAATTTAAAAAATATTATTATCAAAAAAAGTCATTCTTATTTATATTAAAGTAATTATTAATAAAAAAATAAAAAAGAGCTTTATTGCCAAATATGTTTACACACAGTTCTTGTGCCTGGCTGTTCTGGTGGTTGGTGCTTTGTAGTGCCAACGAGAGGGCAACAGTTCAAAAGGAGGGAGTGTGCTGGGTGTGATGGGTCTAAAGTGATTTTCTTAGCTCTTTTCCTCTCTCTGGAGGTGTGAAGATCTTGGAGTTTGGGCAGGGGGAAACCAACAATCCTCTCAGCAGTCCTGATTGTCCGTTGTATTCTCCTGATGTCTGATTTGGTAGCTGAACTAAACCAGATGGTTATGGATGATCACAGGACGGACTCGATGATGGCCGAGTAGAACTGTGTGAGCAGTGTGTGCTGATTGTGAGAGTCTTGAATGTTAGTTTGCCCAGCCTCACTAGCTGCTGCGTGTCTGTCAGGAAGCTGGCGATCCACTGACAGATTGGGGTGGGCACAATGAGCTGGGTCAGTTTGTTTGAGAGAAGGTCAGGCATGATGGTATTGAAGGCCAAACTGAAATCTACAAACAAGAGCCATGCGTAAGTCCCAAGTCTATCAAGATGTTGCAGAATATAATGCAGTCCCATGTTGACCTCATCATCCACAGACCTATTTGCTGTATAGGCAAACTGAAGAGGATCCAGCAAAGGTCCAGTAATGTCCTTTAGATAGGCCAGGACCAGTCTCTCAAACGACTTCATGACCACAGACGTAAGAGTGAAGCTTTCTTAGTCTTCTGCTTTCTGAAGACCCGGTTCACGTCCTGTACACAGACCTTAAGCACAGGCTGAATGGTGGGAGAGTGGGGGAGAGGGGTTGCGGGGGTAGGTGTGAAGTGCAGAAACACATGCAGATCGTCAGCCAGTTGTTGATTCTCCACAGACTGTGGGGGTGGTATCTTGTGGTTAGTGATGTTCCTCAGACCAGTCCATACTGATGTCAGGTCGTTGGCTGAAAACTTTTTTTTTTTTTTCAGCTTTTCAAAGTAGCTTTTTTTTAGCCACTCTGATCTCCTTTGTTAATCTGTTTCTGGTTATAGGTTATTTAATTACATTTTAAATCATTTTTAAATTTAATTTCTAGAAAATGTAGCTATATCGTATGTGTACCATTTACCTTGATGTAAAATAATTCATACAGTGATCGATTTTGGTCATATCACCCAACTCACTCTCTCACTCTCTCTCTATGTGTGTATGTATAGTATGTGAACTCACTGCGTGTGTGTGTGTGTGTGTGTGTGTGTATATATATTATGTATAGTATGTGAACTCACTCTGGTTGTGTGTGTGTGTGTGTGTGTGTATATATTATGTATAGTATGTGAACTCGCTCTGGTTGTGTGTGTGTGTGTGTGTGTGTGTGGTTTGTCCTCAGAGCTCCACGAGAAAGACTACGCCGGACAGAAAGCCATATACTGGGAAGTGAAATATCCATTACCTCTGTCCAACAGAGATGTATCCTACAAACACATAAAAATACAGTGTGCGTGCGGGAATAGACAGATTAATGTAAAAATAACAATATTAATATACAGTATTTCTCCATTTATAATATTTAATTCAAATATGTGTAATGCATAAATATATCCAAATAAATATATTTATTGGAAATAAATACTTTTTATAAATTAAAATGATATAATTATTATATTAAATATTTTTTGGTTTGTTTCCATTAATGATAGAAACACAATACACAATATATAAAAATATTTATTTTAACAGTATAAAACAAATTGTGATTTCCATTTACAGTATGTCAGATTTACTGTTATTGAATTTCAGTTGAGTTTAAATGAAATACTTAAATCAACCACAAATACAAAAAAAATAAATACATATATACAGTGGACATCAAAATTAAAGAACAATCTATAAATGTATATATAATATGTAATATGTATATATTGTATATAATGTATTAAATATATATATATATATATATATATATATATATATATATATAATAATATTATATAAATTATTCGAGAAATAACAGATTTGGAATGAACAGGTTCACTTGCAGTGGCTGAAAGTGTCATCGCTTTGGCCCTCCATCTGGACCGCTTCTCAGTAAAAAAATTGAGGAATGCTGCCAATTAAATACATCTTCAAATCTTTCCAGTTAATTAGGGTTTGTCATATAATTAAGATAATTAGCACCAGGTACCTGGTTAACACCAGTAACTTGGAGGCATCTGATTTTGATCAGAGTTCTTTTTCAAATATCTAATTTATATAATATATATATATATATATATATATATATATATATATATATATATATTATATTTATATATATGGTTCCATAACATGTCAGATGTACTGTAATTGAATCTCAGTTATTTGAAATATATTTTCAGTTTCAATTACATTTCCAGTTACATAACAGGTTTCTTTCTCTCTTGTTCCCATCAGTACAGAGCAGAACGAAATCACAAATGTGTTTCTTGTAGTATTTCTTTATATTCATAGTTATTCATATTCATAGTTGATAACCAAAATCAAAAGTAATGTCCTCTAGACTCTGCTGTAAAAGTGTTGGGCTGTATCTGTCTGTGGGTGAGCTCTTAACTCTCTTCAGTATGTGTATGTGCGGGAGCGCCGGGATCTGGACGTGGGAGGACGTAAGATCTGCGTGGTTTTAGCCAAGAGCTGGTCCGTGCCTCTGTGTCCAGAGAAGAAAGGCGTGATCCGAGTCGAAGACTACAAACAGAGTCTGGCCCTGGAGAGTGACGGCTCCGGCAGCACCAAAGGTACAAACTGAAGCACACTCAACCAGAGCTGATTTAGAGCGTGATTTAGACTGTATAGTAACCAGATACACAATTCAAGTCACAATTCAATCTCATCGACCCAAAAATCCCGCTGCATTTGATTTTTCTCTACAAATTAGGCTACAGAGCTGAATATAAATATAAGTTTATGTATCAAGGCATTGTTTTATTCAGCTTTTTCAGAGGTTTTCAGCTACATTGCAATCACTTGTATTTTCTGGGCATACAAAAATATTTGATACAACAATATTTGTTTTTCTGAAACACTTATCTGTGATTCAAATCGGATCTGTAATGATGATCATTTTTCATTTCATGCTGAAGCTGAATGAATAACAACAGCGTTTGTTCTGAATCAAATTGCAGTGTTTATGAACTACTTTGACAATCCTGGAGGAATGATACCGACGTGGCTGGTGAACTGGGCAGCGAAGGTGAGGATGCTGTGGAGTTAGTCATGTGATCAGTCATGAGTGCAGTGTGTTGATGGATGTGTTTTGCTCTCAGACGGGCGTCCCTGCCTTTCTCACCGACATGAAGAAGGCCTGCAGTAACTACAGCAGCTACTGCAAGAACAACAAGTGATGCACGTTCTCTGATTCTGTTTCCTGTCAGGAGGGCATTCTGGGTAGACTTACTGCTGTTTCTATGATCATTGGAGAAAATGTGTCTGGAGTCCTTCATTATTGTTTTTTTTTATTGTGTTAACTATACAAACGTCTGTTAAAGAATCAAATGAATCCAGCTTCCTGTTGAACTTTAGCAGGAAATTAGAATTAGAATTTAATTGTTTATGTCATTCATGAATGTATGAAAACATTAATTAACCTCTTTATGTCATGTTGAATGCACAAAATCGGCCAATAAGCCTTCCTTGAGTCTCTTCTGCTCGCCGGGGTTGCATTTATATGATCACAAATACAGAAAAAACAGTAAAAATGTGAAATACTACTGTGGAATATTATTCTGTGTGAATATATTGTAAAATGTAATTTATTAATGTGATCAAAGCTGAATTTTCAGCGTCATTACTTCAGTCTTCAGTGGCACCTGAGCCTTCAGAAATCATTCTAAGAAGTATTATCAGTTATTATTGGTGCTCAGTTATTAATGGCTGAAAATGTTTTTTGCTGCCAAATATTTTTGTGGGTAAATTTTTTCAGGTTTTGTTGATAAATCGAACGTTTGAAAGAGCAGCATTTATTTAAAATTTTAATCTTTTGTTACAAAAATGTATTTATGTCAATTTGATCAATTTAATGCTTTTGAATTGTCCCGTTTCCACAAAAAAAATATGAAACCGCACAACTGTTTCCAGCAATTGATAATAATGATGATAATAAATGTTAGCGTATTAGAGCATATTAGAATGATTTCTAAAGGATCATATGACACTGAAGACTGGAGTAATGATGCTGAAAATACAGCTTTGCATCACAGGAATAAATATGTTTTCAACATATTGTCACATAGAAAACACTTATTGTAAATTGTAATAATATTTCACAATTTTTACTGTATTTCAGATCAAATGAATTCAGCCCTGGTGAACAGAAGAGACTTCTTTCAAAAACATTTAAAAATAGTAAGAATTAAGTGTCCAAGTAAGCAAGAGGGTCGCAGTATGTGATCTGAATAGTTATATTATAGCTCTGAACACAATCATGCACTTACTGTATATACCACAAGACATCTTAGCATGTACTGGTGCTGGATGAGTCCCTGCTCCTTCCCATGAGCCTCTGCAGATTTGGGCCTGATGGATTGTAGTGATCCAGCGCCCTCTGCTGGCCAATTTAAGTGCTGTTCACACTGATTTTAGTTTAATGGTCCATGCTGTTTTTACCTGTTAATGTAACCTACTGTATATTGGGGAATGTATTATTTGTATGGGGATTATATTTCTGATACTTTGCAGATTATTTTAAACAGAAATGACATGATCAGGATCCTGTATGAATCACATGTATGACAATTACTAGGAAACATAAATATATTTATGAGCATTTGCATGGACAATTTTATGCCCGTCTGAAATCCAAATTGTGTGCCGTTTACATGTTAATGCTGAGCACAGAAAAATTTGTCTTATAATTATAATCAAGACTATTAAGTGTCAGATTTCTGCAGTTCAAATATGCAAACCTTTACATGGGACTGCATTAATCTGAATGTTATGGTGAATGAATCATGTGTTTGATTCTGTAACAGCAGTTTAAAAAGCACTTTGATGCAATCCAGGACGTTAATATCTGCTGGTGTTTACGGACATGGTTTTATTAGTAGGAAATAGAGATTATATTTATAGGAAATTAAGTGACATTGCCTTTGATTCTGTTTTGACACTCCGTGGTTTCATTGTCTTTCGGTGTATTGGTTTCCTCTGGGTGTGGAATTTTTTTTTTTTTTTTTTTACATCTACCTCTTAAACTCTCAGTGCTGAACATGAAAAAATATTGCCTGTACATACTTCCTTCACCTGTTCATCATTGCAAATGTTTTATTCCAATAAACTGATATTTTGCCTTTGAATGCAGTTGAAGAATGAAATTTTTTTGTTTGTTTGATTTTTTTAATTTAAGAATTGTTAAAAACTGCAGAAACGCTTATCAAGTTAAATTAAAATGAGAAATGTGGCAACTAGCTAAAATATTTTTCATTTGTACATTATTAGGGTTTTTTGGGGGGGTTGGGGGGTAAATTTATATGGTAAATTAGTTTGCCATACCATCAGCTACAGGTTTTACTCATTGAAACATTATTTTCATGATCGCCAAGCACATTTTTCTTCCAAATTATTATGACTGGAATTTTTTTTCTAGAATCCAGTCAAAACACCTTAGAGACTGCCTAGCAATACCTAACAACCAGCAAAAAAACTTAAGCAACTGCATAACAACCACTTAGAAGACCTTAGCAACTGCATACCATTGCCCTAGCAACCACTCAAACTACTTTAGCAACAGCCCATAACTATATTAATCTGAATGTAATATTATTTTTTTTCACCTTGTGCAGTCGTGAAAATAATGTCAAAACTCGTCCTAAAAATAGGTTTCAATAATGTAAAATATAATTTCTTATTTTTTGTTATTTTCTGGGGTTAAATGTAACCTTGACAGGCTTTGTGAGATCAACCCTTGTTAATGTTTTTCTTGGCCGAGCTCTTAATGCCTGTGAGTCCATTTGAGCTGGAGGAAACAATGAACCTGAAGATACAAATGAGATGTTTGAGATGGTCTATATTTGTCCCACATCTGATCCCTGAAAGCTGCTCTTGAATAACATCAGGTACTGCACCGCTTCTTTCCACCGGCTGTCCTTCACCAGTGCAAAGCAAATATATTTCTTGGCCAGCTGTTGTATTTCTTCTGATTGGTCATATACAGGACTAATTAGCTTCAGAAAGCGATACACTTCTCCCGGTCTTTATGAAAACCTCCTCCGGTTTCCCAGGTGCCCGTCTGTCTGAACAGACACTCCCTCTCAGAAACTTTCCCGTCTGCAGCTTTTGTGATTCTTAATAGATTACAATTAGAGATAGAGGGGCCTCTGGGAACAGGCATCCTTGATCCTGAATAGGCTTTTATGGGTTTTTCTACAGCGTCATGTGCTTGCAGTGAGTTTTGATGGAGGTTATAATTGCAAACGTTACCTGGCGCTGCTTCTGGCCCCTCTATCTGCAGCCAAGAAGCCCCTGAACTCAAGGTTAGGTAATTATTTTCATAAGCATATGCTTTGCATTGTTGAAATCTTAACCGCTCTGGCGTCGAGGAGAGTCCAGGATCTGGTGCCAGTTTAAAGGAGTGCAAAAAAAAAATGTTTCTGCAGGGAACTCATTTGCGTCTCCGTCTAAGTTTTGTGCTGGATTATTGAGAGAAAATAAATTGGAGTTGTTTATATGCCGTGATATACTGATATATATATTCTGCTTACTCTGGGTGGTTGTTTAACGTTTGCTATAGTGTCCTGGGTAGTAAAGTGGTTGTTAGGGTGTCCTGGGTAGTTAAGTGGTTGTTAGGGTGTCCTGGGTAGTTAAGTGGTTGTTAGGGTGTCCTGGGTAGTTAAGTGGTTGTTAGGGTGTCCTGGGTAGTTAAGTGGTTGTTAGGGTGTCCTGGGTAGTAAAGTGGTTGTTATGGTGTGTCCTGGGTAGTAAAGTGGTTGTTAGGGTGTCCTGGGTAGTTAAGTGGTTGTTAGGGTGTCCTGGGTAGTTAAGTGGTTGTTAGGGTGTCCTGGGTAGTTAAGTGGTTGTTAGGGTGTCCTGGGTAGTTAAGTGGTTGCTATAGGTGTCCTGGGTAGTTAAGTGGTTGTTAGGGTGTCCTGGGAAGTTAAGTGATTGTTAGGGTGTTCTGGGTAGTTAAGTTGTTCTTAGGGTGTCCTGGGTAGTAACGTGGATGCTATGATGTCCTGGGTAATTAAGTGGTTGTTAGGGTGTTCTGGGTAGTAACGTGGTTGTTACGGTATTCTTGGTAGTTAAGTGGTTGTTAGGGTGTTCTGGGTAGTTAAGTGGTTGTTAGAGTGTTCTGGGTAGTTAAGTGGTTGTTAGGGTGTTCTGGGTAGTAACGTGGTTGTTACGGTATTCTTGGTAGTTACGTGGTTGCTATCGGTGTTCTGGGTAGTTAAGTGGTTGTTAGGGTGTCCTGGGTAGTTAAGTGGTTGTTAGGGTGTCCTGGGAAGTTAAGTGATTGCTAGGGTTTCCTGGTAGTTAAGTGGTTGCTATAGGTGTCCTGGGTAGTTAAGTGGTTGTTAGGGTGTTCTGGGTTGTTACATGGTTGTTAGGGTATTCTGCATAGTTAAGTGGTTGCTATAGGTGTCCTGGGTAGTTAAGTGGTTGTTAGGGTGTACTGGGTTGTTACATGGTTGTTAGGGTATTCTGCATAGTTAAGTGGTTGCTATAGGTGTCCTGGGTAGTTAAGTGGTTGTTAGGGTGTTCTGGGTAGTTAAGTGGTTGTTAGGGTGTTCTGGGTAGTAACGTGGTTGTTACGGTATTCTTGGTAGTTAAGTGGTTGCTATCGGTGTTCTGGGTAGTTAAGTGGTTGTTACGGTATTCTTGGTAGTTAAGTGGTTGCTATCGGTGTTCTGGGTAGTTAAGTGGTTGTTAGGGTGTCCTGGTTAGTTAAGTGGTTGTTAGGGTGTTCTGATTATCAAACTTTTTGTTACGGTATTCTTGGTAGTTAAGTGGTTGCTATCGGTGTTCTGGGTAGTTAAGTGGTTGTTAGGGTGTCCTGGGTAGTTAAGTGGTTGTTAGGGTGTCCTGGGTAGTTAAGTGGTTGTTAGGGTGTTCTGGGTAGTAACGTGGTTGTTACGGTATTCTTGGTAGTTAAGTGGTTGCTATCGGTGTTCTGGGTAGTTATGTGGTTGATATCTGTGTTCTGGGTAGTTAAGTGGTTGTTAGGGTGTCCTGGGTAGTTAAGTGGTTGTTAGGGTGTTCTGGGTAGTTAAGTGGTTGCTATAGGTGTCCTGGGTAGTTAAGTGGTTGTTAGGGTGTTCTGGGTTGTTACATGGTTGTTAGGGTATTCTGCATAGTTAAGTGGTTGCTATTGGTGTTCTGGGTAGTTAAGTGGATGTTAGGGTGTCCTGGGTAGTTAAGTGGTTGCTAGGGTGTCCTGGTAGTTAAGTGGTTGCTATAGGTGTTCTGGGTAGTTAAGTGGTTGCTATCGGTGTTCTGGGTAGTTAAGTGGTTGTTAGGGTGTCCTGGGTAGTTAAGTGGTTGTTAGGGTGTTCTGGGTTGTTACATGGTTGTTAGGGTATTCTGTGTAGTTAAGTGGTTGGTATCGGTGTTCTGGGTAGTTAAGTGGATGTAAGGGTGTCCTGGGTAGTTAAGTGGTTGCTATGGTGTCCTGGGTAGTTAAGTGGTTGCTAATTAATATTAGAGTTTTTGATTATATTTTTTGAAATATAATCAATTAAAAGGTGGCTGTCCATTAAAACTTCTTTTCATGATGGATTTGTTAAGTTAAAATACGATGAATATGTAATGTCATATATTTAGCCAAATACTCCTCTCTGGAGTTGTTAAATAGCTGGCTAACGTGCAGCAATCATTAAATTTCTTTCCTGAGCTTACACTGCTGAGCCTTATGCTGTTTTCCTGCCATCTTTCCGCAGTTGAAACCCTGACCGAGTGATCACACACAGATCCCGACACATCTCAGTAAGTTTCACTTTTTCTTTCAAAATATCTCCTGATATGTTCATTCATGTTTATTTGGTGCTGTAAGTATTAGTAAAGAGGAAAAGCTGATGCGATCTGTCGCGCCACATCAAAACGACATTTAACGTTTGAATGTCATGATAAAACTGACAGAATCTGAAAGCAAAGACTTTGTTTCTTATCAGAAGTATCAAATCACAAAGTGCACTACGATTAATGGATGGGAGTCAAGCAACAAATAATGTTTTGCCATAAACAGCATAAAAGATAACAAATGGAATAAAACAGTTTAAGAGTTGATATCGGTTCATCAGAACCAAAAATCGGTATCGTCAAACCAGCCGTATTTGCTAGGGCTTCTGCTCAGGGTATTCTGGGTAGCTGTTAAGTGGTTACTAGTGTGTTTTAGGGAGGTTTAGTGGTTTCTAGGTTGTTCTGGGTGGTTAAGCAGTCACTAGTTTGTTCTGTGTGTTTGTTAACCGATTGTTAGGATGTTGTTAAGTTGTTGCTCATCAGTTCAAATCAAAAGATCCATCCAACAGGTGTTGTATCTAATTCTACTCCCCAAATAACTGATTGTCTAGTCAAAAAACCTGTCATGCTATAGAAAAATTTAGCTCTAGCACATTAAAGCATTTTCTTATTAGCTTTAATTGAGTGCAGTATAATAGATAAGCAAACTAATCAGTTAGCAATGTGCTAAGTAGTGATGCCTACTTCCCGGTAGTTTTTTTTTTTTTTTTTTTTGTTCCATTTAGAGGATATTTTCATTCATAGTCCTGCTGAGTTATATATTATATTGTTATATTATAATTATTATAAGTTATATTACCTGACAGTTTGGATATTTGTTAAGTCAAAGGAATTCTAATTCTAAATTCCGAGTAGCATTTTTAGCTAATTGCATATATTCTTAGCAGCTCTGAAAAAAATGTGTTTATGAAAAGAAAAAAAAAATGTTTTCCCCCCTTTCTTTTAATAATAGAAATGGATCAGTAATTCTGTCAGTGTTTATTTTGTTGCCTGAATCAGGCAGAAATGTGTTAAAACTCCACGTTGAACATTAGGATTTCCCTTTACGGTGTTAATTATATTAAGCTGAACATCATTATCATCATTCAGAATTGAACAATCAAAAAAAAATAGGCAAAAATTCAAGATGTATTTGAATTGCTTATAACATTTCCATCCATTCGGATTACAGTTTTAACATAAAATAATAAACTTAATGTGATGCATATTTGTTATTCATACATTCAAACAGGTCAGATTTCTGTTATTTTGCTTGTTCCACTGCTAGCTTTTTATTCATTTTTTGCATATAATAATAATAATAATAATAATAACAATAATAATAAAAATGTTTATAATTTTAACTGAATAAATTTAGTCGTTTTCACATTTTATGCTGATTCTAAGCAGTAAAAAATAAATGCATTTTGAAAATATTATTTCAATAAAACCCAATAGATGCAAATAGTGAGTGATGCAAACTGTGCTGTGATTTTTTTGAGTGCAGAAAATCTTTCCAGTTATGTATGACTTACAAATATTCATTACATTACATTTATTATGAAACTTTTATATGCAAATTCTATATGCAATTCAAATGCATAAATCTTAAATTTAGTCCTAAATATATATATATATATATATATATATATAATTATATATATATATATATATATATATATATATATATATATATATATATAATATTTTATTTTATTTTTTTGTCAGCAAACAGGAGTAAATGCTCTTCCTCCAGAAGGGGGCATTCGAGTTTCTCGCGGCGTCTGAATTTGAATATCTAGTGTGTTTTTCTCTTTCTCTCTTTTTTTTTTTTGAATCTGTCATTTGAGATGTGCCACTAGAGTTATTTTCTCCCGTGTGTCCTCTGTAAATACATAAGGCAGAGAATATAAGAGCTGGCACGCCGTCTGATTGCAGCTATTTCCAGTGATTACAGCAGAACGTCTCTGTCCTCTAAACGCTGGAGGACGGAGCCCGCAGGGACCTGATAGCTCCATTATATCATTACTCCTGTGGCCGGAGAAAACACTAGATGACTGGTTTTACTTAGAGCCCCGACCACAGCCATCTGCTACTGTAACACCACACTGCAGCATGCATGGGAAAATCTCACTCACGGCTCAAGTCTTTCTCCAAGAGAACAATGAGATTAAATGGAGGAGTCTCATGTGTCTCAGATGTTTCTCATCATCTGATACTAATCAACTGAGGCAAAGTTGATACTTGAAGCATAATTGAGAACGCGCAGCCTTTGAGCAAAGCATATAAAATGTATATGTTAAATGCATACTTCATACACTGCAAAATTACTGATGTATGCGCTATTATGGACTCATAAATGATTATGAGTCATTAAAATCAAGAGTGTTTTGGTAGCTGAAGTTTCATCTTTTTTTAATCTCTGTAAAGCTGTTTTGACACAGTCTGCATTATGTTAAGTGCTATAGAAATAAAGGTGAAAGGTGACTTGACTGAAAAAAGGTACATTTATGAATGTAAAAATGTCAAATAAATAGTAATAAATTAGTTATAAACTTAATATAAAAGGGGTCTTGTTTCAAAGAGTCACCAAAGAACACACATTTTGGCTGATACAATAGTTTGGGGATAAATTCATTTTTATAATGTTTGAACAGACAATCCAAAACACTTTCCAGTAAATATTTCCAAAATAAGTGAATAATTGTTTCTTCAAATTGATGATAAAGGGAGCAGTTGAGTGAAACACTATTAATGAACTTTGCAATTTTTTGTTGATAAAGTCAGCACTCCTACTGAATTTATTATTCCAAAAATAATTAATATTTTTTTCTTTTTTCCTTTAGATTATAAATTAATCAATTATTTTAAATGTTATTTTATTTGTAATGTTTATTTTATTGTATTTATCATTTTTTTGAAGCTCCTAAAAAAACATTGGTCAGTAAAAAACGTGTGCAGGTTAAGAATGACACGGGTGCGTAAATGATGACAGAATATACATTTTTGGATGAACTTTCCATTTAATGCATGTTTTGGTATGAATATATTGAATCCCACCCAGAGTCATGTCATGTCACAGTGGTTGGTTGCGCTTGTTTATTTGGCTCATGTACAGACAGACAGTGTTTTGATTATGTGCATACACTGTATGCTTTCCTTGAGAAATATAAGACTGTGTTCAATAGTTTTGACTCATCCCTCATTTAAAATTGTGGTTAAAGTGAGGTACATTTAATGTAAGTACACTGCGCAGTCGAATAAATGTTTAAATAACTGCACTTCAGAAGCTGTATTATACATGCTGGCAAGACAGAATGTGAATCATGAAATATGAATCAAGAAATGTGAAATCAACCTGGTAACTCTAACTTGATACAAGAAAAGGGCATTTTATGTAGTGATAAATGCAATTTTGTTCTTAAACAAATGTTCATCCACCTAGAACAGTAGTGCTACAACTAAAATAAGAAGTAAACAATTTTACAGTTCAAATAATACACATTTTATAAGAAATATAAGATATATAAACAGAATTGTGAGATTTAAATTCAGAATTGCGAGATATAAACTCAGAATGGCAAGATATAATCTCTGAACTGTGACATATAAACTCAGAATTGTAGGATATAAACTCTGAATTGAGATTTAGATTCAGTTGCGGGATATAAACTCAGATTTGCGAGTTTTGAGGAAAAAAATGAGAATACAGGTTTGGAAGAACATGAGGTGGAGTAAATGAAGACAGAATTTTAATTTTGGGGGGACCTTTCCATTTAATGTATTGAATCTGGAGGTGACGGGCGTCTGAGAGCGAGACAGAATGGAGGTCAGTGTTGTGTGAGGGTGGGCAGTAACGGCTCCGACTGTAAACAGCTCTGCGTGGCTGTTTGTTATTGAGTGACTGCGGTTGGAGCCGACAGTAAAGCTGTCTGTGGACTGAACTGGAATTCAATAAACTGTCCGGCAGCTAGTAAAGCCCCGCGCCGAACCCTGACGCACCGTGACCAGCCACCAACCGCTTCACCAATACACCCATAAACCCAGAGGAACAGGTTAAGCCCCGTCCTGCCGCCTTTATTTATCATGCGTCTTAGACAAGATCAACTGATCTGGGTTCCTACTTCAGATGCGTTAGAAACTCCTCTCAGATCATTTACACTCGCTGATCTGCGGCTTTCAAAGACAAACAAACCACGTCTGCGTGGAGGTTTTCACAATTTTGTAGCTCAACTGAGATGTATAGACGGCCAAATAACCAAAAAATCATAATAAAAAAATCAAAAAAAAAACATAAGAATACTTCTGTCCACACCGAATAACAAAGAGGATGTCAGTAAATGTTATTCAGTGATTGATCGTTTAGCAGAAGTAGTAGGTTAATTGTTTTGATGTTAATCACTGATTAATGTCAAATGGATATTTCCATTATGCTGATTGGCATTTCACTCATTTTAAAACACGATATACTAAAACACAGTAAAATAATGTTTTACTCAAAATAAAAATAAATAAATAAATATTTGTATAGAGCTGCACAAAATTTTAAATAAAACATGTTAACATTATTAAAATGTTAACAAAATTAACGCACACACACACACACACACACACACACACACACACACACACATACATATACATATACTTTTTAAATAAAACACAATACAAATTTTAAATAAAACTTTTAAAATATATTTTTTTAAAAATAAATTACATTTGAAAATAAAATTAAATATAATTATAAATATATAATTATAATTAAATTCAATTTATTAGTATAATGTAGTTTTAAATATTTTATTAACAATATTTAATAAATGTATTTATATTTACATTTACATTTATGCATTTAGCAGACGCTTATAAATAAATTATATGACAATTTTATATATAATTACAATATAATTTAAATCTCTAATCCCTCTAATTTAAAATGTAATTTATTCCTGTGATGAAAGCTGAATTTTAATCTCATTGTTTATAAAATTATTTTTTTGTGAAAAACTGTAAAACAAAACTTGTATAATATAAAAGCATATACAAATTATAATTTTTAAATAAAACGTTTGATAAAAATAATTGCCATTATCTGTCGTATAATTTATTATTACTCATTATAATGTGATTAAATTTTTTTACATTATTTATTATAATGATTTTAGATTATTTAAATGTTTATTATATATAATAAAAACAATTATAAAACATATTTTTAAATATTTAACATATAACTGAAATAATTAATGTAATTTGTAAAACTTTTTATTAACATCATTTATTATAAAATGTGTAATATTTATTGAATTTTCAGCATCATTACTCAAGTCTTCAGTGTCACATGAACCTTCAGAAATCATTCAAATATTCTGATTTGCTGCTCAAGAAACATTTCTGATTATTATCAGTGATGAAAACAGTTGTGCTGCTTCTTGTTTTTGTGGAAACTGTGATACATTTTTATTTGCAGGATTCTTTAATGAACAGAAGGCTCAAAAGAACAGCATTTATTTGAAACAGAAACCCTTTGTACCATTATAGATGTCTTTACTGTCACTTTTGATCAATTTAATGTATCCTTGTTAAATATAAGTATTCATTTCTTAAAAAAAAAACACAAACTTTGAGCAGCTTATATATATTTTGCTCCAATGCAATTTCCATAACAAGTCTGCCAATACATAAACATTTGTATCTTTGCAATTTCTTGCATTCATTTAATTTTCTTTTTCATGCATTAAAGTAACACTGCGAGATTCATGAGACCGTGAACCATTACTTTTTTACATGGCATCAGCAGATCCTCAAACTCACAAACCCATCTAGCCAGATATTTGCAGTGGAAAGCCGTCTTTCTGCAGAAAGAGCCCTGCTCAAGGCAGATTTATCTTGATTCTCCTGAGAGGCGAGAAATGGGCCGATTATTATTATTATTTTTAGGAGTGTGAGCACGGCTCCTCGTCTTATACACTGGCTGCTATTATCTCTGGTGTCTTTTCTCTGGGTCATTTACACACCAATATTAGTCTTAACAGAGCCTGGCGCTTTCTTGGCTCCCGCAGGTCGTTTATTAAAATTGTAAGGCGACAAAATACTGCGGTGTATTCTTTAATGTCATTTTCACACATAACAACAGACCCAATAAAACAACGCAATAACTCACATTCCAAAACTCACATCTACAGCCCAAATCAAACAGGGCATAAATCAAAGCGGGAAAGGCCATTTCTCATCTGACGGGACGGCCGGCATCGGGGGAAACCACTGACTCACTGGTTCTGTTCCTGCGATAGAGACAGATCAAACAATATTTAGTCAGTGTTTATGTATTGTATATTTGAACATGTGGTTTCACGTTTTTTTTTTTTTTTTTTAGGCTCAGTAAGTAAGACGTCATCATCATCATCATCATCATAGACTCTATTCATTCTAGATTTAGTTAATATATTCGTTTATAGGGTTTAGTGAAATGCAGTTGCTAGGGTGTTCTAGGTGGTTGCTAGGTTACTCAAATTATCTTTTGGCATTATAGGAGCTTTGTGGCGGTTTCTTTACGTCAGTCTTTTGGTTTCTGAGTTCTTTAAAGCACCTTAGTCGTTTTTTATTATCTCTTCTCTTTCTTTTTTTATTTATTTTCTTTTCTTTTTTTTGGGGGGGGGGGGGTTCATTATTGTTATAATTTGTTACTATAATTTATAAATATATAAATACTATAACCTATAAATATAATAAATATAACAAATTAATAAATTATTTTTTATCAATATTATAATTAAGAATTACATTTATTTGTGTATTCTGTATAATGTGTATAATGCATATTAAGTATTTACTTCATATCTAAAATATAATATGATATTACATAAAACACATAAACATATAATAATAATTATTATTACTGTATTATGCTAGAATACAGTGTGCAAAAGTGACAATTCATGAATTCAGGCCTTAACAATATGTCAGCATTATTTTTAATAATGTTAATTATTTTTATTTTATTTTATTTTGTTGTTTTGTTATCTTCCTTGATCATGAACTGTATTATTAAATAATCTTTGAGTTATGTGAAAGGCACTATGTCAATAATACAATTATTCATAATAATAATAAGAATAAATAGTCTTTAGCCTTATCGATCAATCAATCAGTCAGTCCACAAACTGACTCAACTGGACAGTATGGAATGCTAAAGCTCTAAAATAATAAATAAATAAATAAATACATAAGCAAGATCAGGAATGTATATTCAGCAAAAGTAAATGGGATCCATTTCGTTGACTTCAAAGCATAAATCAACTGTTTTGTATCATAACAGTACAAACAGGGATTTTTATTGGAGAGAAAAAGCATAGAGAAGTGAAGAAATATCTCGGCGGTTCATGGTTTTCATCAGGTACTGAGTGCTGAAAGGCTCTGGCAGCAGATGCAGAGTGGAGAGGCCTGCTCTGATCTGACATGTGCCGCTGTGTTCAGATAGATGTGTTTCCTTTGGAAAGCAGCAGGAATTCAGACTGATTGAGTCCATTGTCTCTGCCACTAATGCGCAACACGACATATTTAAGGGACAGACGGGATGAATGACTATGAGGGAATAAGAATAAGAGAGAGAAGGTTTCATAGGTTTGTTGAGAAGAGCCAGACTGTGAAATTCAGAAAATCTGAATATTGTGATGAAATGTGTTTGAGCGCTATCATAAGTAATAAAAATCAAACAATCTCATGGATAGCTCAGGTGTTTCTGCTTGAAAGCAATGAGATTGAGTTAATGGATAATTTAATACGTGTCTCACGTCAAATGTTTCAAACTGTGGCCAGATTTGCCAAGATACTGAAGTCTCAAAAGTTACAGATCTGAAATGAAGATCTTAATTATTTTATTTTATTTTATTTTATTTTATTTTATTTTATTTTATTTTATTTTATTTTTATTTTAATTTAATTTAATTTAATTTAATTTAATTTAATTTAATTTAATTTAATTTTATTTATTTTATTTTATTTTATTTTATTTTATTTTGATTGATCATGAATTGTAGTATTAAATCATCTTTTCATTCTGTAAAAGGTGTAAATAATGTAAATATGTGTAATAATGACAAAATAATAATAAAATATGTTGTTATTTATATAAATTATTTTTATTATTAATAGCAGATTTCACATATCCCAAAAATGCTTCACACAAAACAACAAAACTAATAATGAATTTAATTTACATTAATATTTTAATTGAATTGAATTAAATTTAATTTAACAACTAATGGTGCCCTAAAATACAAAAGTGGCAGTTTGTGAATTTAGGCAGTGAATTCCTTAACAATATATGAATGATTGTCTCAGTTATAAGAAAAATCATAACAAAAATCTACAATATAATAACAAATAACACCACCAATAATTCTTATGTAAGAAGAAAGCACAACATCCGAGGCCTTTAATGACATTAAACCTGGAGAAAATGTCCAAGAAACAAATATTCACTAACTGACACGACTGGCCCTCTCATGTTTCGATTGAGACTCAGGATGAATGAAGCTACAACACAAATAGCTAATGTTAACTGAAGCTTTAGCGCTATTAGACACAGAATTACCCAGCATGCTCTCTGTCTTTCTGTTAGCGTTCAGGCCTGTGACTCTGTGTGTTTATTCAGCGCTCGTCTTCTGCCTGGGTTTGCGTCTGTGGTGGTGTGAGGGTTTATGGAAGGCCAGAGATCAGATGGCCGTGGCTCTCCTACAGCGCTCACAAGGTGTGTCTATCTACATAAGCTACAAGACCTCCAGCCATCTGTGTGGCTTTATATTCAGTGTGTTTATAAAACAGCCATATAGTGTGTGTGTATGAGTTTATAGAGCGCTCATACTGTGTGTATGTGTGTTTATTGAACACGCATATGCCGCGTGTGTGGCTGTCTGCGGCTATTTGTTTTGGGTTGAGCTCAGAGACAGTGGCAGCGCTGTTTTTAGCGATGGTTGAGGCGACTTAACGCTATAGGAACCTGAGGTTTAGTGTCTCCTTACTGGGTAATGTTTGCAAATGTCTATTGGAAATAGTGCACTATCGTAAGAAATAAAAATCAGACAGTGTCTTGGATCTCAGTTGTTTCTCTTTGAGATTCTGTGGAGATTAAATAGACGTTTTGACTTATGGTCTCCTGCTTCTTATATATATATATATATATATATATATATATATATATATATATATATATATATATATATATATATATATTTTTTTTTTTTTTTTTCCTACAAGAAAAAGACCCTTTTAAATTTAAAAATGTGTCAGATGTTTCAAACTGTGGCCAGATTTGCCAAGATATCAAAATCAGAAATCTGAGCAAGAAGATCTATTTATTTTAGGTTTTGGTGAAGCATCCTTAGTTTTTTTTTTTTTTTTTTTTTTTTACTAATATTCTTGATTAATTATATATATATATATATATATATATATATATATATATATATATATATATATATATATATATATATATATATATATAAAATATTAACTTCTTCTTAATGTGACAGGATTCTTGTCGAAAAAGCGCATTTCTTGGTTATGAGTAATAGTCTACCAAGTTATTTTAATATTTAAATACTCTGTATACAACTATAGTATTTATTAATATTCTGGATTATTTTTATTTCTTGAGTTTTTAATGTTAAGTTTTAGTAATTTTATGTGCAATTCCTATAGTTATATATATATATATATATATATATATATATATATATATATAATGTTATATATATATATATATTATATATATATATATATATATATATATAATATAATAATAGCTTTATTTTATTTCAGTTTTAGTAATTCACTACAGTACTTTAATACATTTTATTTTTAGTTAGTCGCCAAGGCAGATTTTCATCTAATAATAATTATTTATTTTTGTCACACTCTGTGTAGCGAGGAAACATGGAATGCATGATACTCTTCTTTAAATTTCGATAATCCAAAGGGTACACAGGGTAGACAGGAGCACAGGACACACAACCAACTGAAAGGACTGGGGCTTATAAACACAAGATAATTGGGGAAAACACAGGTGCACGGAATGATACAGTCAACATGGGACATGGAACATATGGAGAGAAAACACAACATAATGAGTCCAGGTGCATGACATTAATCCCTCCCTCCCTCACCGTGGAACAACAGGGGGGTGGGTGGGAAGCAAGGAGGAGGTTCCGGTGGTGGGCCGGCAGACAGAGACCATGGAAGGAGGAGCCAGGGCGGAGACAGGAGGAGCTTAGAGCAGGATGGTCGACGCCAGACCAAGGCAGAGCTAGAGGGACGAGGCAGCCAGGCGGAGCTTGTGTACTACCGGGCCACGACAGAGAGGAGGGAGCTAGGAGCCATGGTGGAGCTGTTGGGTCAATGGACCGAGGCAGAGTCCAGGCCTCGAAGGATTGAAGCGGAGGTGAGGGAGACTCCGACCACAGCGACGCTGGAGGATGGCAGTCCTGCGGGGTTCGCACCGCATAGATGGTGGGCTAAGGGGGAGCAGAGGGACTGCATTTTCGAGGAGCTGGCACTGGAGGGCACATTCTAGGAGCAGGCACTGGAGAATCGGAAGCCCCCTCAGGGCTGGATGAGGGAACCATGGATGAAGGAGGGCTGGATGGGACCAGCGGAGACAATGGAGAGAGGAGAGGGGCCAGTTTGATCTCCAGATCAGATTCCAAGTCAGTAAGATCCTCCTTTTGGCATTTCATTATCAGCGCACCCTCATCCGCAGTGCAGGGGGCGGAGCTCCTCTCTGCACTCACACCGTCCGTGGCACTCTCTCGTCGCAGGCGCTGTTGCCGGCTCACACACCTTCACTGACGTCTTCAGCAGCACTGGCTCCACGGCGATCCTCAGCACTGTCGCTTCATGCGCCGATGGCTTGTTAGTCGCGGCAGGCGATGGATCTCCGATGGGGGCTCGGGCTCTGGTTGGATTGGCTCTGGGTACGGAGTGGATCTGGCAAGATCATCCACAGGGCAGATGGTACGTGGCGACCTGTTTCTCATCCAGAGTCCACTCCATGAAGGCTGCAAATTCCTCCCGAGGACCATCTTCGGACGACAACGTTCTGCACTTGCCGTTCAGGCTAGCATCATAGAAAGTGCAGAGCGCGTCGCCCGGGTAACTGGTAATGTGAGCTAACAACAGGAACTGTCTGGTATGGTCCTCGAGAGATCGGCCTCCCTGCTCCAGCAGGAGAAGGTGGAATTCGGGGAGAAGGAGAGGATCCATAGAACACAACGGAAACAAAACACTGAGAAAAAAACGGAAACAAAACAGAGGGTAGACAAACGGAGGTAACTGTTTTGGTCGGAGATTCTTTCACACTCTGTGTAGCGAGGAACAAGAAAACACGGAATGTATGATACTCTTCTTTTAATTTCAATAATCCAAAGGGTACACAGGGTAGACAGGAGCACAGGACACACACGGGTAGATGTATCATCTCCGACAAAAGCCAACTGAAAGGACTGGGGCTTATAAACACAAGATAATTGGGGAAAACACAGGTACACGGAATGATACAATCAACATGGGACATGGAACACATGGAGGGAAAACACAACATAATGAGTCCAGGGGCGTGACAATTTTCAGTTACCAAAAATAATTCTTAATAGTTTTATGGTAATTTGCGCTAACATCACCATTTAAAAACAACTTGACAACTTGATGTTTACATAAGTTTAAATATTTATGTTTGAATAGCCAACTTCTAGGGTTTACAAAGAATGGTGTGAAAAGGGAAAAACATCCAGTATGCGGCAGTCCTGTGGGCGAAAATGCCTTGTTGATGCTAGAGGTCAGAGGAGAATGGGCCGACTGATTCAAGCTGATAGAAAAGCAACTTTGACTGAAAGAACCACTCGTTACAACCGAGGTATGCAGCAAAGCATTTGTGAAGCCACAACACGCACAACCTTGAGGCGGATGGGCTACAACAGCAGAAGACCCCACCGGGTACCACTCATCTCCACTACAAATAGGAAAAAGAGGGCTACAATTTGCACGAGCTCACCAAAATTGGACAGTTGAAGACTAGAAAAAATGTTGCCTGGTCTGATGAGTCTCAATTTCTGTTGAGACATTCAGATGGTAGAGTCAGAATTTGGCGTAAACAGAATGAGAACATGGATCCATCATGCCTTGTTACCACTGTGCAGGCTGGTGGTGGTGGTGGTGTAATGGTGTGGGGGATGTTTTCTTGACACACTTTAGGCCCCTTAGTGCCAATTGGGCATCGTTTAAATGCCACGGCCTACCTGAGCATTGTTTCTGACCATATCCATCCCTTTACGACCACCATGTACCCATCCTCAGATGGCTACTTCCAGCAGGATAATGCACCATGTCACAAAGCTCGAATCATTTCAAATTGGTTTCTTGAACATGACAATGAGTTCACTGTACTAAAATGGCCCCCACAGTCACCAGATCTCAACCCAATAGAGCATATTTGGGATGTGGTGGAACGGGAGCTTCATGCCCTGGATGTGCATCCCACAAATCTCCATTAACTGCAAGATGCTATCATATCAATATGGGCCAACATTTCAAAAGAATGCTTTCAGCACCTTGTTGAATCAATGCCACGTAGAATTATGGCAGTACTGAAGGCGAAAGGGGGTCAAACACAGTATTAGTATGGTGTTCTTAATAATCCTTTAGGTGAGTGTATATATATATATATATATATATATATATATATATATATATATATATATTAAGATATATATATATATATATACACAAAAAGACGGGTGGTCTTATTTTAAGAGATTAAGAGATAAGAGATTTTAAGAGTCTGCAATATTCATAGCAGTGTTTTTATTTCAATTAGAAAGATATTAATACAATTATATATATACATATATATATATGTGTGTGTGTGTGTGTGTGTGTGTGTGTGTGTGTGCGCGTGCGTGCGTGCGTGTGTGTGTGTGTGTGTAAGGTATTAGAATACAATTATAAAATATATATAATAATAAAACACAGACATACATTTATTTATTTATTTATTTATTCATTTATTTATTTTATCTAGAGTAGGGTCCAAAATTACCACTTTTTAATGATGTTAGTTTTAACTATAATGCATTTTTAATATTGGGGAATATACTTCACAACAGAACCAATATGACACAACTGAATTATATTTAACGCTGGTAAATTTGGTCAGATCACTCTATTGACAACGCTGATTTTAGTGAGGTTTCACTGAGGTTTCGGATGATGCCTAATGGACAGTGGTGTTGTGGATCTTCTCTCTGATTTCTTCTCATCATTGTGAGGTAAATGTGAGTTAAACACAACTCTTTCTCCAAAACCCCTCACAAATGGCTGTTCTTCACACCTCGGTGTCCATCTCTCCTCTCAAATAACCGCCAGTGTTTAGGGGGTCCTCTAGCACTCCTGTCCGTCGCATGTTCAGTGTTCGGCTCGCTGACCTGTGCAGGTATTTCCAGCAACATGCCATTCATTGGCTGATTTTAAGGCCTCAGTGATATTTTAAGCTGAAGTTTCTCCTCCTCACCACGAGCATTTTCATAGTCCCCCGCCTGGATCAGAGCGTTTGATGGCTTTGCCTGGTACCAGCGGCTCTGTCAGTCAAAGCTGGCAGCGTGAGCGCTAAAACAGATGTGTGTGTGATTGCTGGAATACAGTCACTGGATTGTACAGAAGGATTATGACTGGAAAATTCAATCTCTCATAAAGTCTGTTGTCTGCCCTTTATAAATCAAAGCCTGTAGAGCACAGAGGATGAAGGACACTGCTGATTTAAAATAGAGACTGAGGAGGTGGAAATAGAGGCCGTTTTAGTTGCAGAGTTTCATGCACACAGACTTCAGAACAATAGTCTGGCCACATCTTTTAACATGCTTCAGAAATCGCGGCAAGACTCTTGAAATTACATCCATACATACTAGTGGCTGATGTATTGACTGATATTTGGCATTTTAAAAAGTTTTTCTGTTTGGCCGATAAGTCTTGTCTTTTATTTTGAAAGCACTATCTTATGTAATATATAATTAAATAATTATAAATAAATGACTATATATTATATATTCTAGTGGCCGATCAATATATCCCCAATACTGACATGAAAGCAGATATTTGGCTTTTTTTTTTTTTTTTTAAAGTTTTTTTTCTGTTGGCAGATAAGTCTTTATTTTGAAAGTTCTAATTTAATACATAATTAAAAAATAATTATAATAATAATAATAATCTGTTATACAGTGACTGATCAATATATTTCCATGGCCAACATATAAGCTGATATTTGACATTTTTTACATTTACTGTTTGGCCGATGTGTCTGGAATGTGGGACTTTTAATTTGAAAGCAATGAGTCTGAGCCCATTTCCCTTCTTCATTTGTTTAGTGTGTTTGTTTTATGGTTCTTCTAATAATTAATAGAAATATTATTTATATATATATATATATATATATATATATATATATATACTGCTCAAAAAATTAAAGGAACACTTTTTAATCAGAGTATAGCATCAAGTAAATTAAACTTCTGGTATATTGATCTGGTCAGTTACGTAACAGAGGGGGTTGTTAATTCATTTAAGCTGCTTTGGTGTTAATAAAATTAACAACAGGTGCACTAGAAGGGCAACCATTAGAAAACCCCCCAAAACAGGAATGGTTTTTTACAGGTGGAGGCCACTGACATTTTTTCCCCTACTCATCTTTTCTGATTGTTTTTCACTAGTTTTGCATTTGGCTAGGGTCAGTGTCACTACTGGTAGCATGAGGCAATATCTGGACCCTA
The DNA here is from genome assembly GCF_018340385.1 of Cyprinus carpio. Lineage (NCBI taxonomy): Eukaryota > Metazoa > Chordata > Actinopteri > Cypriniformes > Cyprinidae > Cyprinus > Cyprinus carpio. The sequence continues at coordinate 6,943,385 of NC_056574.1, read as the reverse complement.
CAAAGGTTGCACAGGTAGTCCAGCTCCTCCAGGATGGCGCATCAATATGTGCCATTGCCAGAAGGTTAGCTGTGTCTCCCAGCACAGTCTCAAGAGCATGTAGGAGATTCCAGGAGACAGGCAGTTACTCTAGGAGAGCTGGACGGGGCAGTAGAAGGTCCTTAACTCATCAGCAGGACCTATCTGCTCCTTTGTGTGCAAGGAGGAACAGGATGAGCACTGCAAGAGCCCTACAAAATGACCTCCAGCAGGCCACTGGTGTGAATGCCTCTGAGAAAACAATCAGAAACAGACTTCATGAGGGTGGCCTGAGGGCCTGACGTCCTTTGGGGGGTCTGTGCTCACTGCCTGGCACCGTGCAGCTTGATTGCCATTTGCCATTGAACACCAGAATTGGCAGGTCTGCCTCTGACAGAAGAGAGCAGGTTCATCCTGAGCATGTGTGACAGATGTAAAAGGGTCTGGAAAAGCGGTGGAGAATGTAATGCTGCCTGTAACATTGTTCAGCATGACCGGTTTGGTGGTGGGTCAGTGATGGTCTGGGAAGGCATATCCATGGAGGAACACAGAGACCTCTACAAGCTAGACAATGGCACACTTACTGCCATTAGGTATCGGTATGGAATCCTTGGACCCGTTGTCAGACCCTACGCTGGTGCATTGGGTCCTTGTTCCTCCTGGTGCACGACAATGCCCGGCCTCATGTGGCGAGAGTATGCAGTCAGTTCCAGGAGGATGAAAGAATTGATACCATTGAATGTCCACCACGCTCGCCTGACCTAAATCCAATTGAACACCTCTGGGACATTATGTTTCAGTCCATCTGACATCGCCAGGTTGCACCTCAGACTGTATAGTGTATAGACTGTATAGGAGTATAAAGGCAGTTTTTAAGCATATTTTATAAATTAAATGGATTCTGAAGCACAGTATAAAAAACTTAAATCTGATCAAAATTAGAGAACACTTATGGCGCTTTTCCACTCCGTGGTATGACTCGACACGGCTCGGCTCAGCTCGATTTGCATTTCCACTGCAGATTAGTATCGCTTTAGAGTGGGCGAGATTATTCACATGTCGTTATTGTTGTGCTGCCTCTACTGCCACGACTCCTAAAAAAACTTTTTCATTCCGCATCGCCCCTTCAAGCTCTCGCTGGATCCGCTCCTCTGCTATCAGCGAGAGGAACTATATATGTCATTTTTGATCAATTTAATGCATAAAACATTTTGAACAGTAGTGTATGTGACCTCAGAGCAATTATATGTCACAAAAGCTCTAATAAGAAAGCACTCTAAGTCTAGTCTTGCTGTGGTTGTTATGATTTCCAGCATAAGTGTCTTTGTACTTCAGGACTGTAGCCTTGAGTCTAGTTTATAAGAGTCCAGATCTAAACTTTGGAGGTTGCTCTTGAGTCATTTGTCTTCCTGTCTCATCCCTCTGTTAAACCAAATGGGCCTGAGAAGTAGCAGGTCAAGCACAGGGTCGTCCCGTGGCACCACACATCCCGAAGCGCTGGCTGGAGATTTCAGAGCTGTCACTCCTCAGGGAGTTCAGGTTGCAGCGCATACCGGCCTGACAGGAGAGGAGAGGAGGAGAAGGGTGAGAGGAGATCTCCTCTGGGATCAATCACACGCTTTCTCTTCCTCTCGAACTCTCACTCTTCTCCTCATCCCTCAGGGGTGATGCTGGGAACAAGATGAGTAATTGAGTAGTTTGAACCTTACCCCAGGAATTGTTTTCTTTTATTTATTTATGTATTTTTCTTTTCTTTTATCATTTTATTTTTAAGGTAATTGAGTAGTTTGAGCCTTCCACGGGAATTATTTTATTTATTTATTTTTATTTATTGAGGTAATTGAGTAGTTTAAACCGTTCACATGAATTATTTATTTAATTATTATATATATTTTTTTTTATGGTATTAAAGTAGTTTGAACCTTCCACAGGATTTTTTTTTTTTTTTTTTTTTTTTTTTTTTAGGTAATTGAGTAGTTTGAACCTTTCAAATGAATTATTTTATTTAATTATTTTTAATTTTTATTTTTTTTTTATGGTAATTAAAAAGTTTGAACCTTCCACATAAATTATTTTATTTTATTTTATTTTATTTTATTTTATTTTATTTTATTTTATTTTATTTTATTTTATTTTTTGAGGTAATTGAGTAGTTTGAAACTTGCACGGGAAGAATTTTCAGCTTTCTCCGTACATTAATTCTAAAGATCTCTCATATGTGAGCAGAAAAAAATCAGAAAAATCACACAAAATATATTTAATATCAGCAATGGCAGCGATTCCTCCAACTTCCTTTTTTTTTCTTTTTTTTTTCTTCACTGTAATCTCACGTTTATACCTCTGTACTCTTACTGAATGCCAGCTGCTGACTCATTTGACTCTTTTCTTTACTCATAAGGCATTTTAGCAGTAAGCTGAGGGTTAAATGATGTCTACAGTAACTTAGATCTTGTGTGAGTCTCCTGATGAGAATTCCTGCATCATGAGCGAGTGTCATTTATCTCCTCTCGGCTCGTGCGTGTGTTTCTTGCTGTGGTTTGCATTTAGCACTTTTGGCAGCTGGGCCAAAGCCATCATTCCCTGAGCGCGGCCGCAGCAGCCATTAAGCGTAATTTGTCTGGTATCCCTAAACTGCAAACTAACGATGGGATAAGAGAGAGAGAGAGAGAGAGAGGCATTCCTCTGGTTGTCATGTGGAGATGTTGGGCCCCATGCGGCTGTGTGTGTGTGTGTGTGTGTGTGTGTGTCAGACAGCAACACTGAGGCTCGCTGGGAACTCCCGCAGGACCCACTCTGTGTTTGTGTGTGTTTTAAGGGGGAGGGCAGCAACCTGAGAGGGACGTCCCGCTCCGGCCGGCGGGATCAAGCGCTCCTACGGCCAGCCAGGCACCAGCCATCCTGAGGGATTTACACAGCAGCAGTCAGCCTCATGCTTGCTCTCATTCTGTTCTTCTCCATCAGTCACTTCTCCCTCCAGCTCTCTGTGTCTCTCACTGGAGGGAAAACGCATTTCTCAGAGGCTGCTGTTTCATGCCTTCGAGATTTAATGGAGTCATGTGTCATTTGAGTGTTAGTTTTGTCTCGTGTGTTTCTCATAAAATGCCTGAGGAGAAATAAAAACAGACCTGAATGAGTCACTAGTCACCTTCCAGTAAGAGTATTGAGCTTTAAAATGAATGTGAATAGCAGCTTAGATCAGTTGATGAGAAATATCTGAGTTCATATTGACATCTCCGAGTTTTGGTTCTAAATCTGAGCACAGTTCGCACCTTCCACAGGAATTATTTTATTTTACATTTTACATTTTATTTTATATTATAATATATTTTTGGAGGTATTTGAGTAGTTTGAACCTTCCACAGGATTTTATTTTATTTTATTTTATTTTATTTTATTTTATTTTATTTTATTTTATTTTATTTTATTTTATTTTATTTTATATTTATTTTATTTTATGGGTATAGGCAATAGAAATATTCATAGAAAGAAATTTCTGCTTCCATATTCATCCCCGGAAAACTTAATGGAGTCATGTCTTACTTTTATTATTTCATTTAATTTATTTAATTTGATTTAATTTAATTTTTTTTGTTTTGTTTTTTATTGGTTTTTGTTTTTTTTTATTGTTTTTTTTTGTTTGTTTTTTATTGGTTTATTTATTTACTTTTCATTTTTTACGTAATTGAGGAGTTTGGACTGACCACATATTTTATTTTATTTTATTTTATTTTATTTTATTTTATTTTATTTTATTTTATTTTATTTTATTTTATTTTATTTTAGTTTAGTTTAGTTTAGTTTAGTTTAGTTTAGTTTAGTTTAGTTTAGTAGTTTGAACCTTCCAAATGAATTATTTTATTTTAATTGAGTATAAACCTTCCACAGAAAGGTAATGTCAAATTGTGAACCAGTATAAATCTGAAAAATCCCACAATATCTCTTTAATATTGCAATAGTTTCTCATAGACAGCACTGAGATTAAATGGACACTCTTAAACTTCCTATTTTTGTACATTGTTTACATTCATTTTATAACTCTGTACCCTTACTGTTTGACAAATCTTTTAATTTCTCATAAGTCACAGCTGAACTCCAAAGCAAATCTGAGCACAGTTTGAGAGACAGTTGAGATCATATTTGAAACTTTGCAGGAGACACATGCGAGATTACTTGAGCTGTTTAATTTCTTGAAGCTATTAAATGGCTCTCTTTAGTGATTTTTCTTTCCCATCTCTCTTTTTTTCTGCATTGGATTTTTCTTCTTGTCTTCTCAGATGGGGCATTTTTGAGTAACATGTATGTCCCCTGGTACCCCTGCACTCCTGTGGACCACCACACACACACACACACACACACACACACACACACACACACACACACACACACACACACACACACACACACACACACACACACAAACTGTCATCTTCTGCTTCTCTTTATATGGTCATGTGTGTCTATGGAGAGAGAGAGACAGACAGACAGACGTGAAAGAGGGAGCCTCTGTTTTCTAGGAACTTGACCCTTATCAAACATGCACTACACTGTTATTGTGGTCTTGCTCAATTACCACAGCCCACATGAAACACACACACACACACACACACACACACACACACACACACACACACACACACACACACACACACACACACACACACACACATGCACACTGCAGCTCAGAGACGCCCGGAGGAGACAGGAAGCTTAAAGCTCATTCACTGTTTTATATTCAACCCCAAACCTACTTAATGCAAGCACACAAGCGTTTCTGAAAGTATGCACTGCATTCTCAGAGCTATAGCAGGCATTATTATTTATTTGCACAAACTGACGTCTTTTGCAGCCTGCTCTCTTTTTCAGACTGAGTGACAGGAGAATCTTACTTGGTCAAAACTTGTTAAAAGGTTTATATCAATGATCTGAATAATAACACATCTAGCTTACTGACTAGAGTTTAACTCTATTGCCTCCTTGAGTCCCGGAGCTTCAAACGCTACAGTAATGCGAGAAAACTGTAATGTACTGCAATTGTAATGTAGATGGTGATACTTTAATATATAATGATGAAAATAAAAAAATAAATAAAACGGGGAAAAAAGCATTTTTTTTTTTTTTTGTTATTTGAAATAAAACAATCTTTAACTATAATAAAATAGTAGTCGGTTACAGCTTGTTGCTAATGCAACATTTCTCTTTTTTATTTAGTTTAACTCCATGTAATAAAATAAAGTAAAACTGAAATAAAATGTATAAAAAACTACATAGACACACACATAATAAAAAAAAGTGTATAAACTCTATATACACATTAAAAATAATTTTTCATAGTTTTAAATAAAATAAGATTATTTAATTATTGTATGGTTTACAAAATCAGTCTTTCCACTTCAAAATTTCATGATTAGTTGAGTGTATTATTTGCCATTTCTATGTACTTTGTGAAATTTGCTAGCCATTAATTAGTGAGATTTTTTTTTTAAAGTAAATATTTTTTCGGTGTAAACATTTAAGAAGAATAAAAATGACAAAACAACATGTGATTTAAAATATTTAAAAAGTTGTATTATTGTATTTACAAAAACACCTGTTAATGCAATACTGCCTTTTATTATGTTACATATTTGGCTGTTTACATTTATTAATCTAGCAGATGCTTTTATCCAAAAATGACTTGCATTGTATTGTCTCTAGCGCCATGCTGTATTGTTTGGCAAAACGTCCCTTTGGCAGGAACCTTGAAAGTAAAAATGATTCATTATTATAATTAAATAGTGTTTCTTTTTGTTGTTTTTTTAAGTCTAGGGTTAGTCTGTAGTCTCTCTTAGATAAACGTGTGTGTGTGTGTGTGTGTGTAAGTGAACCAATTAAATGTCTGTTGTTAGCATAGCAAATGGTGCAATAAATTTAAATTGCTGGAACAATTCAATTTGTCTGAAATCCGGATCTCCCCGTTCTGCTGTAAATTTGCCTGGGAGAGCCGTTTAGGCTGGTTTGGTGTAATTAAGCAGCGACTGAAGCGTCCGTGCCTCTGTCTGTCAGTCTGAGCGAGCGTTCGGAGGTGGGTTAGCAGTGGCTGGGTGGCAGGGTGAGTGTGCGGGGCCTCCCTGGCTGGCGCCTGAAATTTTACCTTCCTATTCATCAGGCTGGTGTATTAATAATAACAGCACATCTGGAGTCACTTACTGTCTACAGTTAACCCTTTACAGAGACGCTGTGCTCCTCTTCTCCTCTCTTTCTCCTCTAGAGTACTTCTATGGCAGACACACTGGTACGAAAGAGTTTTTAATGCTGTGGTTTCTCATGTCAACACCACAACTGCAGTACTGTACAGTAAACATCAAACCATTGTGGTATTCAAATGGTTTTTGTAGATACTACTTCACCAAAACCACTTATAGTTGCATGCAAACTATGTTGGCATACTACGTTACCTGGGGAATTCCTAACATTCTTAGGTCTGACAATCCAGAAAAACACAATTACAAAAACACTGAACTTCTATGAGACATCTTACAACACAATAACTGTATATATCATGATAAAGTATGTATTATTTGTTGCTTATAATATAAATATATAGTGTGTATTGAATTAAATTTATTATAGAAATATAAAAACAAAACAAAAAAACAAAGATGTCACAACCAAAACTCCAAAGATGCTAATCAGCACATGGTTAGCTAGCACAGTTCTGAACAGCTGTACACACATAAAAATAAAATGATATGGAATAACTCCCAAAAAAGTGTGCTTAATTGCAGACGAAAGGTGTTCGTTAGTGAGGTTCCTTAGAGTTACACACAGATTTTTCAGACTTTTAAACACATTTATCTAAAAATGATGGGGCCGATCTACTCACCCTGTCGCTATGAGAGAGAGGAACACATAAATATTTCCTGATCATAAATGTAGGGGTGTAGTTGATTTCAGTCTCATCCAATGAACTAAAACATGCACTGTTTCGGTAGTGACATGGAAAATGCGGTACACATTTTTAAACAAAGTTTCGTAAAAATTAAATATTTCTTTTTTATATATATATCATTTTCAAAAGTTGAAATTTAGGGGTTAGAGTTCGGGACAGCCACTTCCCAATTGAAAGTACCCAATAAATTATGATTTTATATACAGGTATATTAAGCACTTACTAATATTGTAAATATTATTGTGGGTCTCAATAGAGAATAAAATTATCTTAGTAAACATCTAAGATTTGAATACTTAAATGCTTGTGGGACAGCCTTTTACACCAATTCTGTATAATGGCCCAACAAAATAAAACAGTAACATGGTTAGAGAATTAGCCTAAATTAAACAAACCGAATCAGTTAACAGGAAAACTGGGAAGATGATCAGTTGAGAAGATGAACCATTTGTGGTTTGAGAAACAGACATTTGATGTGTTTTTATTTTATGGTAATAACATGTAGATGATAGTTTATCTGGGATTTGTGCCTCAAAGTCACAGGACATGAAGTGTAGTTTATTTATGGAAAGTGCTGACTGTCTCAAGTCTTTTACGGGCAATGGAAAGGGGGAACCCGGAGTCCGCAGGGGGATATTCTCGGGCCAAACGTTGGCTCAGCATTGGCTGGCCCATCTGGCCGTGTACCTGTACCGCGGGGCAGGTGACAGAAATCTGCGTCGTACCAAAGTGACAGGCGCGGCCTCATTACCGCATCGACTCACACAGCAACAGCGTTGTTAGCCAGCAGAAAACACACACATGCACATGTACAGACAGTGGTCATCACTCATCCATGCTGCAGTCAACACCAATGATGTCATCAGCAGGCGCCGGGCCAGACGCGCGCTAACTATAGCGCAGAAGTACCTGTATAAAGATCCTTATTTAGCTTTTTGCGGCAGGAGAGAGAGAGACTGAGAGCAGCTTCTGTTTTTTACGTCTGCATAATATATACATGCACGTATTAGAAAAGGACATGTCAGCCTTGTGAAAACATGCTTGACAAACAAGTTCTTACGGTGCTAATTATTTTCTAAGGAAAACATGCGTGGAGAAATTATGGCGTGCTTGTGTAAGACAGTGCTACTGGGGAATTTTGCAGCGAAAATAAATAGTGCTAATTGAATAAACGAAGGCCGGTGTAAAATGTCTGACATAGTGGATTCTGGACTGCATTTACAAATATCAGGCCGTAGATTAAATTGCTTTTAATCCGGCTGTATTATAAACCGTGGAGCTCTGCTGGTGACTGAGGGGTTAGTGAGCTGATTAGTCTGCTGTCTACATAGGGAAGGACCTTAGGCAGCATCACTAAGAAAACCTCAAAAGTAATTGAATTTAATGACGCTTGATTATTATAGTTAACTAAAATAAAAACTAAAGCCATAAAAAAAAAAAAAAAAATTATAAATGTTAACTGAAAAAAAAAAAAAAAAAAAAAACCTTTTTGCAAAGGCACATTTTTCATTTTCATTTAGTTAAACTTGATTTACTAAAAGAACTCAAACCGAAATAAAAATTAATATAAACTGTATAGACATATATGCCCCCCCCCCCCAATTTGATTTGTTTCTTACAAACATGCACCATTTCACTTCTCAAGACATAAAGGGGTCATATGATGCGATTTAAATTTTTTCTTTCTCTTTGGAGTCTTATAAGCTCTTGGTGCATGAAGAAGATCTGTAAAGTTGCAAAGACTAAAGTCTCAAATCCAAAGAGATATTCTTTATCAAAGTTAAGACTCTGCCACACACCCCTAAAACGGCTCATTCTAACACAACCCCACATGTCTACGTCACTGTGTGGAATTATTTGCATAATGCTGCCAAAATGTTCACTCAAAGAAAGAAGGCATGGTTTCAGTAACCGCAGTTAGTGTTGAAGCAGTCATGTCAGGGAGATGGTGTGTGTATCTAGACGAAAGCAAAAGCACTTTATTTGGCCTTCCAAAAGTAGATGCATTTAGGAAGCTTTAAGATTACTTACAACAGAACAGCGATGCATTTTATGGACGACCGTTTCGTGAACCTAGGAGAGGAGCTAATTCTGACTTTGCTACGACAATCGTGTGCTTCTGAATCAGCTACTGTAAGTATGTTTTGTTATTAGTTTAATTATTTGCTATTGACTGTTCAATTGCGGAGTTTTGCGCGTCGTGTATGTGTGTGTGTGTGTGTGTGTGTGTGTGTGCACGCGTGTGTGTGTGTGAGAGAGAGACAGAGACAGGGTCACACAGTGGAGTCAGCTGTCTTTCTCCAAATCTGATGAAGAAACAAACTCATCTACATCTTGGACTTCATGGGACACTGTCACAAGCGTTCCCATAGTTCTTCACCCTGCAGGTCAGGACTGCCGTTCGTCCTCTGAGCCCCTCATCTTCATCTATCTCAGTACGAGTGCCTCTCGCTTTATTAAACACGCACAGGGCATCGACACATGCAGCCGCCATCCATCAAACCGCTTTCTGTTTATGTTTCAGAGCTAAGAAATACCTATTTAACAGCGAGCGGGTTGCATCAGTGCGTAAGTGTGTGTGTATGGGAGCATGAGCTGTGTGATTCACCTGTCAGATTTCTGCTCTCACCTGAACTGAAAGGCACATTTATGGTGCAGCGGACAGAAATAACTGCTGATGTCATGTGTTTTGGGACGGAGAAACTGTGAGAGTCAGAAACATATGGACATTTTTCAAACCCTGGCAGCTCGACCCCTGCTCAGATATTAGTCTGATACCAGTGTTAGTCTCTTGACTATCGGCGTAAAGTCCAGTCAACACTGCAGCCAGGAACCACCCACTTAGACTGACTGACATGTGAAGCGACCAATTGTGGTGATTTGAAGATGCTACATTTATAGAACAATGTGCAACAAAATAATAAGCTTGAACAGATAACACAGAGGACATTCATTGATTAATTAATTATTGATCTGCTTTTTGAATAATTGTTCACACAGCTATTTTTACACGCTGTATGTTGTTGGATTCATTTGTAATTTGCACAAGAAACATTTAATTGATTTATTTATCCGGGCAGTTCATTCGACAGTAAGACATTCATAATGTTACGAAAGATTTCTATTTCAAATAAATGCTGTTCTTTTGAATGATTGCATTCTAATATGCAAATCAGAATATTAGAATGATTTATGAAAGATCATGTGATGCTGAAGACTGGAGTAATGATGCTGGAAATTCAGCTTTGCATCACAGGAATAAATTGCATTTTACAATATATTCACATAGAAAACTGTTATTTTAAATGGTAATAATATTTCACAATATTATTATATTTTACTGTATTTTTGATCAAATAAATGCAGACTTGGTTAGCAGAAGAGACTTCTTTTAAAAACGTTTTAAAAATCTTATCATGAATGGTATGTATTATATATAATCTAGTTAAATGGTGATGTTCATAACTTCCTTTTTCATTTTAGTTTTTCCAAATTAGCGTTTTTTTTGTTTTGTTTTTTTTTTGTTGGTGTCAAATGTTGTTCATGCAGATCCTTAAATATCTTCTAAAAATCCAAAGGCATGAACAAACTTTTTGGTTGAACTATACAGCAGCCAGTTCTTTCTCAGAAATGTTCATTTTGCCTCTTGCAAACACAATTTTTATTTTACGTCAGACTGACTTTTGATATTATTTGAACGATTCAATAGAATCGAAACAGTTTGAGTTTTTCACCAGACATTTTGTGCTTTTGTGCAACAAGGCTGAGATGATATTAAAACCAGCAGCACTGACAACCGATTCCAATATTTTCCATTGCATAAAGACTCATAATACTGCAGCGTTTGTACACATGAGAAATCAGCACACAGTAGATGTTAAACACACTGTTCTCTCTTTCTAATAATGGCCTGTAAAACAGCCTTTAAAAGCTGTAATGCCTCCACAGTGTGTACAGATTTAAAGTGTGATTTGGTTAATTAGCTTGTTTTGACACAGTGTGTGTTTAAATGAGAGTTTATAGGCAGAGAGAGGATCGCTGTGTGTGATCGCTGCTGTCTCAGAGCCTCATGGGAACACGAGAAGACGGGCCTCTTAAATGCCTTGGATGGTTTTATTTTATAGCAAAACCTAAAACATTCCCCCGGTGGTTTAAGGTGCCGATCAGATTGAGTTGTTTTCACTGGCTGTATTCAAAATCCCTCTTTCAATGTAACTCACTGGGATTTTTGTGTCCATTACATTGTCCAGAAAGAGAAAAGCGTCCATTGTTTAGTAAATGAACAGCTCATCTCATTCCCTCCAAGTAATTAGTAAGTATTATGCAGAACACTGATGCATTAGTTAATTAAAATGACTAAAATTGTAAAATTGCACTGAATTATTAATGTATTTTGACCCTTGTTTTATATTAAAATTATATTAAAATGTATTATTTAACAGTAACATTTCTAGAATATTACAGAAGAATTATTAATTATTATAATAAGAAATGATAAAAGTAATTTAATATTTTTAAATATAATAATAATTTTTCATTTTTATTTCATTTTTTTAATCCTTTTATATTACTTTTTTTGTGTTTTCCTGAAATATTTACAGCAAAACTGGAAATGATCCAAATGTATGGTTTTAACTTGGCAGACATTTCTTCAAATAAAATCTGCCAAATCCGTAAATGTAATTGTTGAGGTATTAGAAGGTGACATAAATACATAATTGTTTATTTCAATTTTGTTCAGCTTCCTTCAACTATAACAATTGCAGGTTAAAAACTGACCCGCTAACATCACAACCATAGTAGAGATTTTGTATGCACATTCAGTGTTGAGACTTTGCAGACATGTTCATCACCCTAAATGAGAAATATCCTAGGTTAATCAGTTTTTCCAACAAATCAAAAATGTGTTTGAGGCAAATTCACCCAAAACATAATATAAGTGTAAAAAAAACAAAAAAACAAACGCAGCGCTGACCTCATACATCATGCTCCCGGAACTGCTTCTGTGTTGGCACAAACTAGATTAAAGTGATTATTACATTTTGAATATGTATATTTTTCTTATAAAAATCCATTGATTCGCTACAGGAGGCCTTTGTTCACCCCCGGAGCCGTGTGAGACACTTTTTTTTTTTTAATGGATGGGCGCTTTTTATTTAACTTCTTATGGACTGAAGCAATGCAACACCCGCTGAGTGCCATTAAACAGCTTGAAAGATCAAAGACAATTTTTTATATAACTCCGACTGGATTTGTCTGAAAGAAGAAAGTCATATACACCTAGGACTATTTGAGGGTGAGTAATTTATGGGTTAGTTTTCAGTTTTGGGTGAACTAACCCTTTAAGGTTCTTTATTGCCATCAATGGTTCTATGAAGAACCTTTAACAATCTGGAATCTTTGGAATCTTGAAAATGGAATCGTTCCATTCCACAATTTCCTTATAGTTGGAAAAGGTTCTTTAGATTTTTTAAATGTTCTTCACACTAAGAAATAATAAAATGGTTCTTTTAAGAACTGTTCACTGAAAAGAACTGAAGAAGCAACAGCTTAAAGTTAAAACGCCTCAATGATGGATTTGTTTTTTTTACAAGCACAGCTTTTCTCTTCACAAGACATTAACTGATGAACTGGAGTGGTGTGGATTACTTGTAGATTATTGTGATGTTTTTATCAGCTGTTTGGACCCTCATTCTGACGGCACCCATTCACTGCAGAGCATCCATTGTTGAGCAAATGATGTAATGCTACATTGCTACAAATCTGATGAAAAAACCTTGGATGGTCTGAGAGTAAGGACATTTTCAGCAAATTTTCATTTTTAGGTGAACTATTCCTTTAAGAGTGTTTGTTCTCATTTCAGAACTTTTGACACAATTTTGATGCATTCAGTGCTTTAGCAATTGTGCAAGGTTTGATTGTATTTCTGTATAAACATTTGTGTTCTGGTAGCTGTGTGTAAGGTTTCTGCGATTGAAGAGGTCTGGTGTGCTTCATGATCCTTTCCTTGTGTTTGACGAAAGCACCAGCAGAAAAGACAAAACCATTAGCAGAAATTGTTAAAATGAAAACATCTCGGTGTCAGAGTCTGCTCTGATAACTCTTACTATGACAGGTAGATGTGTCACTGCTTATGCATTTTGACTCTAATAAAACCCCTGGAAAGAATCAAGAGAATCATATGTGACAGTCAGTGAGCTTAAGCAAAACCAAATGCTGATCTTTTGCCACTTCACAAAATGTTTTTAGGTTTTTAAGTGGGTAAGCCCTTCATTGAAGTGAGCTGGTTATGAAAAGGATTTTGAATTTCAGTCTTTATTAAAATTCATCATGAAGTGGCATTTGCAATTGCAACCTATTTTAGTTGCATGTCAAAATTTGCACTTGATGAACGATTATTAAGACAAATATCTTGTTTTCTTTAAAAAAAAAAAAACATGCACTGAAAAAAAAGTTAATAATAAACCAGAAACATGCACTCATCTGTTTTGAGTTACAGCTGCACTTCTCCAAGCCTGTTATGTGTATTTTGAGTCTTTTATATTGTGACAATGCCCAAAAATACACCTGTGACTTGCGTCCCAGACTGTTCTCGGTCTCCTCGTGCAGAAGTAGAGGAGTTGAAGTGTGAATTAGCTCATTCAGACAGAAACAGAGATGCATTTATCTCTCCGTCTGCTTTATGGCCAGTGGAATGGCAGGTCACTTCTTCCATTAAATGATTCTTGAAGAACGAGCGTTTGACAGTAGCTCGGGGTTTCCGCGGCGCTGGCTTGGTGGGAGATGTTCGTTTTGGATTCATTTGGACAGAGTGTTTTATGGCTTTATTCCCCACGGCCTGAGCGCACACTTGTGTGTTTGTGCTTCTTGAAGTTGCAGAAAGACAGATAGTATGCGGTCATTTAGTAGCTGCTTTTCTTCAAAGAGACTTTCAGAAGACTTATTTCAGGTTCAGTCCTCCTGGACTAACCTTGAGGATGCAAGAGCTTTGCATGAGGACATACAGCATATAGTGATAGTTCATGGTTTACTTACAGGGCTCAGATAGATAGATAAAAAAAAAAAAAAAAAAAAAATAAAAAAAAAATAAAAAAATAGATAGATAGATAGATAGATAGATAGATAGATAGATAGATAGATAGATAGATAGATAGATATTTTTATTATCATTTGTTTTTATACATATTGTATTTTATTTAATCATTTAATTGTATAAGTTGTATTACTTGCCATTTATTATAATTGTTGTAGATTTATTTTATGATCATTTATACTGTTGTATTACTGTTCCGGGTTTTATCTTTGTTATTTTCACATCAGTGCAATGTTTAAAATAATAATAATAATAATAATAATAATAATAATAATAATAATAATAATAATAATAATAATAATGTCATCTTATTTGAATTTATTGTATGATGTATTTTTTTATGTTAATTTCATTCTGAGTACTTTTTTATAATATTATAAATATCATATTATAATTTTTTTATTTAACTATTATTAAATTATTATTATTGTTTTTGTTGTTTTCTTTTCTTGTCACTGCAATATTTAGCAATCATGCCAATCATATGAGTGACACTTTGAAATAAAAATTATTATTATTAATAGTGGCCCCATATTTTCACTTAATATATAAAGGTCATGTTTTTAGTGTCATTGCTGTTGTTCTAGTTTTCCTTTTTTTGTCACTGCAATATTTAGCAATCATGCAAGTACTTAATAATAATTATTATTATTGTTTTAATGTAATTGTAATTATTTTTGGTCATGGTTTATTATTGTTTTTTATTATTTAATATTGTTATTATTATTATTGTTGATTTTTTTTTCCACTTGTCACTGTAATATTTAGCAATTTAGTGTAAAAAAAAATGTCAGAAAAGGGCCTTTAAATTAAGAAACAATAAATAAAAAATTGAGATAGATAGCAGTTAGAAAGTGCAGTCTTTTATAAACTCTCGCCGTGTAGTTGGCGTGAGGAGGCCGACAGGGGGTGTAGCGGCTTTAAAGCCCTGCACGCCTCCAGCCACGCCTCCCTCTCTCTCTCCCTGAGCTCTAAAGGAGGTGTCGGGGAATCTCCTCACATAAAAAAAAAAGCACCGGCGGTGTATTACATCACAGGGCTGCGCGTGTATATATCGGAGGCGCGCGCGTGAGAGAGGCATTCCCAGAGTTTTGAATCGCGCTGACGCGTCGCGTGCGGGACTTTCACTCGTGATGCTGCGCACGATTCCGACGCATTTAACCACCAGCAGGACCGTCAGCAGCAGGAAACCCTACGATTAAAATGGACGGATAGATCCAGCGTCTGAGCGCTTTGGATAAAGTTGAGTTTGCGTGATTTTCCCCCTTGTTTCCGCCTCACGATGGATCCCCCGCAGTGTTTGGTGGCCGTGTACCTGCTGCTGGTGTCCCTCGCTCAGTGTCAGCACTATTACCTCCTCAGACCCATCCCGAGTGACACTTTACCCCTGCTGGAGCTCAAGGAGGACCCCGACCCCATCTACGACCCGCGGGAGAAGGACTTAAACGAGACCGAGCTGAGAAGCGCGCTGGGGGACTTTGACAGCCGCTTCCTGTCCGTCAGTCCTCCTCAGGACCGCTACACAGGCAACGAGGACCTGGAAGAGCTGGACCTCCAGCAGCAGAACCCCACCGGGCTGATGCCCAAAGACATCAAGAGCCTTGACTTGGACGTGCAGTGGGGCAAGAAGCGCAAAGCCAGCAAGAAGCTGAAGCGCAGGCTGCAGATGTGGCTGTGGTCCTACTCGTTCTGCCCGGTGCTGTATGCGTGGAACGACCTCGGCGCGCGCTTCTGGCCGCGCTTCGTGCGCGCGGGGAGCTGCTACAGCAAGCGCTCGTGCTCGGTGCCGGAGGGGATGGTGTGCAAACCGGCCAAATCCACGCACATCACGCTGCTGCGGTGGAGGTGCGTGCAGAGGCGAGGCGCGCTCAAGTGCGCGTGGATACCGGTGCAGTATCCCATCATAACAGAGTGCAAATGCTCGTGCGCTAACTGACCAATCATTAATTGACATCAAAACACCGATCCGATGCTTATTTCTGGAAGAAAAATAAAAAAAGTGCACAGACTAAATAAGAACTGTCGTATTCCTGGACAGGAGCTGCAGCTGCAGCTGATTACTGGACTTAAATTATGGAAAACTGTATAACTGTACAAAATTTGATCTGATACGTATTTCTGGACTTCAGTTTTAAAAACTCTGCTCTGAAACATTTCAGGAAGAACATGATAAATTAAATCTAATCCCATACATATTTCTGGATTTCTGGAAGTTATGAAAAACGTTTTATCTTGTATTTTGGTAACACTTTGTGTGAACTTTAAGTCATTAACAAAAGTAATGCTGAAGAGATTAATAATTCATATTCAATCCATTATATATATATATATATATATATATATATATATATATATATATATATATATATATATATATATAAACATTTCAGCAACTGTTTGAATGTATTAGCCGATGATTTGATGAGCAGTATGTATTTTAATATGATTAATAATATGTAATATGCATTATGTATTATAATAATGTCTGTTGCCGTTTATATAAGTTATTATAAAGTGTTGCGTTTTATTTTTTTATGCACTATCATGTGTAGGAATGTATTGTATGTATATGTCGTGCCATCATGTAATGATCTAGCTACTTGTAAAAAGCCAGTATTATGTGTATTATCCAGAGTCTACTGTATTTGTGGAAAATATTGGTTAACGTTGTATTTATATTGCAGAGAGCGGCCCGTGGAGCCGTTTGAGATGTTTTATAAGGTTTTCTAAGCTGATGTGATGACCTCAAAATTTATTATGGATTTTTAACGTCCTGCAGCTGCGACAGCTGCTTCATGGCGATGATTTATCCTGTAAATTAAGATGAACTGTTATTTATTCTTTATATTCAGATAATAAAATATCAGTGAAAACCACAAGAAACGGAACGCTCAAGCTTTTTCTTTTCATGACGCCTGTGAAGAAACTTCAAAGAGATTCTCCTAATTTACCATGAAATTTTCTCACCTGGCTTAAGGGCCCGGTAACCAGGCAACCACTGGTGATGCTCACAGGGGCCCATGTGGAGGTTTGGCACTTCAATTAAAAAAAAAAAATAATCTCATTACCTACATTTTAGCTAAGTGAATATTTTAATCGGGTTTATACTTTTTAACTAAATAATTTTCATTGGTTTCACAACTATCAGATTTATTCACATTTTAAAAAAAGGCATTTTGAAAATATTATTATCTAAAGGAGTCATATGATGCGATTTCAAATTTTACTTTCTCTTTGGAGGGTTACAAGCTATTGTTGCATAAAGAAGATCTGTAAAGTTGCAAAGACTAAAGTCTCAAATCCAAAGAGATATTCTTTATAAAATTTAACACACGTCCACGCACCCCTAAAACGGCTCGTTCTAACACGCCCCCACATCTCTATGTCAGATGTCTATGTCGCTTCGTCATGCCTGGAGCTGATCCGTGCTGGTCGCTGAGGAAATAAATCAACTTTGCACAGTGGTTCGCCAGATCAGCTTTCACCGTGGACGAAGCGGAGTCCAGCCCAGGGTCGTCACATGTGGTTGATGCAAGGTACGCTCCTTCGTAGAATCCACCTGCCGCAACGTTCTCAAGCCTCCCGCCTCTGCTCACTCAAGCCCGCCGCGGCTCACTCTAGACCTCGGCTCACTCTAGACCTCCGGTCTCGGCTCACTCAAGGCCGGGGTGCGTGATACTGTTTCGATGAGAAAGCGGAACTACTTTGTTTTTGCCTTCCAAAAGAAGACAGGACTAGAAATCATGTTTATATCACGTTTATAATAAGGTTTTTGTTTATGTCTCGTAGCTCCGGCCGGACAAGGCATCACGATATGTTAAGAGGCATAACATTTCCGTCACACACTTGAGGCACTAGATAGCTGGCCAATCACAGCGCACCTCGCTTTTCAGACCGATGAGCTTTGTGAAAATTGACACGTTTCAGAAGGCGGGCATAGAGGAGAAACAATAATGTGCAGTATGTGGAAAATAATGTGTTTTTTTTTACCTTAAACCGCATAAACACATTTCATTACACCAAATACTCAAAATAATGTTCTTTTTAGCAACATCATATGACACCTTTAAATAAAATAAAATAGATGCAAATGGTTAATAACAAAAAACGCTGTATTTATTTATTTATTTATTTATTTATTGAGTGTGGAAATCTAACCATTTATTTCATTTATGTATGACTGACAATTATGCATCGCATTAAGTTAATTTAAAAAAGTTAAGTTAAAAAAAAATGTCTAAATGGATGGACATTTTATATGCAACTCAAAATGTAGGCCTAAATATGTTTCGAGTGTATATTAGGGTCATTTATTAATCTTTTACTCAAATATCCTCATGTACATCCACATTCAAAGCCCTGGATCATATGTTTGCTAATGACTTATTAATGAAAGTTATTATGAAGTGTTAGCAGAGATTATGTGATGTACGTTTCAGTAGACATCCCGTCTAATGTAGATTAACCATATTTTATGCATCAACTAATTCAAACAATTCTGAACATTCACAGGCCGGGAACCTGCATGTATTAATTTGCTTACTTGGTCTCGTTAAAACCTTTCTGGATGTGTTTTCTGCCGGCTAACTGGGCTAAAGGTAGCGGCCTGCCGATGCAGTTTACGACAAACACGTAATGTGGAGCCAATAATGGAGAGGCCGTCTAAACTTTCTCACATCACGGGTGTTAACAGAGCTGACGGCTCGCACTAATGAGCGCGTTAGTTTGCAGTCTGTAAAAACCGCAGCTTATCTGAAGTGAAAACGGCTCTTTATCTCCATCTCAAGTGGTTTGTTTCCAAGCTTTTTATTGTGGGGTGGAGATGCATGATGATTCTCATTGAAAACCTGTTAACATCTACTGTAAAATCATGAAGAGATAAAGCGCAAGGTCTGGAACAGCTGGAGAGCATCTCTCTCTTATGTGGCCTGGCCCGACTGCCACCCGCCCATTTGCGGCCCCGCAGGAGGGTCGGCCTCCCTCCGAGAGCATGGAGCCAGTCTAACAGAGGAGTAAACCCTGCCAAACAGCCCTCATAAAGAGCATCAAATACAGCTCTGTTAACCCCTGCAGAATCCAAACACACCACTGATTAGGACAACGTTACGGTCGCTCGGGCAAACTAATCACACAGGACTTCATTTAAATGGATGTGTACTGGCCAAAGGTTGCGGAGGGCCTCAGGTCTGGAGGTTCCAGACCAAAATAAAGGTTCTTTTTCGGCATCAGTGGTTCCATAAAGAGCCTTTAACATCAATGGAACATTTCCATTTTACAGAAGATTCTTTATAGAGGAAAAAAGGTTCCTTAGATGATTCAAATGTGCTTTACACTGAGAGAAAAATGTTTATTTTACAAACTATTGACTGACACTGCTGCAAAAAAACCTTTAACTTTATTTTATTCTATTTTTAAGAGTGTACAATAATATATCGTTTTTAAACATATGTGTAAGATTCAAATCTAAACATACAGCTTTTTATTTAATTTAAAACTTAATTAAACTGTCACTCTTTAAAAATAAAGGTTCTCCATCGTATTTTGGATGTATAGGGTTCTTTTGAGCTTCTGTGTGGTTCTTTTGGAGATTTATTACATGCTTTACAGTGTTCTAGGTTCTTGGCATTTAAAATAATTGGCAGATAAAACATTCTTTGTGGAACTTTAAAAATAACTTATAATTGTAAGCTTGATTTTTAAAGTGTTTATCAAATAAGAGCCAATGCCGTTACTACAGGTATTGATTATTTTAGCATGTTTTTTATTTATTTCTTTGTCATTTGTTGACAATAGCTCAATCATCCATCCTTGAAAATAAAGGTTGTTCAGTTGATCTTACAAGCAGCGTTTTGGTTACTAGGTTTCTAATTCTAAATAATTGGTGGTTAAGACATTACTTTAAACACTGTTTAAATTGAAAATTTGAATGAGACAAATTGCAATTTGTTACAAAACATAGAAGAAGCGAGTTTGAATATGTGCTTTGAATTTTAGAACCTTTAGAATGTTTATTTTTGTGAATGTGGTGGGAAAGAAAAAAAAAGACAATTCAATAATTTAATTATTTAATATTTAATTAAGTGGATGGTCATTCACATATGCAAGCAGTCAAAAGTTTGAACACACTAACTCGTTGTATTTTTATGACTGTTTTCCACATGTTATAATATTCTGAAGTGATGAAAACTCTGAAATAATACAAATGGAAGTCTGGGAATGATGTGACGTGAATGAAAACTCTTTGAGCCGCTGCTTTGTTTAGATTGCAGGTCTGCTTGTGGGCACAATTTATATTTGTCTACAAAACTTCAGATCAAGCATTTAAGCAGATGCCTTTAGATCAAAAGATCACGATAAACAAACATTTGATTTGTAGTGCAGGCTCAAAATATTCGTTCACCTGTATTCTGATTAAAAGTGTTATTTGTGTTGAGATCTGCTCTGACCTGAGCGGGCCGCAGTTATCAGAGGGAAATACTGCGTTTGAAATGACACTGTGCAGCGTGACTGCAGGGGTCACACCGATCAGGCCCTGTGACGACCTCTACGTCGAGCAGGGAGAGGGACGGCTGGGCCTCGGCTCCTGCACGGTGGCCCCCAGGTACCAGCAGGGCCCTCTGTTTAACGCAAACCCTGTCTGTGATTTATTCACTCATTCTCTCGTATATCTCTGTCCTCTTGTGTTCTCTTGTCTTAGTCTGCTGTTGATGAGGTCCCTGCAACCTATTTGTGTTTTTGAGTGGTCATGTGACATACTGGTTGAGAGAAGAAAATAGTATGTAGTGTGCATACTAAGAAATTAATACTTGTTTTCCATAAGTGTGCATTAAATTGGTCAAAAGTGACAGTAAAGAAATGTATAATGTTACAAAAGATTTTTATTTCGAGATAAATGCTATTCTTTTGAGCTTTCTATTCATCAAATAATTCTGAAAAATAAAATGAATCACAGCAAATAATTTTAGATTGATTTCTGAAGGTTCTGAGTAATGATGCTGAAAATTCTAATTATATTTTATATAATTGTATTTAATATATTACAATAGAAAATTTTAATTGTAATAATATTTAAAAATTTTACTGTTGGTACTGTTTTTTCTACTTCAAAATTTGGTATCTAATTTGTGAATGTTACTATATTTGTAAATCTTCTTTTCAGGAGAAACATCCGAGACCAAGCTGAAACTTAAAATGAAATTTAATGAAGAACTAACTAACTGAGCAAAGTAAAAAGCAACCTAAAATAAAAGCGTCCTCTGACAGAAGCTGCTCATATTTATCAGAGCCGCACTTTTTATTTGGTTGTGAGTGTTGATGTGTAAGTCTGCTCTGATATCTCTCCAGGAGAACGGCCTCATTTCTTAATATGGACAGGGCGCTCTCTCCGGCAGACGATGGCGTTCTGGTCCATCTCTTCTCTTAAGTGCGCAGCTTGACCCGTGTCAAGAGTCTCTGTATCTCTGCAGCTTCAGGAGACATGCCAAACATGTTTCTCCTGCGGCCGCAGACCCACTTCAGGTGATAACAGTAGTTTGTCTCCTTAATGTTGTGGAATGACAGGGCAGTTCTGTCATAAAATCCCATTCACTTACCCACAGCTCTTTCCCGTGTGAGTGACAGGACGATTGAACGCAGGCTACTGACATGCAGACATTCGTTTAAAGACGCTCCTAAGACATTTTATCAGCCTTCAGTCAACAAGCAGCACTGAGCCTCTGTCATTTCACTTCAGTGTACAACCCTGACACTTTTCTGATTTCCCAAAGGAGAATGTGATTTGGACAGAGGTTGCTCTTTCATAGATTTGTAGTGGAGTTCTCAGTTACGTCTCATTTAGGCATCAGCTTGGTTTTCAACTTGGTCATCAATCAAGTTTTTTAAAAATAAAATACCTTAAATTAAAAGATAAAAACAGGCCCAAATGAGTCATTGAGACTGTAAAATGTTGAAGTTCATATTCAGATGTTTGACTTCTGGTTGCATTATTAATATTAGTTTTATTATTTATTAATATTTTGAATTACATTTAACACACACACATATATATATATGTATTTATTTTCTATTCTTTCAAGAGTTTTCATTTTAACAATACCCACACTGGTCTGACACATTGTTGAGATCTCTTCTCAAACTCTAAAGAACACACTTTTGAGATGACTGTTTTGTTTTTCTCTATGAGAAACATCAGAGAAGCAGCAGATTTGAGCAAAGTCTGATTGCT
Organism: Cyprinus carpio; assembly: GCF_018340385.1. Lineage (NCBI taxonomy): Eukaryota > Metazoa > Chordata > Actinopteri > Cypriniformes > Cyprinidae > Cyprinus > Cyprinus carpio. The sequence continues at coordinate 6,921,122 of NC_056574.1, read as the reverse complement.
GTCTATGAGGATCTCAGGATTTTAACCGGTTTCTTTTACCAGCAGAGGACAAATTTACATCACCATTGGTAATGACTTGATCCAGCAGGCTTCTCATCTAATTTCTGTTCTCACACTGAATATAATGATTGCAAAAACCCAACATTACTATAAATCAAAAATTTCTTAGACAGAATAGTTGGGTTGTTTTTCAGATAGAAGTCTCATTAGTGCTGTGCATTCTTTGAAGAAATTCAAGGACAGGAGAAGATAATGAGAAAAAAGCACATTAACTGAGACGGTAGACACTCCTCTGTCCTGTGAGCTGATAACAAATGATAAAGCTCATGCAGCATTGAAGTATCATGACATTTCACTGAAATATCACACACCTGCCACAGATGCTGTGGTGCTCTCGTTCAGTCTGGTTAAATCAGTTCAGTTCTAGCTGAAATCTGTGATCTGGTGCACATAAATTAACATATAAACATTCCCAAAGAGAGACTGGTGCATGGGGATTGCATTTTGCTGGGGCCCCCCTGGATCCCTAATCAACATCATTAATGATAACAATAAAAATCAGGTATGGAAAAAAATTAATAATAGATATTAATTTGAGGAGAGATTTCTCTTTATTTGGCTTTGTGTGGGTATCATTTATTTAAAATTTTATAGGTTTTATAGTTTCAAGACTGGATTAACTTACTGTTTAGACAGTCATGTTTTGCAGCACATGAGATGTTGTGCCATTAAGGTTAAATCTGTCTTTTATCACTTATCTTAGCCTGGATTCACAAATGCATCTCTTCAGATGCTGTCTATCTCAACAGCATTTTAATTCATCATCCACATGTTCCTAAAACGAATCTTGTTCAAATGCCATTACGCTGCTTTCTAAGAGCTGCTAAGCTAAAATAAGTGCAGAGATAATAATACATAATAAATAAATAAATTAAAACAATTAATTGTAACTTTTTATCTAACTTTCATTCTCACAATTCTGAATTTATATCTTGCAATTTTTACTTTTTTCTCTGAGAATTTTTTCTACCACAGAATAAAGAATTTAAAAGGTAATTGGAGCTCTTTATCTCACAATTTAGCTTCTTTTTCTTGCAGCTGCGAGTTTATATCAATCCGAAAGAGTATGTGAGATTATAATAAGTGTGTCCCAAAGCACAGTATGTTGAAAAGAGTATGCCAAAAGTCCCCGGATGATCTACTATTTCAGGTCGATTTTTGAAGTGTGGATCCGTGCACACTCTAATGGCTAAAATTGCCCACAATCCATTGCGCTTTGGTGAAACAATTTGGTTCAGAACTACAAACACGAATAAAACGCATTAGAAAAACTACAAATGTGACGGATGCACACAATGGACGGTTAGGTTTACAAAAAGGGGTTTGAGTTACTAATAATCAACATTTAACCTGGTAAAAAAAAAAAAAAAAAAAACTCACTTTATTGTTATCTGTGTTATATTTCATCTGGAACAGCGATGTGAACTTTTATAAACAACCATTTGGTCGTTAACTTTTAAATATGCAGAAAAAATGAGCAGAGTTCTCCGCATGAAAGACCCGCGCCTGGCAGATCAACGAGCTTCTTTTCTCTCCAGTATGGTAGGAAGTTAAATGAAATGAAATGTGGAGGATGTTAACTGAGACGAGATGATTGGCAGGCCAGTTTCCAGTGACAGGGTGTGTGTAACAGGTGACGTTATATGTCCCAAAGCTTGCCTACTATTCTACTACACACTCAAAAGTGTGTACTTTTTTTCACCAAAAGAGTACATACTTTAAGGGCGTAGTATAAGTAGGCACCCTGAGACGCAGCAAAGCTTCCATAGAAGGCAGCATACGGAGAGAGAACACCCCCCCCCCCCCCACCAAAAAAAAGTACCGCGGAAGGCGGGGCAGTACAAAAAAACGCGCCTTTTTAGTTGCACAATTTACCGCCACATGTTCAGAATGCAGCAGTCAAACACATCCGTCTAGCGCTTGTTTACGTAGGCCACTTTTGAGATTACAAAAAGAAAGTAAGCTGGTTTTGTTGACACCGATGCACGTCATTCTCTCAGTTCTCTATCAGCCCTGTGACTGATCAATAAATACAAACTCTGTGTCCGATCTCATCCACACCGACAGACATATAGAACATATATGTAGAGTTCAAAGACCCAGTTGATATGCACAATAACTTCCTGCTGCGCACATGAAAGCGGCTCGGTCGTGTTGATTTATACGCACCGGGAAAGAACATTAGTCTACGATAATGAGAAATCAGTCGCGAGCCAAGTCTCTCTTCTAGACCGGCCGGTATTGATGCATTTCCATGAAGTAATGCAGCGGCATCATAGACGTGGCCCGTGAACTCGCTGACTTTCATTTTCTGAGCACATCCAGCAGAATGCATGCTGTAAATACTCGTATTAAATTTAAATGCAGTATTTCTGGAAGCAGAACACCGTTGATGAGGTAATGCCACAGACCAGTGCACAATCACAACTGTAGTTAATCTTTCAAATTAAACTGAGATGTTTGTTGGAATTGAAGTGCTGTTGTCCTCCACTGACGCTGCATTTTGTTTAGAAAATTCTACCTTTGGTCAAGGTCAAGTCAATGAATTTGTATAGTAGTTCAAATTTTGTGATTGTATAATAGCCACAAAATCACATTGAGGTATGCTATATAGTAGTATCACTTTAAGTGAGTGTAACCTACTGTAGGAAACGTTATGTGAATAAAGTTTTACTGTATATCCAACATTATATATAGAGCCGTGCGATAATATAGTCAAAACATTTTTTTGACGATATTAATAATCAAGCAGTTGAGGTTTGCTATATAGTCTATATCACTTATTATGTTAGTATACACTGTATAAATGCAAATAAAGTATATATAGTTGGATGCGTATATATATATATATATATATACATACGCATCCAATATATATACTGCAAGATTTTTTTTATCATCACAGAGTGTCAACTACATTGTCTCTATATAAATACAACTATATTATCAAACATACAATATACTCACATATAGCAATATATATAAAATATTGCAAATCACAACTGCATGATAGTTTTTACCATCACAAAATTTCATATTAAGTTATATAAAGTTGTATATATATGGTACATCTAACTTTATTCGCATACAAATCTCGGCTGTGTGATTGTTTTATTTATATATATATATATATATATATATATATATATATATATATATATATATATATATATATATATATATATATATATATATATATTGTGACGCGTGTGTCCCGAGCTCTCATCAGCGTCGCCCTGGAAACAGAGCAGGCACACCTGCACCTGCTCATTATGGGCTGAGAGGTCACACCTGCAGCCCCTTTGCAGACGGGCTTTATAAGCGGCACCGACGAACACAGAGGGGTGAGATGTCTCCAAAGGACTCAGCTAACAATTCTCTGTGTTTCTCCTCCAGACAGCAGCGTGTGACCGCCAGCCCGCTAAAGACACGGACCTCACGGACCCACACAGCACTGCGCACCGAGGGAGGAAGAGAAGGCGGAGCACTGAGCACCGGAACCCCTCACGTTGGCTATTTTTCCCTGCACCACCCCAATAAAATCCACCCTTCGGGGAACTCAACTTGATCCTTGTGTCGTGTGCTTCTTCACTCCGTCACACTGGTGGAGAATGCGGGCATAACAGTGAAGAAGTTACCGACCAGGATCCCACCACATTCACTCTCACCGGATTAGTTTTCTCACGTCCCCTTCCTGTTTCCCCAGGTGACGCTCCTCCCCCAACGATGGAAGATCTGCTGAAGCACCTCACCGAGGTGAGCATCCGCCAGCAACAGATCATGGAGCACATGGCCTCCCGACAAGGGGAAACGGAACGAGAGCTCACCGCCATCCGCATGGCCGCCGCCCCGCGAACTCTGCTACCTGACCCCCGAGCCCAGGCTACCCAGCTCATCCCGAAGATGACGGGGCATGATGACGTCGAGACCTTCCTTCAGATGTTCGAGGCGATTGCTGCCCGGGAGGCGTGGCCCAGGGACGAGTGGGCGCGGATCGTGGCGCCGTTGCTGACGGGAGAGGCGCAACGGGCATACTTTATGCTTGGCCCCGAGCGGAGTAGCTCTTATGAAGATTTGAAAAAGGAGATCTTGGGGCGGGTTGGACTGTCGCCCATTAGCGCCGCCCAACTGTTCCATGACTGGTCCTACAATCCACGGTGGCCCGCCCGTGCGCAAGTGACTGACCTCTCACGCCTTGCCCAACATTGGCTACTGGCCGGGGGTCCCACCGCACACCAGGTAGCGGAGCACGTAGTGGTTGACCGCCTCCTCCGAGCCCCTTCCCCGCCCTCTCCGGCAGGCGGCCGGTATGCGGAACCCCTCCAATGTCGACGAGCTGGTGGAGGCCATCGAGCTGGCGGAGGCCACCCAACACCGGGAGGCTGGGGAGCGAGCGCGGCCCTTTCCTCGAAGGGTGGTCCAGGAGCGACGCGCGCGCGGAGGGCACCCAGCGACCAGTCGGCAGGCCGGCGGGTTCCCGGGCCACAGGATGAGCCCATGCCTACCGAAGCTCCCCATTCCCCTGGACGCGCTTGGCTGGCAGGCTGTGCCGTACACGCGGAAACTCCAAAGCAGGCCCCACGAGCGGAAGTGAAGATAAATGGCCGACCGGTCCTCGCCCTCCTCGACTCTGACAGCGGGGTCACCCTTATCAGGCCGACGGTCCTTCCTCCACAGCCGGAACCCAAAGCCAGACTGTCCATCACCTGTGTCCACGGCGATACCAGGGAAGTACCGGCGCGGCGCGTCACTATCACGGCTCCCCCGGGTGCCTGGTCAGTGGAAGTTGGGATCGTCAGGGAGCTGCCTGTACTGGTCCTCCTCGGCAGGGATTGGCCGGGGTTCGATCGCCTCCGCTAGCCAGCCTGTCAGCCCCGCCGGGAACCGCCCCCAGCGCCGGACATCCACGAAGCCCCGACGGCGCCCCCGTGCTGCTAGCCTCGGACAGCCCCAGGGAGGGTGAGTCTTCCCGTCATAACCCTAACCTCTTCTATGACCTCTTCCAGCAGGTGGCTGGGGCTGGGGCCTTTGCCCAGGACAGCAGCACGAGGATGACCGCCTCAAACACTGCTGGGCCCAAGTGAGGGTCGCCGAAGGGAAGGATCTCCAACCGGCACCCCACCCAACACCTCATTTCGTGGTCAAAAACGGCCTGCTGTACTGTGTCGCACAGCGAAGGGGGGAGGAAAAAACCTTGCTGGTGGTCCCAAGGACCAAGACAGGAGCGGTAATGGAGCTGGCGCATGCCCATCCCATGGCCGGCCACCTGGGGGCCCAAAACACCATCCGACGCATCCGCGACTGGTTCCACTGGCCAGGCCTGGAGGCCGAGGTGAAGCGCTTCTGTATGGCCTGTCCTACCTGTCAACGGACGTCTCCACGCACCCCTCCCCCCAGCCCGCTGATTCCGCTGCCCATCATTGAGGTGCCCTTCGAGCGGATCGGAATGGACCTAGTAGGGCCGCTGCCGAAGTCCGCCCGGGGACATGAACACATTCTGGTCATCCTGGACTATGCCACCCGCTACCCCGAGGCCATCCCCCTTCGCAAAGCCACCGCAAAAGCCATTGCGCAGGAGCTCTTCCTGCTGAGTAGTCGGGTCGGCCTACCATCCCAGATACTGACTGACCAGGGCACCCCCTTCATGTCCCGGGTGATGGCTGACCTCTGCAAGCTCCTCAAGATCAAACAGCTCCGCACCACTGTATACCACCCGCAAACGGACGGCCTGGTTGAACGATTCAATCAAACATTGAAACAGATGCTGCGGCGAGTGGCTGCAGAAGACAGGCGCGACTGGGACAAGATGCTGCCCTACGTGTTGTTCGGCATCCGGGAGGTGCCCCAGGCTTCCACCGGATTTACCCCCTTCGAGCTCCTCTTCGGCCGGCAGCCCCCGCGGCCTGCTAGATGTCGCCCGAGAAGCCTGGGAACAGTAGCCGGCCATCCACCGCTCCACGATCGAGCATGTCCGGGAGATGCGGGAGAGGATCGACAGGGTCATGCCCATCGTCCGGGAGCACATGGCAAAAGCTCAGCAGGCCCAGCAACGACATTACAACAGGGCGGCCCAGCCACGGGAGTTTCAGCCGGGAGACCACGTCATGGTCCTCGTCCCCACCGCCGCCTGTAAATTCTTGGCCAGCTGGCAAGGTCCCTACACCGTCACGGAAAGGATCGGCCCTGTCACCTACCGAGTCCGGCAGCCCGGAAGACACAGAGAGGACCACATAAACCTTCTGAAGCGCTGGGTCGGGTCCGGGCCCCAGCTGGCAGCCCTCGCTCATCAACCTCCCGTGGCGGTGGACATGGACCCCCATCTCTCGGCTGCCCAAAAGTCGGAGCTGCAACACCTGGTCAGTCAGTTCACCGATGTGTTCTCTCCCCAGCCAGGGCGGACCCACGTACTCAAGCACGATATCCGCACAGCACCCGGAATGATCGTCCGGCAGCGGCCCCTATCGTGTTCCGGAGGCTCGGCGACACGCCATTGAGGAGGAGGTACAGGAGATGTTGAGGTTAGGGACCATCGAACCATCACGCAGCCCCTGGTCCAGCCCCATCGTCATGATTCCAAAGCCCGATGGCACCTTCCGCTTTTGCAATGACTTCCGCCGCCTAAACGAAGTCTCGGAGTTTGATAGCTACCCCATGCCGCGGGTCGATGAACTCTTGGACCTCCTGGGAAGGGCCCGGTACATTTCAACCCTCGACCTCACCAAGGGCTACTGGCAGGTCCCCCTAACCGAACAGGCCAAGCCGAAGACTGCGTTCTCGACCCCCAGTGGCCACTGGCAGTACCGGGTCCTACCCTTCGGCCTGCATGGGGCTCCCGCGTCCCTTCCAGCGGCTAATGGACATCCTCCTGCGGCCCCACCAGGCCTACGCGGCCCGCCTACCTGGACGATGTAGTCATTCATTCCGAGACTTGGGAGGAGCACCTGGAGCGGCTGCGGAAGGTGCTATCGGAACGCCGCGGGGCTGGACTGACCGCCAACCCCCGTAAGTGCCACCTGGCCCTCACCGAAGCCAAGTACCTCGGCTACCAAGTGGGCCGCGGCCTCATTCGACCCCAGGAGAAGAAAGTGGCGGCGATCCTCTCCGCGCCGCGGCCCACCACCAAAACGCAGGTACGGGCCTTTTTGGGGTTGGCGGGATATTACCGATGTTTTATCCCTAACTTCTCCTCCTTAGCCTCTCCCCTGACAGACCTGACCAGGAAGGGGCAACCAGAGAAGGTCCCGTGGAACCCCGAGACGGAGAGCGCGTTCCAACGGGTGAAGGCCGCCCTCACCTCCGAGCCCGTGCTCAGGGCCCCCGACATCAATAGCCCCTTCCTGGTGCAAACGGATGAATCCGATACCGGGTTGGGAGCCGTCCTCTCCCAGGTCATCGACGGCGAGGAACACCCGGTGATCTATATCAGCCGGAAGCTTACCTCAGCGGAACGACGGTATGCGGCCGTCGAGAAGGAGGCACTGGCCGTCAAGTGGGCAGTCCTGGAGCTCCGCTACTACCTTCTCGGCCGCCAGTTCACCCTGATCACAGACCACGCCCCCCTACAGTGGATGGCCCGGGCGAAGGACACCAACGCCAGGGTGACTCGGTGGTTCCTCGCGCTCCAGGACTTCCACTTCACCGTACAACACCGGGTGGGGACGTGCGGCCAATGCGAACGCCGATGGACTCTCGAGGATATGGTCAGCTTTCGCAGGTCTGTCAGGCTCCACTCCCTGCCCACCCCCAATCTCCCCACTTCTCCACAGGGACAAGACGACGCTTAGGGGGGGGGAGTGTGACGCGTGTCCCGAGCTCTCATCAGCGTCGCCCTGGAAACAGAGCAGGCACACCTGCACCTGCTCATTATGGGCTGAGCGGTCACACCTGCAGCCCCTTTGCAGACGGGCTTTATAAGCGGCACTGACGAACACAGAGGGGTGAGATGTCTCCAAAGAACTCAGCTAACAATTCTCTGTGTTTCTCCTCCAGACAGCAGCGTGTGACCGCCAGCCCGCTAAAGACACGGACCTCACGGACCCACACAGCACTGCGCACCGAGGGAGGAAGAGAAGGCGGAGCACTGAGCACCGGAACCCCTCACGTTGGCTATTTTTCCCTGCACCACCCCAATAAAATCCACCCTTCGGGGAACTCCACTTGATCCTCGTGTCGTGTTCTTCTTCACCCCGTCACTATATATATATATATATATATATATATATATATATATATATATATATATATATATATATATATACCCAGCCCAGGTGACAGACAGTAACGAAAAAATAACGTAAGCATTACTTTCGATGAAAATTAACTAAGTAATGCTATTAGTTACTTTTTTAATGGAGTAGCGCAAATATTGTAATGCATTACTTTTAAAAGTAACTTTACCCAACACTGTTGCTATATAGTATGTATTGTTTTATGTAAAAGTTCTGTATGCATGCAAATAAAGTTGGATGTACTATATATATCCAATTTTATATAAAGAGCTGTGCCATAATATAATTTACAATTACTGTTATTATTTACATAAAAATAATAACAGCCAAGACTTGGTACATGGTATGTATCATTTTTTTGTGAATGTACTGTATGCATGCAGGTAAATTTGGATATATCCAGCTTAATATAAAGAGCTGGATTTGTTCCTTGTTTCAGATTCCCATTTCTGCCAGAAGGCGTCACCTATAGTGAAGACCGAATGTCTGGAGCAGGCCACAGGAGACATATGATTCTCATTGTGAGGATGAAAGGCATCTATACGTCTGTTTTTCCCAGTCTTTCGTATGTCTGGGAGAGCCGGATTGGGTGGGAGGAACCACTTGTGTCGTGATCCCCTCTCATCCATGTGGTGTTGCTTTATGCTCCATGGGTATGGATTCATTGTAGTGAAATTGAAACTTCATGACATGTCATTGTTATAAACTTATAAATAATATATTTCGCCCCGAAGAGCGATCGCTGCTTCAGAGGTGCCCAATTGGCTGAGACAAGGTTCGTCTTTGACCCAGTTTGACCATGTTGAAACATTTTCCCTTTTTATCTCTCATGCGCGCTCACATTTAACTCTAGCCGCTTTTCAGCACGTCGCTTAGCCTGTTTTTAACTTTTTGCTTCATAAAAAATCCATAAAACCTCACATGTCGCAATGCCTTTTTGTATTGTTTTATGGTGGCTGCTTGGGAAGGGTATAAAATAATCATAGTAGAAATGAACCCTGTAGACTTCGCTATCTGCCTCGTCAACACTGCTAGCTAGCTCACTTGCTAACATATGTCTGTCAATGAGCTTATATTTTCACCTTATCCTGGAAGACTACAGCTGGCCTGCTCTTAATGCTCTTTGTACATAAACCCCACTTTTAGTCACAGGTGCTTTTTTCCACCTTGCATAGGATAAAGAGTCTGATTCATGCTAGCATTTTTGCTTAAATCGTACAGTTTGTGACCTGACCTGTGCACATACTGCATCAGAAAAGTGATTTTTTTTTTAGTAGAGAATATGTACTGGCCCGGTTCTTCAGGTTCTCCCACTGCTAAGTTAATTGGTGTCTTTTGAAAAGTTCATTGTTGATGTTGGGCCAGAAATGTTTTACTTTTCAAATAATTTTTGTGGTGTGTTTTATGCATGTTGGGGAATCTAGGAGTGAAGATGTTTCTGCTACCTGGTATGCAAGGCCAGTGTTCTCTTTGATGTCTTGCTCAGAAGCACAGGTACGCAGCTGATTAAGAAACTGGGCTGGTACTACAAAGATTTGATTGAAGTGTTAACTAGATCAGACTCCATTGGGAACATTTGGTTTTCTGAAATTACTTTGGGTTAAAAAATAAGACATCAGAGAAATAGCAAGCATCTGGATCTCAGAAGACTGTAAAATGGGCCCATTTAGGAAGCGCTGCAGACTCTGGCTGGTTTAGGCCTAGAGGATATTTTTATTGATCAGAGGTTGCTCATTTATTTCTCATGAGATTCAGTGGAGGCCTCAGTTATTTGTTCATTTTGGTGTGAACTTTGTCTCAGATGTTTCTGCTAAAAATCCTTAAAATACATCTCCATTCAAACATTTGGGGTTGGTATGTTTTTAAAAGAAGTATATTTTGCTTACCAAGGCTGTATTTTCCTGATCAAAAATATAGGAAAAATAGTAATATTCTGAAATATTATTACAATTTAACACAGCTGTTTTCTATGTTAATATATTGTAAAATATAATTTATTACTGTGATCAAAGCTGTATTTACAGCATCATTACTCCAGTCTTCAGTGTCACATGATCCTTCAGAAATCATTCTAATATGCTGATTTGCTGCTCAAGAAACATTTCTGATTTTTCAGTGTTGTGCTGCTTCATATTTTTGTGGAAAACATGATACTTTTCAGGATTCTTTGAAGTAAAAAAAATAAAAAAAGCTTTTATCTGAAACAAATCTCTACTGTCACTTGTGATCAAGTTAATGCATCTTTGCTGAATAAAAGTGTTTTCAAAAAAGTAGAAATCTTTTAACAGTAGAATTGATACAAATGAGTCAGTAGTCATCATCCAGTAAGAGTACAGAGCTGGAATATGAATGTGAGGAACAGCCCAGGGCTGCGTTTCCTAGAGGTATCGTAAGCCAAAGTTAATCGTAGCTCCATTGGTGACAATGGTTTTATAATCAACTTAGGCTTATGATGCTTTTGAGAAACGCAGCCTATATTATTTGATGAGAAATGATTGAGTTCATATTGAGATATCTGATTTTTTATTGGATCCTTGGCAAATTTGAGCACCGTTTGAAACATTGTTTTGCATTTTAGAGGAGACACGTGAGATTACTGAAGAAAAAACGTCTGAAAAGCAGCTCAAGTCAGCAAAAGTCTCCATTTCTTCTTATTGCATTCTATTGAGATATTAAATAGATATCAAATCATCTATCTAGAGAGATGCGTTCAGACGCTTAACATCTGTAACTCTGGAAGTGTTTGCGATGTCAAATCAAAGATGACACAGAGTTCACACACAGCCCAGGAATTCACAGCAATTAACCCTTCAGCGTCACATGTAAATATGAGCACTGGAGGCCGTTAGTCTTTCACACACACACACTGGGATCCGGCTTCTTTTTTTGTTGGGCCCCTGGCCTGTTGCCATGGCAATGGTGCTGGCAGCACCTCACTATTATGGCTGGCATGTGAGCTGTCCATCACTCCATCCCCCGTAACACATACAGATCCACTTTCACCTGCACAAGCTTTCATTTAACTGCTTCTTTTCTTTTCTTTTCTTTTCTTTTCTTTTCTTTGCTTTTCTTTTCTTTGCTTTGCTTTGCTTTGCTTTGCCTTGCCTTGCCTTGCCTTGCCTTGCCTTGCCTTGCCTTGCCTTGCCTCTTGGCTCTTGGCTCTTATCAAACTGTAGCTGTGTGTGTGAACAGCTGTAAATATGTAACACTCTGATGCAAGAGGCAACTTTTTTCTCACAATTTAGATTTTTCTTGCAATTCTGAGTTTAGATCTCACATCTATATCTTATATCTCACAATTCAGATTTTTTCCCCTCCCAATTTTGAGAAAATTTCAAATTATGAGATATAAACTTGCATCTGCAAGAAATAAAGTGAGAAATAGTTTCATTTCCTATTTTTTTTATTCTGTTGTGAAAAAAAAAATCACAATTGAGAGATGAAAAGTTTGAATTCCGAGATATAAACTCAGAATTAACACAATAAACTTCATTCCACAATGAAATATAAAAATAAAAAATATTATTGCAACTTTTTATCTTGCAATTCTGAATTTTTTTTTTTTTTTTTTTTTTTTTAAATTTTCAGAATTGCGAGTTTATATCTTGCAATTCTGAGGGTGGAAACCTGCCTGGCCTCACGTCCATCCAGACCTGTACTGGAGCTCGTTGGCTTATCCACAGATTTGATGGATTTATACTGGCAACTAGATATTATTAAAGTTCTTGATGTTTTTCTTTAGATCAGTATATTTTGGTGACTGGGTTATTTAAAGCACCAGATCATAGATGTTTTCTTAGACATCCATCACCCATTTTGCTAATATTTCATTCCATAATCAAAAGACAGAGATAAGACGTGAATTTTTATGACAATGAAGTAAAATGATTGTAATATAGTCATGAGAATCAACATGAAAATAATGAGAACTGTAAACAGACTTATGACTAAACTTGCAGATACATTATGCTAATATGAATTTGCCATAGAAATTGTTTAGATGGATAAATAGATTGTAGTTGAACGAGATAGATAGATGTGTGAGCCGGGACTTTACAGGGTACAAAACGCACCTTAAAAACAGATGCAGGAGTGAGATGGTAAATGTTGGTTTTCATACACACACACACACACACACACACACACACACACACACGGGGGTTTGTTAACCCCTGTAGGGGGTTAAAAAGAGCGAGTTTTAAAGCATCACACTTCTGTATACTTAATCTACACTGCTTTAATTACTATTTGGCGCCTCTCCTCTCTCTGGTTTTCTCTGCCTCTCTCCGTCCGCAGCCGCTTCTCTGCTTGAGCTCATGAAAACGAGATTTGCTTGGTTGGGGTTACTGTTTGACTGATCGGCATGGAGCAAATTAACAGCAAGCCACACACACACACACACACACACACACACACACACACACACACACACACACACACAAAAAACTCCCCCAACCCCTGTTTGTATTACCTTTTCTTCTTTCTTTTGAAGTACTGGAGCCAAAAGACCTTTCTGATAATCAACAGTCTGTACGGTTAATATATTATATGAAAATTATTTTAGAATTATTTTGTATTATTTTTTAAATTAGCTTTTATATTTATATAAATTCAGATTTCATTATAATATGTAATTTTTTATGTGATTTTGCCTTTTTAATGGCTTGTAAAGATGAGTGATTTTAGTATTATTTATGTACCATTATTATTATTATAGCTTTTATTTTTATGTTTAGTTGTATAATAATTATTTCAATTTAGTAGTTTTAGTGCTTCAACTTAACTCATTTCTAATGTTTTTTCATAAGATATATATATATATTATTTTTGATATATATATATATATATATATATATATAGATATTAGTTTTGAGTTATAATTAATCATAATAACCCTGCTATTTTAGTATCCATAGTTTTTATTTATATTTTGAATTGATTTCTATTTTTATGTTTCCGTTTTCATTTTAGTTAATATTTTAAAAAATTGTGTTGTTTGTTTGTCATTCTATTATTATTTTTATTATTATTATTATTATTAAATGTCTATAGTTCTTATTTCTTTTATTTCAGTTTTAGTTATTTTAGTAATCAGTACTTTTATGGTGCTTTTTTTTCTTTTTCTTCTTCTTCTTGCAGCTTGACAGCCCAAGTACCCATTGAAAACAGCTCAGACATTTTGTTAAACATCTCCTTTTGTGTTTTACGAAAGAAAGTAAGTCATACAGATTTGGGACGACGTGAGGGTGAGTGAATGATGACAGACTTTAGATTTTTGAGTGAACTGTCCCGCTGATAGATGATCAGCAGACGGGACTAATGCTGTCATTCTCTCTGTCTGTCTCTTCGAGGCTCATTAGGTTCTTCAGAGTAAACATGTAATCATCAAGATGCTCTGCTATTGAGCGGGACATAATCCTGCAGATATGACCCATACAGACAGACCTGCGGAGAGACTCTGAGGTCTACCTGCTGCTGCTCGGGAGGGGAGACGGAGAGAAAGAGAGAGACAGACAGAACTGGAGCCAGTGTAATGAGCTGTGAAATTCAGCTGTACAGACGCTATAGCAGCAGTGACGCCACAGACAACTTACAAAACAGTGCAAAATAAGCTCGCAAAATGAAATGAGTAGCTTCATGGGTCAATAATAATAGTACAAAAGCATGATTTTCTCTCGCTATTTCCATTCAGCTGAATTCATTGTGCTTAGTTGGCATGTCAAAAACTGTACATTTGCATTGCCAAAGCATTTTCTGCATAGTATAAGGAAAGGAAATTAGAGGAAATGAGGTAAGCAAGCAATATTAACAAGCTAAACAAATAACAGTGTAAATTAAAATAACATTGAGAAAGAAAGGTATTTTAATTGAAATGAGAAATGAATTCAAAATAAAAATGAAAAGTTGAATAAAGAAGTTTAAGACAAAAAAGCAAGTCAAATTTAAACAATAGTGCAAATTGAGATGTAGATTAATAATCAAATGAAATGATGCAAAATCAAATAAAAATGAAACGAGAAGCGAAAAATAAAAGCATAAATAAGCAATAATCTAGTGTAAAATAAACAAAACAAGAAAATAATCTTTACATTTTAATCAATGTCAGTTATATTAAAAATTAAACTTGAAGAGGCAGAAAAGGGAAAATAAAATAAATTATTAAGATGTATTTATTAAATTATTGTATTAATCCATTTATTAGGTTTATTAACAAATAAAATGATGCAAAAAAAAAAAAAACGAGCAAAATCTAGTCAAAAGTCAAGAAAAACATTAGTTTAATATGAACAAATAAACCAATTTAATAGTGTAAACAGTTTAAAATAATATAAACAAATGGAAATTGGAATTAATGATATTAAATTGGAATTTTATTAAAACTTTAATGTGAAAACAGTATAACAAATAAAATAAAAAAACAATAGTGTGAATAGAGCTAATTGATAAATAAAAACAAATACAATAAAAAGGAAATAAAGCAGCAATTAATAAATATCTTTGCAAATGGATTAAACTAGTTGCATTTTTGAAGAAGCGTCAGCAATAATGAAGAATGTTTAATGTTTAGAAACAGCAGATTATTCACTGTCTTGAACTCTCTCTCTCTCTCGTTCTCTGTGGTTTGATTATATGATGTTCATATTGATGATTATTAATGATGTCACTTTCAGCATTAGACATTCACTTCCTGTTCTGTGTCAGCCAATCACATTCAAGACTGCAAAACACATCACCATGCTGTCATAGGTGGTTGCCAGGGCATTGCTAAGGTGTTCAAAGTGATTTCATGTTGCCATGGTGTTCTAGGAACTCTCTTCCTTCATGACGCGTCTGTGGGATTTTTAAACCTGTTTTATGGTCCAGCAAGTGAAAATGTTGCATCTGATCAGTTAGTAAAGTATTCAAATCCTGCAGGAGGTCTTAACACACACACACACACACACACACACACACACACACACACACACACACACACACACACACACACACACACACACACGCAGAGCGTCACAGACATTAGTGTGCGACTCCAGGCTGCTCGCGCAATGACATCATCATCCAGCACATCAAATCGATGTGTTTTCTCCTCGTGTGTGTGTGTGTGTGTGTGTGTGTGTGTGTGTTTAGTGGTGTGAAAAGTGAGAGTGTGTGTGTCAGACATGTCGACTCCGCTGCTGTGATGGATGGTCTGTGGTGTAAGACAGATGACAGTGTGTGTCTGCGGCTGCTGTGTGTGTGAACACAGGCCAAACTAATGTTTATTTACACTGCCACACTGAAGGAGTGATTTAAAAACAGCTAGTGAGTGTGTGATTGTGTGTGTGTGTGTGTGTGTGTGTGTGTGTGTGTGTGTGTGTGTGTGTGTGTGTGTGTGTGTGTGAGACAGAGAAGGTATGCACAGATCAGATTTCTAAACAAGCCTTTGAAATGTAGAAGATCGTTAAAACCATAGAGTCCTAAATACAAGCATTCCTTCCAAACACACACACACACACACACACACACACACACACACACACACACACACACACACACACACACACACACACTCACTGGTATTTCAGAAGCTCAACAAAACAACTGTTCCAAACTCTAGTGAGTCACCTACATAGGGAGCATCCTGACTGTCTTCCTCAGTGCTAAACTTCACAAAATCAACTCGTGCACATTTAATAGTCTGATGTTAACCTGTTGCTAAGCTTGAAAACCCCGTTAACATACACACACAATGATTTAATTAGATTCAGCTATTTTTATTGACACTTTTCAGTACTGAATGAATAACAGTTATTGAAGTTCCTGTGGCTCAGTGGTAGAGCATTGTGTAGCAGTGCAAATGATTGTGGGTTCAGTTCCCTGGGAACGCACATACTGGTAAAAATAAAAATGTGTAGCCGGAATGCACTGTAAGTCGCTTTGGATAAAAGCATCTGATAAATGTAAATGATGAAGTATACGATATGCATTTATTGTCATGCAAAATAACATTTTTAGGATAAATATTTAAATATATAATGTATGCTCTTGATATCAGTCTACTCAATCTTCACTCTTTATTTGATCTGACTGCCAAACTTTTTTTTTTTTTTTTTACACAAAATTGAGTTATAATTGCAAAGAATTTCTTAATTATTAATGAGATGATACTCGGATGTTGCTCAGTGAAATAAACATGCAACATACTAATCACTGCATGGTGCTTTTTATTTTATAATAAATTATATAATAATCAAATTAAATAACAACCTATATGCAGTATATATTACACCCTAATAATTCTGCTTTAATTCTGATTATGCTAGTTCACTTTTACAAAAATACTGTCTTATTTCTTACTAGTTAATTTGTACAGATTAATTAAAATCATCTATTATTGTGTGAAATAAACTACACAACCACAGTTTTTACATAATGCATCCTTTATTGTGGATAAATACAGCTCTTAATACAGCATATTCCAAATAGTTTTTAAATATGTATATGATTGGATTTTAATTTGTTGAAACAATGTGTATGTTTAACTCCTACCATTGCAAAGTTTGAGGTCAGATTTCTTAATGTTTTTGAAAGAAGTCTCGTCTGCTCACTAAGGCTGCATTTATTTAATCATAAACACTAAAAATATTGTGAAATATTATTATAATTCAAATTCAACTTATAATTCAACTTTTTTCCATGTGAATATGTTGTAAAATGTACTTTATTGTTGTGATCAAAGCTGTATTTTCAGCATCATTACTCCAGTGTCACATGATCCTTCAGAAATCATTCTGATTTGCTGCTCAAGAAACATTTCTGATTGTTATCATTTACATTTACATTTAATCATTTAGCAGACGCTTTTATCCAAAGCGACTTACAAATGAGAACAGTAGAAACAATCAGATCAACGAGAGAACAACAACGGTATACAAGTGCTATGACAAGTCTCAGTTAGTCTAGTACAGAACACGTAGCCAGGGTTTTTTGAATATGATAGACAAGAAAAAGAAAAGGTAAGTACTAGTATTAGTTGGTTAAGTGCAGGCAAAAAAGATGAGTCTTTAGATGTTTTTTAAAAATGAGTAAAGACTCAGCTGTTCGAATTGAGATCGGGAGGTCATTCCACCAGCTGGGAGCAGTCCAGGAAAAAGTCCGTGAGAGTGATTTTGAACCTCTTTGGGATGGCACCACTCAATGTTGGAAACAGCTGTGCTGCTTCATATTTTTGTCAAAACTTTTTCCCTCCCAGAATTCTTTGATGAATAAAAAGCTTGAAGAAAATCTGACTATATACAGTGAGCAATAGTTTACTATTTTGAGTGCATCCAATGGTCCATGTGGGAAACAGTGACAGAGGGAAAGATAAAGTGTGTGTGTTTCTGCATACCAGGAGTGTGTGAGTGTTGGCATCTCTGCAGTGTTTACAACATGTATTCCGGGTGAATTCTGGCTCTATTGCTATAATATATTTCCCATTGCAGTTCTGAGTGTTTCTGCCCACACCGATGGTTCACACGCGCCGTGACTGTGAGTAAGATCAGTGTGTCACTGAGAGAATATATGACCGCAGACACAGAGACTGCAGCGCGGCCTTGGGCTCCTCAAGAGTCAGCTTTGTCTCAGATGTTTCTCCTCGTTGGCCTGATTGCTTCTATTGTTCTCATCTGTAAGTCGCTTTGGATAAAAGTGTCTGCTAAATGATTAAATGTAAATGTAAATGAAGAGAAAGAAATAAAACATCCGGCATGGATTTAGACTATACAGCTGTAAAAGCTGCATAGTAAAGAGAAAAAAAATTTTTTTTAAAATAATATAAAAAATAAATAAATATATATTTAATAAAATATTTTACAATTTTCAAAATGATATTTTATTTTAATGTTTATTTTATTTGGTAAATTTATAATATACAGGTGCATCTCAATAAATTAGAATGTCGTGGAAAATTCAACTCAAATTGTGAAACTTGTGTATAAAATAAATTCAGTACACACAGACTGAAGTAGTTTAAGTCTTTGGTTCTTTTAATTGTGATGATTTTGGCTCACATTTAACAAAAACCCACCAATTCACTGGTCTCAACAAATTACAATATGGTGACATGCCAATCAGCTAATCAACTCAAAACACCTGCAAAGGTTTCCTGAGTCTTCAAAATGGTCTCTCAGTTTGGTTCTCTAGGCTACACAATCATGGGGAAGACTGCTGATCTGACAGTTGTCCAGAAGACAATCATTGACACCCTTCACAAGGAGGGTAAAGACTAATTTATACTTCTGTGTCGGACCTACGCCGTAGCCTTTACGCCGTAGGCTGTGCGTCAGCTTTCATTTCTCCTTGTGCGTCGTTGTCCGCGTCGACGTGCAGTACACATGCAAACCATTAGTCTCCAGTGTCCACGGGCATGTTACTGGTGTAACCTGCAGTACCACGACAAAAGCTGAAGAAGAAGCGGCTTGTCAGAAAAGCATTATAGCCGTGACGGCGGCAAATAAATATCAAATCATTATTTAGAACTATAAAAAGGAGACAACAGCGGAACAAGAGAAGATGACATTCTTTCAATCTCCACAAGGACTTGTATCAAGGCAGATCAACATTGTTGGACGCGGACAACTAGTGATGTATAATGCTGTGTAGTATAATAAATGATAAGACACTTGTTCTTTGCTTTGTTTTATTTTATATAAGAAGTGTAACATTAAAATATATTAAAGTGCACATAAACACACACAAAACTCAAGTACATACGGAGGGAGGGGTTCTAGCAGTCCAATCATAGCACTTGAAGTCCGCGTAGAATTGACACGCTGTTAGATTTTTGGAGAGGTGCGCGTCAGGCTACGCCGTACTACACATAGCCTACGGCGTAGGTTTGACGCAGAAGTATAAATCAAGCTTAAGCCACAAACATTCATTGCCAAAGAAGCTGGCTGTTCACAGAGTGCTGTATCCAAGCATGTTAACAGAAAGTTGAGCGGAAGGAAAAAGTGTGGAAGAAAAAGATACACAACCAACCGAGAGAACCGCAGCCTTATGAGGATTGTCAAGCAAAATCAATTCAAGAATTTGAGTGAACTTCACAAGGAATGGACTGAGGCTGGCGTCAAGGCATACAGACGTGTCAAGGAATTTGGCTACAGTTGTCATATTCCTCTTGTTAAGCCACTCCTGAACCACAGACAACGTCAGAGGCGTCTTACCTGGGCTAAGGAGAAGAAGAACTGGACTGTTGCCCAGTGGTCCAAAGTCCTCTTTTCAGATGAGAGAAAGTTTTGTATTTCATTTGGAAACCAAGGTCCTAGAGTCTGGAGGAAGGGTGGAGAAGCTCATAGCCCAAGTTGCTTGAAGTCCAGTGTTAAGTTTCCACAGTCTGTGATGATTTGAGGTGCAATGTCATCTGCTGGTGTTGGTCCATTGTGTTTTTTGAAAACCAAAGTCACTGCCACCGTTTACCAAGAAATTTTGGAGCACTTCATTCTGCTGACCAGCTTTTTTGAAGATGCTGATTTCATTTTCCAGCAGGATTTGGCACCTGCCCACCACTGCCAAAAGCACCAAAAGTTGGTTAAATGACCATAGTGTTGGTGTGCTTGACTGGCCAGCAAACTCACCAGACCTGAACCCCAGAGAGAATCTATGGGGTATTTTCAAGAGGAAAATGAGAAACAAGTGACCAAAAGATGCAGATGAGCTGAAGGCTACTGTCAAAGAAACCTGGGCTTCCATAACACCTCGGCAGTGCCACAAACTGATCACCTCCACGCCACGCCGAATTGAGGCAGTAATTAAAGTAAAAGGAGCCCCTACCAAGTATTGAGTACATGTACAGTAAATGAACCTACTTTCCAGAAGGCCATAAGTGCACTAAAAAAGTTTTATTTTTTTTTATTTTTTATATTGGTCCTATGAAGTATTCTAATTTGTTGAGATGAATTGGTGGTTTTTTGTTAAATGTGAGCCAAAATCATCACAATTAAAAGAACCAAAACCTTAAACTACTTCAGTCTGTGTGCATTGAATTTATTTAATACACGAGTTTCACAATTTGAGTTGAATTACTGAAATAAATGAACTTTTCCACGACATTCTAATTTATTGAGATGCATATGTCTGAAAAGAAAATAATATTAAAATAAGGATGTCTTAATGAAATATTTAACAATTTTAGCTTATTTTCTTAATATGTTGTCTTATTTTATTAATTTAGAATTTATAAAATAAGAATAATTTATAAAATATTTACAAATATTATATGTATATATTTAAATATTTAAATTTTCTTTTCTGTTTATAATATTATACAAGATTATAGTATGCATAATATATAATATTATGTAAAATGTTTGTGTAACAGATGACTTGAGTTCGTATTGAGATCTCTAACTTTTGATTGCAAATCTGAGCACAGTTTGAGACTCGGTTAAGTTGAAACACGAGACTCTTGGTGTCTGTTTCTCAGAATAAACATTTAAGCAGAACTCTCCATTAGATCTCATTACTCTCTAAGAGAAGCAGCCGAGATTTTACAGAGATCTGATGTGTGATATTTAGTGTCAGACACTGATTCCCATGATTCAGAGCGAGTGGACATCAGGGAGTCTCTCTGGCGTCTGCGGGTCAGATGTCAGGTGTAGGTTAAGAGGGGCAGCGATGGTTAACAGATCCACTGAGAGTTTATGAAGACAGACACACATTCCTCATGCTGCAGATCGGCTGCCCACAGCTGAGTGTACACTACAGTCATGACAAAAAGTTTTGTCAGTGACATAAATTTTGTGTATTGCAAAGTTTGCTGCTTCAGTATTAGATTATTTTTCCACATGTTTCTATGTTATACTGTAAAACAATGATAAGCATATCATACGTTTTAATTGCTAGTATTGGCAAAAATAAATAAAGAAATAAATACATGAGTCAATATTTACAGTATTGACCCTTGTTCTTCATAACCTCTGCAATTCACTCTGGCATGCTGGATATTAGTTTCTGGGCCAAATCCTGACTGCTGGCGATCCATTCTTGCCTTTTTAGTTCTAGGAGTTGATCACAATTTGTGGGCTTCTGCTTCTCCACTCGCCTTTTGAGGACTGACCACAGGTTCTCTATGAGATTGAGATCCGGGGAGTTGCCTGGCCACGGATCCAAAATTTCAATGTAATGATCTTCGAGCCACTTGTGACATGGTGCTTCATCATGCTGGAAAATGCACGGATCATCACCAAGTTGCTCATGGATCGTTGGAAGAAGTCACTCTTGCAGGACGTTTTGATACCATTCTTTATTCATGGCAGTGTTTTTGGGCAGAATTATGAGAGAGCACACTCCCTCGGTTGAAAAGCAACCCCACACATGGATGGTCTCAGGATGCTTCACTGTTGGCACGTCACAGGATTCATGGCAGTGTTCACCTTTTCTCTGAACAATCGATTTTTCAGATGTCCAAAACAGTCGGAAGGGAGCTTCAGAGAAAATAGCTTTGCACAAGTCTTCTGCTGTCCAATCCTTGTACTTCCTTTAGAATTTCAGTCTGTCCTTCACAATTTACTTGGAGAGAAGTGGCTTCTTTGCTGCCCTTCTTGACACCAGGCCGTTGTCCAAAAGTCTTGGCCTCACTGTGTGTGCAGATGCTCTCAAACCAACCTGCTTTCATTCCTGAGCAAGCTCTGCACCACTGGTGACACGATTCTGTAGCTGACTCCTCAGGAGGAGACGGTCCTGTTCTGTAGCTGACTCCTCAGGAAAACACAGTCCTGTTCTGTAGCTGACTCCTCAGGAGGAGACGGTCCTGCTCTGTAGCTGACTCCTCAAGAGGAGACGGCCCTGCTCTGTAGCTGACTCCTCAGGAGGAGACGGTCCTGTTCTGTAGCTGACTCCTCAGGAGGAGACGGTCCTGCTCTGTAGCTGACTCCTCAAGAGGAGACGGCCCTGCTCTGTAGCTGACTCCTCAGGAGGAGACGGCCCTGCTCTGTAGCTGACTCCTCAGGAGGAAACGGTCCTGTTCTGTAGCTGACTCCTCAGGAGGAGACGGCCCTGTTCTGTAGCTGACTCCTCAGGAGGAGACGGCCCTGTTCTGTCGCTGACTCCTCAGGAGGAGACGGTCCTGTTCTGTAGCTGACTCCTCAGGAGGAAACGGTCCTGTTCTCTAGCTGACTCCTCAGGAGGGGACGGCCCTGTTCTGTAGCTGACTCCTCTGCAGGTGACGGTCCTGTTCTGAAGCTGACTCCTCAGGAGGAGTTGGCCCTGTTCTGTAGCTGACTCCTCCGGAGGAGATGGTCCTTTTCTGTAACTGACTCCTCAGCAGGAGACGGCCCTGTTCTGTAGCTGACTCCTCAGGAGGAGACGGTCTTGTTCTGTAGCTGACTCCTCAGGAGGAGACGGCCCTGTTCTGTAGCTGACTCCTCAGGAGGAGACGTTCCTGTTCTGTAGCTGACTCCTCAGGAGGAAACGGCCCTGTTCTGTAGCTGACTCCTCAGGAGGAGACGGTCCTGTTCTGTAGCTGACTCCTCAGGAAGAGACGGTCCTGGTGCTTGTTGGACACTCTGGGACGTCCTGAAGACTTCTTCACTGCAGTCGAACCTCTCTCCTTGAAGTTCTTGATGATCCGGTAAATTGTTCTTTTGGGTGCAATATTCTTTGTAACGATTTCCTTGCATGTGAGTCCATTTTGATGCAAAGTGATGATGACTGCATGTGTTTCTTTGGAGGTAACCATTCCTAACAAGAACGCAATGATTGGAAGCACTTCTTCTCTCCTTTTATAGCAATCAGTCTGCTCTTATAATCTGATTATTATGATAGTGATTAACCTGACTAGTACTCATTCACAGTTTCACATGTGCTGCTGATATGATTAGTCAGTTAATGTTAGCTGGTCATCTTGTGTCAGGATCAAAAAACTGTGAAATTTGTTTCTTTGTGAAAAGTAATTTTTTTGGCCAATTAATTTTTTTAGTAATTATTTAAAATGCATCTGATCACTCAACACAATAATCTAGAAACAATGTGAATGAACACCACAACAGCTATAGCGGTAAACTTTGCAAAACACAAAATTTATGTCACTGCCAAAACATCTGGCCATGACTGTAGATTGCATCACACTGGACAGCAGCTTCATCACAAATCTGAAAATGATTTTCCAGAGCAACAGCGCCATCTAATGACTGCTAACTGCTAGTTTTGTTTGCCAAATCAAGTATTGATCATACTTTGAACAATCATCTTGAATTCATGTAGGCCAGTGGCACACAAGGAGACCTCAGCTAACTTCAAAGATGACTTAATCATTTAAAATAAGACCAAATGGAGCTAAAACAACTGAAAGATCAATATATTTCTTACAATTCACCCTCAATAACTGCTTTTTTCTTTAAAGAACCACAATCTTGGTCTTGGAAAAGCTCAGTTAATAAAGACATTTTAAAAGTGTGATTATTTTGTTTTATTTTATTATTTATTTTATTGTGATTATATTTATTTTATTTTATTTTAGTCATGTCATGTCATGTCATGTAAATTAATAAAATCTTAAAAGGCATTTAAAATAATATATATATATATGATTATGCATTTATCTATGTATGCCAATTTCTAAAAAATATTTACCATTAATTAAAAAAAAAAAATCCTTACTCTCAATCCACTAAATCACAAATAACAAACAAACAAACAAACAAACAAATAAATAAATAAATAAATAAATAATATAATATAAAAAAAACCCCAGAGGGGTCAGGTAATTTCATTGTTTAAAAACATGGATCAGTGAGGAACAATTAGCTCTTAAAAGTTCTGGAATCCTGAAATTTTATCATTTTAATTTTAATTATAAATGTTTTAGTTTCTTATTTTAATCTGCGGACACTTCTAGTCTCTGAACGAATCAATGAATGAATGAATACTTTCAGTCAAACAGACTTTATTTAAATAAATATTTTATTTTTATATTTTCTGTTTTTAATGTAATTTTTGTTCAAGTTTTTGTCATGTTTATTATTATTATTTTAAATGTCTATTTAGTTTTTTTTTAGTAATTTATATATTCATTTTTATTTATTAGGTTTAGTTTTTGTTATTTTAGTACTTCATGATAAACTAAACAAAAATGAGGAATAAAATAAGCTGTAATAAAAAAAGTATTTTTTATATTGTAGTTTATTTCAGTTACCATTTATTTTGTTTCAAGTAAAGAAAATGTTTTTTTTTTATGGTTTTAGTTTTCATTTTATTTATCACACACACACACACACACACACACACACACAGTATAACGGTCAAAAGAAAACAGTTACAGCAGCCTCTGTGTTCATGAGCAGATAAAGAGACTGTCAGCAGAGAGACTGATTACAGAGTTTGGATTAATCATCACGGCCAACAATAAGATGCTGTCGACTCAGTTAAGAGCTCATAAGAGATTGTTTTGGGGTGTGTTTGTGTGTATGAGCCCTGAAAAAATCTAAGTGATGGTTTTTGAAGACAGAGCCTGAACTATTATCAAAAAATTTGACTATACTTTTCCATGATTTCTGGGCATGTGCCAGGCTAATACCATATTTTAGCTTTATATAAATTAATAAAAAATATTTCAATAGTTTTAGTTAACAATAACATCACTGTAGAGCAGTGGTTCTCAACAGGTTTGGCCATGGGACCCACATTTTCCCATGGTCAACCCCGACCCACTTTTTTAAGGATATAAATAATACATTTTTTATTTATTAAAAAAAAAATTGTTGACAAACATACACAAGTACCGTATACATAAATTGTAAGAATATAATTAATACTGATTAATAAACAGTCTATAAGGTAAGGTTATATCAATTAGCAGCCCCAAACTAGTTTTTGTTAATACAATTAAGTTAATATGAGCTACCAGTCATTTAAAAATATATAAAATAACAAAAAGTGAAAATAACGTGGAATTTTGGGGTTATGGAAATAACAGTTATTTGGTGAATACTAACATGAACTGTTAATGAAACATGGAAAACTGCTCCCTGAATAGAATGAATATCATACCCTTCATGCAAATCCTTCCTAGCTAACACACAAAGTACCAGTTATGTGATTTATTGGTACTTAACTTTTATTTCACACATTGCATGCTTGTAGTTTCTTTTGCACTTTAGTGAAGTGAAGCATTGCACGTGAAATTTAAGAGTGCGTGCTATGAGCACAATATAGTGTCTGACAGGACAGTTCGCTTTTCTGAGGTGTGAGAATTTTTATTTTGCAACAAGTTACAAAAATGCTGATAGATTAAGCCTGACAAGTGTCAACCGCTATCATGCACGTCTTTCTAAATAAAAGTCTCACATCAGAAAACCATTTAGAATTACGTTTTTTTTATGTTGATGATGTTGAGGCATGCAAATATCTTGATACATAATTATAGCAGAAAAGTACGAGCAAACATAGCATTAGGCAAACTAATGTTTAAAAGGTTGAGGGTCATGAATCCAACTAAAGCTGTGACCAAACTAAACACTAATCACCATAATGATGACTGTGAAACTGAAATAGTTGAAACAAACCTATTCTGGATAAACTTCTGGATTTTTCAATAAGAACTTCTGTAGACGTCTGACAGAAATAAAGTCAAAACTGGTGGAGCTGGTAATTCTGTTTTGTGGAGCTGATTAAAACATCCTCTGCTGAAATCTAATGTCTTCTTTTATGTAGCTACTACTGTAGTTGTTGTGTTTCTGCACATCTCTTTTTTCTGTGCTTGTTATTCCTCTTTCCTTCAGTGATTCTGCTCGTTAACAGCAGGTGTTCATCACTCGATTTATCATTCAATTGTCTCATTAACACTCAGGATTTTGCTGTGTATGTTGCTATAACATTCAACATTAATAAAAATCAAGCCGAAAGACTGCTTCAAGGACATCATACTAACCTTTAAAAACAAACAAACAAAAAAAATTTTCCACTAAGATTAAATGTTCCACTGCACATCTACGTGTTCAGATGCATATGCTGGCTAATAATTGTCCTCTTTCCTGTAAACCATGCTCAAGTTGAAAGTGAAATCCCGTAAATACAACCAAGATTGACATATATTATACTCTGTACCTTGTAAACATGCAATAAAGTCAATACTTACAAACTTTAGTGATCAATTGTTATATAAGCTTTACTTCAAACCTTGAAACTTTCAAATCTCTTGACTTAAAATTCAGTTGACCTAATATGTTTATAAAATGTCCACAGTCTCTTTAATTTCTGAATGTTTCAACTTACACCGTCAAGTTGTATAAATGTTAAGACAAAACATTCTTAAAGTAAAGTCTTTGAAACATTATTTTAACTTTGATTATATTTGATATAAGTTCTCAGAATGTTGTGGAAATGTATAGAGCAACATTCTCAAAATGCCTTTTATTACAGTGGTGTGGAAATTTTTTCAGCAAAACCCTGCCAAAGAGACATTTGAGTGTAAAGCATGTTTTAATGGTTTTAGAAGTGTTCAGCAGATGCATTTTAGAGATCGTTTGGCCACTGTCAATGTGCTAGATATAGACAAATCAAACAAAAGCCTAAGGCCTCTGCATTGTTGAGGGCATAATATTAACAAACTAATCAAGAGGGGAAAGCTTAACCTCTGATATAATTTTGTTATGTATCTTTACCTCATTTAACTATGGCCCCATGAATTGTAAAATTAAATCTTCTTCTTTTTAGGTGGAAAAAAACTGCAGTTTTATGGTGTTGAAACAAGACAAAGAAAGCCAACATTTTCCTGGAGGATTCTATTCAAACATTACTATAAACTCCATCAATACACAGTCAGAATTTTTGTGTGTTTGCACAAATTTGCACATCAGATACAGACGTGCTCCTCCATTATTTAAGGATTTTATAAGGAAACAATTTAGTGAATAATCCTGCACATCCATCTGATAACAACTTTTGGCAGAAAGCGTGGGATTCTGCAGTGAATTATAGACGGAATGGAAAGAATAGCAGATATATACCAAAGATACAATCCTCATGGATAAAAAAACATTTTAATAGACAAAAATTTTAAGAAAATGTTCACACGAGCATTTCCAATTAAAGCTTCTAAAGAACGAACTTTATTCAGAAGCACAGGCAAAATGGATATTTTTGATGTTAGTCGAGATGAATTGAATAAACTTACAGTCCAGAAAAGAAATGATTATATTGTGGTTGATCTTGACCAAAATAATAAGCCAATTCATTATGAACCAGTTAAAGAAGATATTGCTAAACAGTTAGAACAAGGGAAAGAGAAGAGGCAGCCATCGAAGAAGAGGCAGCAATTGGAGAAGAGGCAGCAATTGGAGAAGAGGGCAGCCATTGCAGGAGAGACAGCAGTTGGAGAAATGGCATCCATCGGAGAAGTGGCATCCTTAGGAGAAGTGGCATCCATCGGAGAAGGTGTCATCGGTTTTCTCGAATATGTGTCTCCTTTTCTTTTATTATAAGCCATAAATGAAATAATATTTTGAGGGTTGTACTTTAATACCTACTGTATAAACCTCAATATATCCCAGTATGCTAGAAAGTTTATAGACAAATTTAATTTAAAAATTAACAGTAAGTTAATTTATCTAGTAGTGCTAATTACAAATGCATTTCAACTGTACCTTTGAATGTAACCATAAAACTACATATGTAAAATGGTAAAAACTTAGTAAAATCAAATGCACCCCAAAAAAATATTTTCTTCTGCATTTTCCTATTAAACTCTTTACAGTTTCATACAGTCATTGGACGGCAATGATTCGTTTTAGAAAACAAAACACAAATACATACAAGTAAAGGCAAATCATCAATCTGCATCACAGAAGCAAACATTTTACAATAAATTACATTTGCACCATAAAAATGAATGCATCTAGAGCGGACTTTCTGACATACTCCTCGCGTTTGAGTCTAATGATAATAGGACAAATGGAAGAATACGTTTTGACACATCCGGTTTTTAAACAGCTTTTGTGTCTGTACAGACTTGAGAAGGATCTCAGAATCAAGTAAGTGGTCTATTAATGGCGTCCCAGATCACATCAGAGGTTTATTCGTTTGTTCCGACCATTTTGTTTTATAATCAAGGCACAGTAATGAAGAGTTCACAGAGAAACATTTGTTGAAAGATGAAGCAGCTATAGCTATATAGATCTCACAGCTGCATCACAGACCGTAAGTAAATGATTTAATAATGCTTGCTTTGTAAATGATAAAGTTTCTCCTTCGAGCATTCACCCCCCCAGCACCCCCACAGCTATGTGCCCTTCCTCAGCCTCTACAAGAGGTGCAAATAGTATCTGCCACTATTTGCAGTAAGTACAAATAGCATCTAGCTACTATTACAAAGTGCAAAGAAGATACTGCTGTTCTCACTTAGTGCAAATATCATCTATCGCATGCAGTGCAAAGACCTCTGCTATAAAAAAAAAATAAAAAAATGTCACGTCATGTCATGGCCCATTTAAATAATTGCATTTGCAACATGTATTTATTCAGATTTCTTAGACAATGATAACGTGATGCTTTATCAATTTCTTCTCTGCTAAACAAACACAAACATTATTTTGTTTTCTTTCGGTTGTGTTTTCATTCTCTGACATGTTTGTGTTTTTGGGTGTGGCTGGAGGAGATGATTGTTAGTTTTCCTCGTCTCCACCCTTTCCACAGCCCAACTATTGTTTTACAGAGACTTTAGAGATGACTGTGTACTTGTGAATTCACATTATTTATGTTATGAAAGAAATATCTTGATATGAAGGATTATACGTGCAGAAAAAGACCGATTGTTGTGCATTAAGCCAAATGAAACAAAGGAAAGCGCCTTCTTAGACATTTTTGGCACAATAATGTTGATGGACTTGATTATCTTGTTTGTCCCGCCTGCTTTAGACACCCAGGATGAGCCTTGAATCTCCTCCTTAGGAGGAAGCAAGTGGGTGAAATTCATGAAAGCAGGTCAAGGAAACATTTGACCTCAAAAGAAAGAACATACAGAATTTTACATGTAATTATACATGAATTATATATATATATATATATATATATATATATATATATAGTATATATATATATATATATATATATATATATATATATATGTGTATATATTTTCAGAATTAAACTGAAGGAAATTAAGCTTGTTTTAGGAACATTAAGCATTGTTTAGATGTGATTTTTACTGTATTACAGTAACTAAATACAATGTTTTTTTTTTCTTGCAGCATAAATGCCTTACAATTGTTAAAGTAGTTAACTACAACTAAACCCATAAAGAAAAAATTCACGGCTTGAAATACAAAAAAACTGAAACTAAAACTAAAATGAAAATAAAAGTTATTACTAAAACTAAAACCATATAAGTTTCCATTTTCGTTACTTATATATATATATTATATATATATATATATATATATATATATATATTATATATATTATATATATATATATATATATACAGGTCATTCTCAATAAATTAGCATATTGTGAAAAAGTTCATTATTTTCCATAATGTAATGATAAAAATTAAACTTTCATATATTTTTAGATTCATTGCACACCAACTGAAATATTTCAGGTCTTTTATTGTTTTAATACTGATGATTTTGGCATACAGCTCATGAAAACCCCAAATTCCTATCTCAAAAAATTAGCATATCATGAAAAGGTTCTCTAAACGAGCTATTAACCTAATCATCTGAATCAACTAATTAACTCTAAACACCTGCAAAAGATTCCTGAGGCTTTTAAAAACTCCCAGCCTGGTTCATTACTCAAAACCGCAATCATGGGTAAGACTGCCGACCTGACGGCTGTCCAGAAGGCCATCATTGACACCCTCAAGCGAGAGGGTAAGACACAGAAAGAAATTTCTGAACGAATGGGCTGTTCCCAGAGTGCTGTATCAAGGCACGTCAGTGGGAAAGTCTGTGGGAAGGAAAAAGTGTGGCAAAAAACGCTGCACAACGAGAAGAGGTGACCGGACCCTGAGGAAGATTGTGCAGAAAGGACCGATTCCAGACCTTGGGGGACCTGCGGAAGCAGTGGACTGAGTCTGGAGTAGAAACATCCAGAGCCACCGTGCACAGGCGTGTGCTTTTGAACCAGAAACAGCGGCAGAAGCGCCTGACCTGGGCTACAGAGAAGCAGCACTGGACTGTTGCTCAGTGGTCCAAAGTACTTTTTTTTTTTTTTTTTTTTTTTTTCGGATGAAAGCAAATTTTGCATGTCATTCGAAAATCAAGGTGCCAGAGTCTGGAGGAAGACTGGGGAGAAGGAAATGCCAAAATGCCTGAAGTCCCAGTGTCAAGTACCCACAGTCAGTGATGGTCTGGGGTGCCATGTCAGCTGCTGGTGTTGGTCCACTGTGTTTTATCAAGGGCAGGGTCAATGCAGCTAGCTATCAGGAGATTTTGGAGCACTTCATGCTTTCCATCTACTGAAAAGCTTTATGGAGATGAAGATTTCGTTTTTCAGCACGACCTGGCACCTGCTCACAGTGCCAAAACCACTGATAAATGGTTTACTGACCATGGTATTACTGTGCTCAATTGGCCTGCCAACTCTCCTGACCTGAACCCCATAGAGAATCTGTGGGATATTGTGAAGAGAAAGTTGAGAGACGCAAGACCCAACACTCTGGATGAGCTTAAGGCCGCTATCGAAGCATCCTGGGCCTCCATAACACCTCAGCAGTGCCACAGGCTGATTGCCTCCATGCCACGCCGCATTGAAGCAGTCATTTCTGCAAAAGGATTCCCGACCAAGTATTGAGTGCATAACTGAACATAATTATTTGCTGGTTGACTTTTTTTGTATTAAAAACACTTTTCTTTTATTGGTCGGATGAAATATGCTAATTTTTTGAGTTAGGAATTTTGGTTTTCATGAGCTGTATGCCAAAATCATCAGTATTAAAACAATAAAAGACCTGAAATATTTCAGTTGGTGTGCAATGAATCTAAAATATATGAAAGTTTAATTTTTATCATTACATTATGGAAAATAATGAACTTTTTTACAATATGCTAATTTTTTTAGAAGGACCCTATATATATATATATAAACTTGCATTTATTTTTCAATAGGTGCCATTTTCTTATTTTTATTTAGTTTGACATTATGTAGTAAAAACATTCAAAACATAGTTTAAAACTACAATAGTATCTGCAGGTCTGACGTAATGGTGCTCTGTTAGTGAAGCACTGCAGTAACCTCAACACACTGGTATCTCATTTCTTTTGCTGCTCTGTGATTATCTCAGAACAGTCAGGAATGAGCCGTGCTGATAACAGCAGCCCTGCGGAGAAACGCAGATGGATCAGTGACTGCAAACATGTCATGCTGCTCAGAAAATCCCTACTGCCTCTGGGGAAAAAAACTGCTGCTTTACACGGTCAGCTGTCAAAATAATTGGTCATGTCACCAGTGACCAGAGACTTAAACGAAACTAAAATAACACTGATGCTTTTATTAATATTCAGAATTTGTTTTTATTTTTATATATTCTATTGTTTTTTTTTTTTTTTTTTTTTCAGTTTTAGTTATTTTAATAATTAAAGTTAAAATAAAAGAAAATGAGAAAAGCTTCCTTGGCTAATAGCTGAAATAATAGATTAGTTTTAGTTTTATATGTATTTATATATATATATATATATAAATAAAAAAAAAACTAAATTATTGTCTTTCAAATCAAGAGGAAAGAAAATTCACATATGAGATCCATTTAATATCTCAGTTCTCTCCTTGCATTAAGACTAAATGTTGATGTTTTGCCGTATCTCCTGTATTAGATAAAAAAGAGACTCCAGTTATCTCACACGTGTCTCACCTAGATATTCAGAAGAGATCTCAACAATGTCTCAAACTTTGCTCATTTATCTCAATATGAACTCAGATAATCTGAACTGTTCTCCATTTTTATTTTACAGACAGCTAGTGACTCATTTGTATCCATTTCATGTTTCCTTAATTCAATTCAATTCAAGTTTATTTGTATAGCGCATTTTACGATAAAAATCATTGCAAAGCAACTTTACAGAAAATTAAGTTTCTACAATATTTAGTAGTAGCTTATCAGTGGTGACTGTCAGTTTATGTACATTTGGCAGAAATGTATGGAAGAATCAATTAAAGACGTAATCAAACAGACGATGAATACTTAACAGCAATTATTATATGATGCAATCAAACTTCTAGCAAAACTTGGTAGTTTTGTATGTTGTTTCAGGGTGGCATCATCTTTTCTCAGGTGTTCTGGATCCAGACTGGAGCTTGTGTAAATCCTAGTTACATCCCGTGGCAAAACAGAGAAACAAATAGAGACATAATTAGCGTAGCTGCTGTTCCAGCCAAGTAAAATTAATTAGTTTAACCCAAGCTAGAGAATAATAATCTGCATTTGATCAAATATAGCTGCAGTACAAAATTATAAGATGCATTATTTGAATGCTTGGCCAAAGATGTTTGTTTTTAATCTAAATTTAAACAGAGAAAGTGTGTCTGAACCCTGAACATTATCAGGAAGGCTATTCCAGAGTTTCGGAGCCAAATGCGAAAAAGCACTACCTCCTTTAGTAGACTTTGCTATCCTAGGTACAACCAAAAGTCCAGCATTTTTGTGACCTTAGGGAGCATGATGGATTGTAGTGGTAGAAGACTAGTTAGGTACGCAGGAGCTAAACCAAAAAATTAATTATATATAAGTAATAATATTTTGTAACTGATGCAGAACTTAATAGTTAGCCAGTGCAGAGACTCTAAGATTGGGAAAATATGATCATATTTTCTTGACCTGGTAAGCACTCTAGCCGCTGCATTTTGGACTACTGTAGCTTGTTTATTGAAGATGCAGGACAACCACCTAGAAGTGCATTACAATAGTCCAGTCTAGAGGTCATGAATGCATGAACTGGCTTTTCTGTATCAGAAACAGGTAACATGTTTTGTAGCATGGCAATGTTTCTAAGATGGAAGAATGCTGTTTTTGTAACATGGGAAATATGGTTTTCAAAAGACAAGTTACTGTCTAATATAACACCCAGATTTTTGACTTTAGAGGAAGTAACAGTACATCCATCTAGTTTCAAATTGTAATCTACGAGATTGTGTGTACCGTTTTTTTGGTCCAATAAGTAATATCTCCATCTTATTTAAATTTAATAGGAGAAAAATTATTGGTCATCCAATCTTTTACATTTTTAACACACTCTGTTAGCTTAGATAATTTAGAAGTTTCATCTGGTCTCGTTGAGATATATAGTTGAGTATCATCAGCATGGAAACTAATCCCATATTTTCTAATAATATTACCAAGGGGCAACATGTATATTGAAAATAGCAGAGGACCTAGGACAGATCCTTGTGGCACTCCATATTTTACTGGTGATAAATGAGATAACTCCCCATTTAAATAAACATAAGGGTAGCGATCGGACAGGTTGGATCTAAACCATCTTAAAGCCTGCCCTTGGATACCTGTATAGTTTTGTAATCTATCTATGAGTATGTCATGATCTATGGTGTCGAACGCAGCACTAAGATCAAGTAAAATAAGCAATGAGATGCAGCCTTGATCTGAAGCAAGAAGCAGTTGAGCAGACACAACATTTTCTAAAAATTTGGACATAAATGGAAGATTTGATATGGGTCTGTAATTTGCCAGTTCACTAGGATCTAGTTGTGGTTTCTTAATAAGAGGCTTAATAACTGCCAGCTTTAATGGTTTTGGGATGTGACCTAAAGATAACAACTATTAATAATATTGAGAAGCGGTTCTTCTGCTACAGGTAACAACTCTTTCAGTAATTTAGTGGGAACAGGATCTAAAAAAAAAAAATGTTGTTGGTTTAGATGCAGTGATAAGTTTATTTAGCTCTTCCTGTCCTGTAGTTGTAAAGCACTGCAGTTTATCTTTGGGGTGCGATGAATGAAGCTGAAGTATTAGACGCTGTACAATCTACATATGTTATTGTATTTCTCATGTTATCTATTTTATTAGTGAAGAAATTAATAAAGTCATTTCCATTTAACTGTGAGGGAATATTTAGATTGGGTGGCGTCTGGTTATTTGTTAATCTAGCCACTGTGCTAAATAAAAACCTTGGATGGTTTTGGTTGTTTTCTATGAGTTTGTGGATATGCTCGGCCCTGGCAGTTTTTAGAGCTGGTCTATAGCTGGACATACTGTTTTTCCACGCAATTCTAAACACTTCCATGTTAGTTTTTCTCCATTTGCGCTCAAGACTACAAGCTTCTTTCTTGAGAGAGTGGGTATTACTGTTGTACCATGGCACAGTGCAATTTTCTCTAAACTTTTTCAATTTGATGGGGGCAACAGCTTCTAATGTATAAGAGAAGATAGTGCCCAACTTGCCAGTCCATTCCTATCCTTAGGAATTTTAGAAGAAGCATCTGAGGCCAAGTTGACTTAACTGAACAAACTAACCAGGTATAACCACTGGAGTTTTGGTTTGAGTGAAGCTGAAGTCGGTGTGAGGTTCGGGATGGCCATGTGCCCAGAGAGACCACAGTAGAGTCTGTTTCAGGAAGCCACCTCTTGGAATTCTGGGAAAATTAAAGGGTTTCTTAAAACGTCTAAACCTGCATAATTAAATGGCCTCT
Organism: Cyprinus carpio; assembly: GCF_018340385.1. Lineage (NCBI taxonomy): Eukaryota > Metazoa > Chordata > Actinopteri > Cypriniformes > Cyprinidae > Cyprinus > Cyprinus carpio. Next base: position 6,886,233 of record NC_056574.1, on the reverse strand, counting down.
CAGATGTTCACGACTGTGGAGGAGATCAGACAAAAGGCAGACAGCAAATGCTGAATATGAGAGCTGCAATACATATTAGTCAAGTAGCATCAACTGCGTCTTCTGTCAGATCGGGAAAAAAAAAATCCACTGAAAAAAAAAAAAAAAAAAAAAAAAACCTTTAGAAGCAAAAAGAAGACTGCATAAGATATTTAGACTTCTTTTAAATTTGTTTTTAATATGAGTGTATTTTATATTACTGTTTTAAGTATAAAAATACAATATACACTCAAATTAAAGACAATCTAAATATCTTATGCAGTCTTCTCAAGTCTTGCTTTAAGGAAATTTAGATGTTTTATGTGGACATGACAAAAAGGATATGAAAAGCTCATTGTGAAATCATTTTCATATCCAGGGGTGTAGCAACCATTGCAATATAGCAAACATTTTTAAAAATTAAAATTAAATTTCACCACCTTCACTTTTTGAGATTATCACTTGTTTTAAGAATTTTTAAGGAAGAAGAAAAAAAAAAAAAAAAAACTACACTACCATGCAAAAGATTCAGAGTTAGTAAAATTTTTGTTTGAAAGAAATTAATATTTTTATTTAGCAAGGATACATTAAATTGATCAAAAGAGACTGTAAAGGCACATTTCTATTTTTAAATGCTTTTGAACTTTATATTTATGAAAGATTTAAACATTGATAATAATAAATGTTTCTTGAGTAGTAAAGCATCAAATCAGAATGATTTCTGAAGGATCATTTGACACTGAAGACAGGAGTAATGATGTTGAAAATTCAGCTTTGATCACAGGAATAAATTACATTTTACAATATATTCACATAGAAAATAGTTATTTTGAATTGTAACAAAATTTCAAAATTTTGCTGCTGTTAACTGTATTTTTGGACAAATAAATGCAGCCTTGGTGAGCAGAAGAGACTTCTTTACTGTCGTTCTTACACCACTGATTCATCCATATTCTGATCTGTAGGTTTGACACAGAACAGACAATGATGAATTTTGTATAAAAAGAACACTTTACTGTGTTTCAGCATTTCACCTACCAACAAAAACCAGTAAGAAATAATAATAAATAAAACAGAGAACTGTTGTGTAGTATAAAAGATACCCACATACATAATAAAAAAAACTTAAGTTATAATAGTTATCAGGCAGATCAGAGGACAGCTTTAAAAACAGGCACCTTAAAATATGTGATCTGAGATTTAGCTATAAAACATTTCTTCTACACTAATACTGTACTCAGAATCAACATCAAGAGAACATGAAACCAAACCTGAAGTGGAAATCAAGACGAACAGCTTAATATCTATGCTTAACTGAGATTATAAATGTCTCTGATTGAGCAGGTCTTCAGGCATTCTTTTTTTCAAAGAACTCCAAAACTGACCAACTAAAACAGTCCGATTTTGAGTTAAAACAAGTTAGAACAAGTAGAATCCAAACATAGAGAAGCACCAAAACAGTCCTTTTGATTCCTTCGAAACTTCTCCTGATTATCCCAGAGTGGCTGCATTTCCAGTTGTCGACATTCAATAATTGCGGATACTAAAAAACCCAACGCTGGTGGGCGACTCTTTTACCGTTACAGTGACCAGGTTTGCAGTGACGTCGGTGACAAATACGTGTTCGATCAGGCTCCGTGTCGGCTTCCAGTCCTGGCCCGCCTGCACCGAGATGGCCAAGTCATGGTTGTCGCTTCGAAATGTGGAATCATGGTCCGAATCTGAGCTGCTCCCCTCTTCACCAGTGCTCAACTCACTCAGGATCTTGCTTGGTTTCCCGGCATCTTTGTATGAGGATCTATCTAGAACTGGTTGATCTCGGCCCTCGGATGTCGGAACCACAATATTGTCCACTCTACCTTGATTCTTCTTCCCGAGTCTTTCGGACAAATAGGCCGCTTTGGATTTATCCCGTTGCGGACTCTTTAAGACTTGTTGATTAGTTGGGAACTTACTTGGGGCATTCTGTGCGGGACTATGCTCGCGTCTTGGGTTAAACCCAGAGCTTTTTTTATCAGGGTTGTAGGCACCCTTCAAGTAGGAACCGTCATTCGCGGAGGTCCCATTACCCAGTGCCGTTTTGTTGATGCTCTGTAGGTTGAGAGCTTGAAGGCTGGTGGGAGTTTTAAGAGAGGAAAATGAGCTTGATGGGGATTTTTGGAGAGATCCTGATCTTTGAAGTAGAGTCTGATCCGAGGCCTTCAGGACATTTGGAGAGAGTTGTGGACACGTCTGTCCATTGCTGCTGTGAATATTCAACGCAGCAACTCCTGGAGATTTGCACGTGGGCGTATTGGGATCGACGACTCCGCTGCTCATATCTGAGACCGAGAGCTTGAAATCCGAAGCGGTTTTGGATTGCGGCGGCCCGACTTAATGCAGTAGGCGCGATGAGGTCGATCCGACTGAGCGTACAAGGGAACTTAAGGAGCTCTTCTGGGTAAAAGAACCTCTATTTTGCAGTGCCATCGGCTCCCTTCCAGAGTTTCGGTTCAACCCGGTGTAGGTGAAGCTTGCAGGCATGAGCGGTTTCTTTATGCTCCCTCGGAGCTCAGAGTCTCTGGAAATGGGCTTGAGAAACTTCCGAGGACCTTTGGCCTGACGCTGTGCCTTTAGCTCTGGAGGAAGCGATTTTCTCCCTCGCTTCTTCTTCGGTGGTTCTGGCTTGGCCACCACGATCTGGGCTTTCTTCTGAGGGACGGGGTGGTGCTCTCGTGGACGAGGGCTCGGTTTTGGATTTCTGTCATTGTCGTCTTCATCATCGTCATCATCTGAAGAAGAGGAAGAAGACGAGGAAGATGATGAAGAACCAGAAGATGAGGATGAGGAGGACGAGCTGCTTGATTTGGACACCACTGGAATGGCTTCCTGAGAGATTTACATATAGAAAATGGTGAGAACATAATGTGTGGTGCAAATTGTTTTTTTGTTTGTTTTTTTTCAGTAGATCTGGAGCATTTTCTGTGGAATACTTACCAATATTTTTCTGGGTCGTCCACGAGGCCGTTTCCCCTTTTTGCTGATCAAGAGTTCCCGCTCCTGCTCCCTAAGAATGGACAAAATGTGGGAAAAAGTACAAAAAAAAAAAAAAAAAGTAGTGATTAGCAATACATTGCTAATTAATTACATTTCAGTTGAGTAGATCATACAGTCCTTGCTATCCTTAAATTGTATTATATATGACCATTATTAATAAATATTTAATTAAATAGCATATTTTATAAACAAGAGTAATTCAAAGTGCTTTACATAGAGAGGATTTAAATAAATAAATGAAAATAATCATAAATAAAACTAACAATAAAAAAAGATAGAAAAAAAAGATAAAAATATATTTAAAAAAAAAAAAATGTTCGTTTAAAAAAAAAAAAAAAAAGCCCAATTGTGAAATTCAGTTCCTGTTTTTATATATTTAAGCCTCCTCACTTCCTGTTCTTTCTCCCCACTTCCTGTCACAACTCTCCATTATTCTAATTTGGACAAAAACCCATCCCTTTCTTTGCTTTTAGCAGATGTGTTAGGAAAAAGTGATAAATATTTCCTTGGCGAACGATAAAACGGGAGACAAATTCCCACATACTTACACTGAAGGATGGATTCCAAGCCATATTTAGAAAAATATTCTTCAGAAAATGTAAAAATATATATATTTTTAACAGTAGCATGTTGGTGTCAACACGTGGTTTCGTTTCTCAAGTGATCCAAGTCTCCCTTTCACACCCATCCTTCATAAACTGTGAAACCAAATGTGAAACACTGACAGAAAACTCTAAAACTAGAAAATGTTAATGATGTTTGATTTTCAGTCAGGCTGCAGAGGAACTCGTGAGCCTGGACACGACTGCAGCCCTTGAATGGCCCTGTGAATGGAGCCCCATTGACGCCCTCCCAAGCGTTGCAGCCCATATTGTTTGCACATGGGGAAGGGGGCGTTGCTCTCACATAAAGGCCTGCTCACCCAATGGGAGAAACCTCTTACCTCTTGTTAAACGCAGCCAATAGTCTTGGGTCAAGAAGGTTTTCCTGAGGTTCCCAGCTGTTGTGCCTGCAACACAGACACTGGCTTCTTTAGCATGTGAGTAGATGACACAACTTGCTCATTAAGTTTTTCATTTATCATAAAAAAGATGGCTATGTACAATAGAAAGTCTATAACGCTAATTTCTTTCAAGTTGGACAAGTTTTTTAAGTATGACAAATGACGTTTTTAAAGTACATATAATTCATATAGCCTTACAATTAATATGAATCATATGCACATTAAAAAAAAAAAAAACTGCATGGATGATAGTCAAAAATACAGCATGTCACACCACAAGACTAACTCAACATAAAGCATGCAAAACAAGCTATTTGTGTACCACCCCTTAAGTATCATTTGGATAGCAATTTTGCATCTGCTACTGTAAATGTAAACAGAAGGGATGTGGAGTAGAACTGGACTTCAGACGCAGACTGGTTGGCGTTATATAGCAGAGAAAAAAAAAGATAAGATGACAGTTTACTTAAAAGGGCTCTTCAAAGAGTCTGTAACGTCTGGATTTCATTTAACACACAAAAAAGTAGTGATCTATCAAAACTTCCTTAACCCGACATTACTCAAAATCAACATGAACAGCATTCCTTTTTCTTCCATAACTACTACTGCTACGTCCCATGGGAAAATAATGCAAGACAAAGCTTGATTTTATCCAACAGGAACTGACAAACATTTTTAAACAGCGTGCATTAATGAATTAATTAATAAAGAAGCCTGTTTCTATCATGTAATAAAAAATAAAAAAAAATGACATTGCAACTTTTTCTCACAATTGTGACTTTTTTTCTACAAATTCTGAGTTTACATGTCACATTTATTTTTTGTTTGTTTCATCTACAGACTTTTTATCTCAGAATTCTGACTCTTTTACCAAAATTCTAAGAAAAAAGTCAGAACGTCAAGATATAAACTCAAGATTTTGACTTTTTTCTTGCAATTTGGACTTTTTCCCTCAGAATTTTGAGTTTACATGTTGGAATTCTGACTTTTTTCTCAGAATTATGACTTGAATATCCCACAACTTTGTTTATTTTGTTTCCACCACAGGATGAAAAAAAAATAATTGTGACTTTTTATCTCTCAATTTTTTTCTCAAAAGTTCATCTCATAATTTGGACTCCCTTTCTAAGAATTGCAAGTTTACATCTTGCAATTGTTGTTGTTTTTTTTTTTTTTTTTTTTTTTTTTTTTTTTAATTGCAATTACCTCTTCTTCTTTTTTTTTTCTTTTTTTACAACTTTAATGGAAACAGCCTTCCATACATCAATCACAAAAACCTAAATTACATTCATTCGCAATATTTTAAATGTGCATTACAGAAACAAATGTATTCAATTTAAATATCTTATATTATGAAATATATCAAATGTTAAACAACAAGACATCACCTCTAGTCCCTCATTTTACATATCTAGAGCATTTTAGACATTGTCCCTGGGTTCCGGTCAGTTTATGATTTTGGTTTAACAAGTAATAATAACCAATAAAAAAATAGATGTGAGTTGTAAATAATCAATGAAGCAGATGGAAGCGCACGCGGTAGGTGTGGCTCGTGTGATTGACAGCTCAAGTGCCCATAGACGGGGCAAAAAGAGGGCGACAATGTAACAGAGAGCAAGAGTGGGGGCATTAAGAGGGCAGCTGGAGTTTTTAATGAGAGCGAGAAAAAAAAACAAGTATAAACACCACGCGCTGAGCGTTCTACAAACTGCTTACGTTACAAAAGAAGAAATTGTTACAAAGTATCAAAAAGCATTCTAAAACTGATACAATATAACTGGCTTTGTAACAACTGACCGAGCATTAGACGACCCCTGAAGCCAATACATGATGTTTATTCCCGAAAATTATATATATATATAAAAAAAAAAAACATAATAAAAAAATTTAAATATTTTTTTTTCTGTTTATTTACATTAGTTTCTGTCGATTTTATTTCACCAACCGCGAATGGACAGTCGAACAAAAACAACTTGATGAAAAGACTGCAAAAGTAACTTGTGCTACTTTTAACAAGACAGAGAAATGCAGAAAAAGAGGCAAGGGCGACGTAATCAAGTGGAGAGCAGTGCACGACTTCACGCGTGGACGCGAAACTAAACGCGCAACACGCTGTTGTTGTTGTTTTCATTGTTTCTCTCTCTCTCTCCCTTCATCGAGATTCACATTCAAGCACGTTTACTGACAAAAAGCGCTGCATGGGAAAAGTACTGTTCTATATGATGCACATATATAGCGCCTATATAGTCTACACACAGACACAGAGAGATAATAAAGGCAGTATATGTAGCAGTTCACACTTACTTGGACGACCATCCTCTCCACTTGACCAGATACTCCAGCTTGCCCTGTGGAAATCAAACACGCGTTGAGGATCAGATTCACACGTGTGTCTGTGTTTGCGCGCGCGTTTGTTACCTTCTTCAGGCGTTTGTTGAGGATACACTCGGCATCAAAGACCTGCTCTCCCACGGCGCTCAGCTCCTCCATGACTCTTCTCATCTCATTCTCATCTCCTTCTCTGTGAACGGGAGCGCGGAGCAGGACAGAAGGGGCGGAGACGCAAACGCGCAGCGCGCGCACTGGCCCTCGGAGGACACCGTCCACGTGACGTCAGACATATTTTAAGACTGCATTTTTGGTGAAAGGCACATTGATACATATTCATCTGAATTTGTTGTACGCGCATTATTTTAATAGACTGTACAAATATAAATGGTTTCACGGAATTTACAAACCAAGGCAAAAGTAAACTGTTTTGGATTATATAATATTTGTATAATTCAGTTTCAATTATGTAACCTTTTAATATTTATGTAACTTTTGAAATATTCATATTAACATTAACTTGTGATTTTTTTGTTTTTGTTTATATAATCTATATGTAATTAATTGTATATTATTATACTATAGTATGAAGTTTGTTTTTAATTTAATTTCAATTTGTTCACTGTTTGTTTGGGATCAGTAAGAATTTTCATGTTTTTTAAAGAAGTTTCTTATGTTCATCAAGGCTGCATTTATTTGATCAAAAACACAGTAAAAACAGTACTATTATTAAATATTATTGCAATTTAATGCACTTTAAACTATTATTTTATTATTATTACTATTCATAATTATAAAGCTGAATTTTCAGCATCATTACCCCAGTCTTCTGTGTCACATGATCCTTCAGAAATTATTCTATTATGTTGATTTATTATCAGTGTTAGAAACAGTTTTTGCGTCTTCTTATTTTTTACTTAATTTATTAATTGATTTATTTTTTGGAACCTGTGATACTTTTTCAAGATTCTTTGATGAATAAAAAGTTAAGTATACTTTTAATAAATTAGTAAATTAATAAAATAATAAATAAAACAGAATCTGAGACTAATAATGGTGAAACATTAAATGATGAGATATGATTAATGTAAATGATATGCAAATTAATAAAATAAAAATAGTGCTACAAATTCGATACTAATACAAGGCATACTGAATATGATCCTGAACTCCCTTTAGTCAAGAAATTAGAACAAATGACATAAAATAGTTTTATTTCGTATAAAGAGACAAAAAGGAAAACAATGTGGAAGGGGGAAACAATGGGTTTTGATCATTTAACTGAATGCATCAGGAATCATTTTAGTATTATATATATATATATATATATATATATATATATATATATATATATATATATATATATATATATATAAATTTTCCTAATATTTATAAGGCATTATTCTGGTTAAAAATATAGGGGGAAATCCTGAAACAAAGATAAATAAAAATGTTTTTTAAAATGTAAGACTGTTTTGAAAGTTTCTGATGAAATCCTAAACTCAGTGAATTCATCACTTGATAGTTCACTTGCTATTTAAACTCATCAAGAGCTGCAACATTAAACATAAGTTATGTCATCATTCTACATATGTTTATGTTTGCACTGCATTAGATCACATCCGTTGGAACAATGTGTGTGTGTGTGTGTGTGTGTGTGTGTGTGTGTGTGTGTGTGTGTGTGTGTGTGTGTCTTCCTCTGGATTCCTGGTTCTAAGGTGCTGTTTGTTTAGTTTCTAGTGACACTTGTCAGTCACCCCCTCATCTGTGGAACTGTATAGTAAACAGAGAAACAAAGCACATCGAAATGATTGACAATCTGTTCTGTAAGAGCAAAAGCAGGTAAGTAATGACCATATTTATTTCTTTGTCTGACTCTTTAGTTTTCAAATATTATATTTCAAATATTATATATATATATTTATATATATGTGTGTGTGTGTGTGTGTGTGTGTGTGTGTGTGTGTGTGTGTGTGTGTGTGTGTGATGTATGTGTCGGGTGGTGTTCAGTCGTCCGTCGTTGGTTTCAGGTGTGATTTTTTTAGCAGGTGGCACATCAGTGGATAAATGTTGACTGTTTCATACGGCCCCACCTACAGATTCTTCTGGAAATCTGAAGATCGGCTTCATGTCCAGAGCCTGCATCATAGCCGTACTCCCCCTCATGAAACTGCACTGGGAAATACTGCAGGAAAACACAGAGGACAAAGACACGCAAATAAATGGATGTTTCTAGAAACCATCAGCACCCAAAATACACACATTTACAGCAGGTTATTATAGTTAACTAAAACTGAAGCTAAAATTAAAACCATTGAAAAATAATAATATTCTGTTACTTGAAATAAAATGTTAATGGAAATAAAACTGAATATTTCAGCTTGTTGCCAAAGCAACATTTCTCATTTTAATTTAGTTTAACTTGATCTACTAAAAATAAAACTGGTGGAATAATAATAATAATAATAATAATAATAATAATAAATCTTAAACTAAATAATAATAAAAAAAAAATCTTAAAATAAATAAATAAATAATAATAATAATAAAATAACTATAGACATCTATAAAATAAACAAAAAGGCAACAAAAACAAAACAAAACAAAAAAACAACAACAACAGATTTTCTAAAATGTTAAATAAAATAAAAAGGAAAATATAAAAAGAAAAGCTGATTCAAAATATTAATACAAACTATAATAGTGTCTCGATTATTTTACAGTGATCATTTTATGTTTGAAATGAAATACTATATTAATGACTACTATATAGTGCATACTGCCTACTTTAAAAATAATAAACAAGCCAATATGCTAAATAAAACTATAAATATTAAATGGAAGAATATTTGTCAAATGACCTAATCATGTTGTATGTTTAATTGCTGAACATTTGGGCGAATACAGAAGATCATCCTGTTGATTTGCGCATCGTGTGCAGTACGTACTACAGACACAGTGTGAGTAGTATGGTAGTTTACTATTTGAAACAGCAGAGGGCGACACAGACCAGCTCTCTTATGGTTATGGTCTGGCGTTGTCATGGCAACACATGGCTTGTGGGTGCAGTTAACCTGTGAGGTCCCCAGATAGAGATGGTCAATAAAGGCAGCTGCTGCGTCTTCCAGCCGAAGTGTACATTGTGTTTAGCTCTAGGTTCATGTTGTGGTTAATGAAAAGTTTGGGATGCCAGTGTGGCTGTCCTGCTTTGTTTGATTTTCTCATGGTTTGCAGCAGCAGTGTTCATAAACGCTTGTTTGTATGCCACACTTGTAAAACTAACCTCTGACATCTGCAGGTCAAAGGTCAACAGGATCTCGAAGCGTCCCATGCATTTAACCTGACCTCTTAGGTCGTCATGGGAACAGAGTATTGATCGAATGCTAGCAATGTAAACTAAGATGAGTCAAGGGCGAAAGCGCACAAAAGCTATAGATTTCAACCTTTTTATCTGGTTTGTTTGCTTGTGATAATTAGAGTTAAGTAATTCATGTTTTCATCCTCAAGGAACAAACTTTTAGCATTTTGTATGGATATAAGTTTGAAACATTTACACCTGTGTGCAGTATTTTCTAATGATTCAACCGACCGGAGTCAATTATTCTGCTTATACTACAGTTACCACAACATTTAAGACATTCATCAGGTTTTTGTCCTTACGTTTATGATTTATTTCCTACCCTATTTATCCCATGCCTCCGCTGCTCATTCCAAACGTCATTTTCGACCCAGTAAAGGAGGCTTGAGCCGTTGATAGCAGAATACTGCAGTTATTAATGCAGTTATTGGAGAGAGAGAGAGAGAGAGAGATTAAGCATATGTGAATTCTCTCAACAGGGTTCGGCAGCAGCGTCTCTACTAATAGTGACACTTTAAAGGGATAGTTCACCCAAAAATGGAAATTACCCCATGATTTACTCACCCTCAAGATATTCTAGGTGTATATGGCTTTCTTCTTTCAGATGAATACATTCAGAGTTATGTGGGACGTATGCCTAGCAAAAGCTCCGGTGTGAAGTGGCGAATGCGGAAGTGCAGAGGAGAAAACAAAACACCACTCAAGAATTTGAAGTACAAAATGAGGATTTGTAAAGAAAAATGTTGGAGGACTTCGATATAAGTCAAGAGAAGACTGCCTTTACTTTTCTAAACAAAGAAAACTTTACTTCCTTTGCTCCTGATTCTCATAGAGCTTAAGCTGCGCTCCGGACAACATCCTAGATGAAATGTCCCACTTCAAACCTCAGTGAGTTCGAGTCAATCACACGTCACAGTAACATACTAACCACATGGTCTTGTCAGAAACAGAAAAAAAAAAAAAACATAAAATTCTGCCTTTCGTTTTGAAAACAACTGAGAAAAAGCTAAAATTAAGGTTTATTAAGGTTCATTTTATAAACTTACTACACCTACATCCACACATACTTGTGTACGCGTGTACCAGTTAGCGGAAGCTAGAGATTACACTTTATAACGTTTTAAATATGAATATTTTTCTTACACAAATGCATTGACTTGCTTCAGGAGGCCTTTATTATCCCCCCCCCCGGAGGCGTGTGAGGCACTTTTTATGATGGATGGACACACTCTATTTTGCTTTAAAATCTGGACCACTACCCACTGCCATTATAAAGCTCGGAAGAGCCAGGACATTTTTAAATGCAACTCTGATTGTATTCGTCTGAAAGAAGTACGTTTTATACTCCTAGAATAACTTGAGTGTGAGTAAATCATGGGGTAATTTTCATTTTTGGGCAAACTATCCCTTTAATTTCATCTGCTTCAATAACAGTGCTGTTACCGCGATGCTAGTGAGAAATGTCAAGTAGCTTTTATGTTTCTAAACTATTTTACTGAAAAAAAAAATGTCAGAGCAGCATTGACAACACATTTCTGTGTGCATGTTTGTGAGTGTGTGTCAGTGCTGTATGTCTGTGTGTTTGTAAATGAGAGAGCTGGAGAAAGAGAGTCCATACATAATAAAACATAATTTTGTGACAAAAACATGGACATAATTTGTCACTTTTATACTACTGTTTACTATACGTGTGGTATTGTGTACTATATAGTTGTGGGTTATTTTTATGTTTTAGGCTGTAAGGAGTTTTGAAATAAATGAAATAATTTGGCGAAGTCATATGGTGCTGTGCATTTAACTGAAAATATTTCAATAAATACATTATTTTGTATAATTGTCCTGATGCTACTGGTAATAATAATAATAATAAAACTGAACAAAGCATTGCATTACAATATTTCTAACCTAAAATAAATAAATAATTTAAAAAGATTGTGTTACAGTAATGAGAAAGAAAATCACCATTGAGAATAATGAGAATAACATTTACATTTATGAATATGGCAGATGCTTTTAAACAAAGCAACTTACATTACATTCAGCGTTTACATTTTTATCAGTTCATTCACTGGGAGTCGAACCCATGACGTTGATGTGGCTAGCGCCTCTGCTGTTCAAGCTACAGAAAGAAACTAATAGGAAAATGTGCTTAAAAATCATTAAAAAAAATTAAAAAATAAAATAAAAATAATTTAAAAAAAAAATCTCAATGCAAAAATCACAATTAATACTTAAAACAAGCTTATATTTTTTATATGCTCTATACTGTATATCTTTCTTTGGAAGTGAAATATAACCTTGATATGTTCTCATCAAATTCACCCAAATATGATTGTTAATTTCTTGATAAACACGAAAAAACTTGAATTAAGCTGTAAATGAAAAGCTCACCCCATTAAAGATGTATCCTGGATCGGCCCAGAGGATGATGGGTAATATGCGGGCATCATGGGAGTAATGCAGTTGAGACTATAGACATGTAGATGCGGGTGAGCGCCTTTCAGGGCTTTGTACACTTTATCGAGTCATCTTTCTTTAGGCAGAAGGAGTCCCGCCGGTCCAAAGTCCATGATTTGAGAGTCCAGATCTCTGAAAGAGAAGCCGGGGAAAGTGGAGGGAACCGGTGTCCTTCAGACCTTTTTTTGGGAAAAACATGAATATTTATTTCCCAAACACTTCCTTAATCAGTGCAACTCAGGGTAGTAAGCTAAATCTAAAACCACACACACATATATATATATACACATATACAAATTCTCTTTCTCTACAAAAGATCACAAAGGCTGTGTTCAATTGATCAAAAATACAGCAAATACTTTTTACTATTTTAAATACCTGCTGTCTATTTGAATATATTGTAAAATGTAAACATAAAATTAATTCCTGTGATTTCAAAGATTATTTTTTGCATTATTACTCCAGTCACACGATCCTTCAAAAATCATTCTTATATTCTGAATTGCTGCTCAAAAAAAAAAAAAAAAAAAAAATAGAAAAAGAAATAAATATGTATGTATGTATATATATATAAATATGTGTATATATATATATATAAATATATATATATATATATATATATATATATATATATATATATAATTACTCAACTGTTTCAAATAATAATAAAAATAATAATAATTATGATAAATGTTTTTTTTAACAGCAAATCATCATATTAGAATGATTTCTGAAGGATCATGTGACACTGAAGACTGGAGTAATGATGCTGAATATTCAGCTTTGATCACAGGAATAAATTACATTTTAACAGATATTCAAATAGAAAGCACTTATTTTAAATAGTAAAAATATTTTACAATATTACTGATTTAGCTTTATTTTGGATCAAATAAATTTTACTTATTTAAATTTCACATTTTCAGTTAGTTTAACTAGATGTACTAAAATAATTAAAACTAAAATAAAATGATAATAAAAATTATGTAGACATTAAAAACAACAAAAAAATGACAAAATGTTAACTAAAATAATATTAAATATAACTAAACAATAAATAACAAAAGCATTAGAATATATAGACACATTAAAAAGAATAAAAAAAAATGTCAAAACACAACAAAATTAATAAAACTTTAAAATGAAAATAAAATATAAAATATAATTTAAAAAAATCTTATCAATGATACTAAAATAACACTGGAACAACACCCTTAGAGAAACCAAAAATTACAATTCTGTTATTATGTACTCAGTCTCTTGTTGTTTTTAAACAAATATACACAAAATGAACACAAAATAACCTATCCGTATTTTTTTTTTTATTATTTATAACATGCATTCATATTTTGCAACTTGATGAGTCATATAGACTTTGTATGGTCTGTTAATGGTTGCTGTTTGGAGTTTGACAGATCTTGGTCATTATATGCATCCATTGCCTGGACGGGAGAAGCTCTGAGATGCTTTAAAACACTTTTGTTTTTAACAGGAATGAGGAAAGAAAGTCATGCTTGGAACCGCATGAGAAATAATCACAGAAATGACCTTTAAATTGCTTTGCTCAAGGGCTCAGAGGTAGAAGCTCATGCATCACCTGGTTTAAGGGTTTGAACTTAAAACCCCATCTAAATTTTTATCAATCAACATTTTATTATTATTTTTTATTGTGCACAAATCATTGTATGAGACTCGATTTCTGAGCTGGAAATAATTGCTTTGACTCATTTTCCATGATGAATTCAGCTGAATCTCCTGTGTGAATCTGGTTCAATATGCAGAGGTTACTGGAGGAAATTAAAAAAGGCAATCAAGATGTTTCAAAGTGAAGTGTTTCTGATCATTAGCCGACTGTTTGCTTGGGGGAAATAAGTGTCTTGCAGGAGAACAAGTCAATTTCAAATTGTTCTCTATAACCAACCTCAGAAAATGCTGATAATATATTGTCATGTATATTCAATATTCAGTTCAGTTTACTATATTTATTGAATATATTTGGAATATTGCTTACTGCTTGCAACTACAGTTCTGTCCTGTTTCACAAATATTTTAAAACATATTTGACAAGCTTGTCAGGATGGTGAAGTGTGTCTAGCTGGTGACAGTGAGGAACGCAGGTACACATGATACATGACGTATGTGGCTTTGACCCCGTCCTTCACCATGACGTCCAGGTGCAGCATGTCCACATCCCTGTCATAGTCCCCCCTGAAGCCGTCAAAGGAGATGAGCAACAGTTTGTCTGCGCTCAGACGCCCCGCGGCGCGCTGGAACAGGACCCTCCAGAGACCGAACGCATAGACACAGACGGAGAGCGTGTTCCGATCACACATTCAGCACAAACAGCTGTCTCACAATCAGCAGATCGCACCGGATTGCGTTTCTTTCACCTCCTATTTTACTAACGACTGCAGGCCAGAGTTTCATCCAGTTATCTAATCTGATCACATCTGCAGGATTTGCTTTTTACTTTCTATTCATCAAAGAATCCTAAAGAATAAAATGTATCACGGCTTCCAGAAAAATATGACGCAGCACAATAAACAAGCTACAGGTAGTCCAAAATACAGCGGCTAGAGTCCTTACCAGGTCAAGAAAATATGATCATATTACCCCAATACTACAGTCTCTGCACTGGCTACCTATTAAAATATTATACTTATAAGGCCCTTAATGGTTTATCTCCTGCGTACCTAACTAGTCTTCTACCACGCTACAACCCATCACGCTCCCTAAGGTCACAAAACGCTGGACTTTTGGTAGTACCTACTGTACTGATAGCAAAGTCCACTAAAGGAGGTAGAGCTTTTTCACATTTGGCTCCCAAAATCTGGAATAGCCTTCCTGATAATGTTCGGGGTTCAGACACACCTTCTCTGTTTAAATCTAGATTAAAAACACACCTCTTTGGCCAAGCATTCAAATAATGCATCTCATAATTTTGGACTGCAGTTATATCTGATCAAATGCACATTATTATTCTTTAGCTTGGGTTAAACTAATTAATTTTACTTGGCTGGAACAGCAGCTACGCTAATTATGTCTCTATTTGATTCACATCGTTTTGCCACGGGATTTACACAAGCTACAGTCTGGATCCAGAACACCTAAGAAGAGATGATGCCAAGCCCTCAGAGGACCTCAGATGATGCTAACCCAGAGACAACATACAGAACTAACACATTTTGATATAAGTTTGATTGCATAATTGCTGTTAATAGTGTTAATCGTCTGTTTGTTTACGTCTTTTATTGATTTTTCCTAAAACACTTATTTTAGATTGCAAAAAATATTTCACCTTTTTCCTTTTTTTACTGTATTTTTGATCAAATAAATACAGCCTTTCTGAGCAGAAGAGACTTCTTTCAAACTGTAAAAAATCTTGAAAATCTTACTGACCCTAAATTTAATGTATGTTATCTGTTTAAATGCTGCAGGATATATATATAGCTTTGCTTTTCTTTATCATTTCTGTCTGAGTGTGTTTTAATCAGCGTTGGTTTTGGTAATTTTAAGTGGATGCATGAAGTCAGTTCTCCTCAAGTTCACAAAGGCGTCTTTTAAAACTTATAAACTTGTAACTCTGATTCAACTTTCATTATTGACCACTTATCAACATCAGCTTATCAACATCTTTCTGAAAGAGTGCTTTCTCCTGCAGTCTTTTTCCTTGACAGTAGTTCGAGGGATATGTTAAAAAAATGCAAAGATAAAGAATTACATCTCTCAGCTTACTTACAAAAAGCTCATTCATTACAGCTTTTCTTAATAAACAACTTGACCGCTGTCACTGGAGTGTTTGTGAGTCTGTTCTTACATAATCATGTATAGATATTTATATTTCAGTTTAGTTTAAGTTTTTATTTATTTATTTCTAATTAGTGCTTCTAATTCAAATTATTAGTTGCCAAGGCAACATTTCTAATTTTCATTAGTTTACATATTTATATTTAATATTTATATAAATATAAATATTTATATTTCATTTCAGCTTCATTTCACTTAACAAAAAAAAAAAAAAAAACATGTTTTTAATAGTTTATGTTTTAGTTAATGATAAAAACCATGCTTCAGATGCATGTGTCATATGTACTACTTGTATGGTACTTTTATGGTGTTTGTATGTTTTTAATTATTATTATTATTATTATTTAGCACGACAGTGTCCATGACCATTCGTTTGTTTATTGTATGATTTTTAATCATAAGCACATCTCCTTTTGTGTTCTACAGAAGAAAGACAGTCATACGGGTTTGGAGCGACATGGTGATAAATAATGAATTTTAATTTCTGAACTATTCCTTTAAGGTAGAGACCTCTAACCACCAATCAACACTCTCAGAGACCTTGAGATACACAATCACTCATACAAACCCTGCAAAACTGACACACACACACACACACACACACACACACACACACACACACACACACACACACACACACACACACACACACACACACACACACACACACACACACACATGCAAAAGACACATTCCATTATTATAGCTGTCACATGCATCATATCTGTCTAAAGCACCTTGCAGATGAATGCTGTATTTCTGTCTTTAGCATCCAAACATGAGCTTTCTGACAAACATGTCATAAGATGTGACATCTTTTTTTTTTTTTTTTTTTTTAATATGCTGCCATGATTCATAAAGGCAAATACTACATGCTTGCATTTTTTCCCTTATTAGTTGTATTTTTGGGGTTTTCTTATGTTTGAATTTTAAGTTGCTTTCAAGTTTCATTACTTCAAAATACAAACTAGATTTGTATTCTTAATTTTTTTTTAGATACAGATTTTGGATTCTTTTAGCAAGAAAGATGCATCACATTACATTTTTTAGTTTGTTTATGTTAAAACATCCATGTTAAAACTCATGGAAATTTTAAATGCAGTTCAAATACATGAATCAAATATTTAGGCCTAAATAGTTCTCGGTCAGAATGCATGGTCATCACAAAACGGTGTCATTATGGTATCTACCAGCAGGGACCTTGCTAACCAGCCAAACCTTGACCTCCAGTCACCTTCAGATCACAAATGTATGTTTCTAATCCTGTGATAATGATATTTTCTGTGTGTATGTGTGTTGGGCTGCATAAATCCATTTCTCTCTGATCTAAACTATTGGAAATCAATAGCAGTGGAATCAGCCAATCAGAGGCCATTACCACCACAGGATCCTTTCATTTTTTCCTCTCTCTCACACAGTCATCTGCAGATCACTCACTTTCCCCCTCCGTCACTGCAGGGGTCAGAGGTC
Source organism: Cyprinus carpio (assembly GCF_018340385.1). NCBI lineage: Eukaryota > Metazoa > Chordata > Actinopteri > Cypriniformes > Cyprinidae > Cyprinus > Cyprinus carpio. The sequence continues at coordinate 6,868,756 of NC_056574.1, read as the reverse complement.
AGCCGTGCCGGTCGTGTACTTGTAGGCTCGTGTGCGAGAGAGGTGAAGGAGAAGTTTATATTTAGATCCGAGCAGGCAGAGTCGACAGGGAGGAAAACGGGTAGGAATTGATCTGTTTACATGAGGGTCACGAGTGAAGAACGACCTCCAACGGCACAGAGAGAGAACATAACATTAAAACATCAGGACATGCTACGCTAAAACCACAGTAAAATAAAAAAAAAGGACATTACTGCACCTAAATGAATACATTTACTAGCTATGAGCCCATTTTACTAGCTGTTTTTTTTTTCTCGCATTATTTACTTAACATCAGTGTTTTTTTAACATTGATGGACCATTTTTAATTGCATTTTTTATTCTCTGTTTTCATTTTAATTTCTGTAAAAGTTTTAGTAATTTTTTGTCATTTGTATTAGTTTAAATTGTTTGTAATTTGTATTATTTTTCATTATTATTAGTATTATTATTTCTTTAAATTTGTTTAGTTTTAGTTATTTTGATACTAAAAAGTGAAAATAAGAAATGTTGCCTTGGCAACAAGGTGAAATAAAATAAGTACAATTTTCATATTTTTATATTTATGAGTCTATTTTATAATTTCAGTTTTATTATTTCTTTTTTAAAATAAAATAAGTTTTATATATTTTATTTTATTTCCATAAATTTTTATTCTATTTCAAGTCATGGAATTTGTTATGGTATTATTTACTTAATAATAAAACCCCTGCTTATTATATTTAAAAAAAATATATATAAAATAAAATAATTTAATACAATATTTTATATTTTATTTCAGTTCATTTATTGTACTCCAAGTAATGAAAATATTTATACAGTTTCATTTTAGTTAACCCTGCAAATATTATAAATATTCTCTATTTTAAAATATGTTTGATATTTTATTATTTTAATTTAAAAAAGTTTATTATTAATTTATATATTTAATTTATATTTTATTTTATTTTTATTTCAATTTTTATTTCAAATCATGGTTATATTTTAGTTAACAATAAAAACATGCTGATTTTGTAAATACACTGTACACACTTTGTATAAATGTACGGTGCCCTCCATTAATATTGTCACCCTTGGTAAATATGAACAAAGGCGGCGGTGAAAATGAATCTGCATGGTTTATCCTTTTGATCTTTCATTAAAAGAATTCACAAAATTCTAACCTTTTATTGAAGCAAAACAATTTAAACTGAGGGGAAACTCACATTATGAAATAAATGTGTTTTCTCCAGTGCATGTTGGCCACAATTATTGGCACCCCTAGAAATTATTATTAGTAAAATATCTCTGAAGTATATTCCCATTCATATTTATTTTAATTTTTTTAGCACACCTGTGTGACTAAGAGCATGAAAGTGTCCAACCATGACTTCCTGCTTCACATGAATATAAAGAAGCATTTGCGTTCGCTTACTTGCGTAGAGTATATTTCAGGCCTCATGCAGACTCTCAATAAAAGAAGCTGCAGAGAATAAACAACAGGGGAAGGTGATGCGTGACAGCAGGAATGTTTTATTTCAGCGTGATGGATGTTTCTGAAAGACCTCTGACGGAGCTGCCAGTGAAGTTACAAAGAGACAGTCATTCAGGAGATGTCATTTTCTGTTTCCGTAAAGAGAAACGCTTTTCATTGCATCCGCAGAGACTCCAGCGTCTTTTGTTTCAGTACCAAGGACTCAGATCTCAAGAGACGTTTAAAGGCAAAAAGCTGAACAGAAGATTTAAAAAGAGCATGTGATGAGTCTGAGCTACAGATGGACATCAAGGACACACACACACGCGGTGAGAGATACATAAATGACAGAAAAAATGTGTCCCATGATTCTTTTCTCTGGTTTCAAGAGTGTCTGGTGACACTAAGTTTATTGTTCTTTCCAGGACAAGGATGATGCAGCATTCAGTAAATGTAAGTCTTCAGGCGACCATACAGAGAGCCTGGAGGTTCCTCGAGAACGTAGGTGGGCCATTTGAACAAAATCTCGACCAGTATCACTGTATCACATGTTTTATTTCTGGATATCTTTTTTATTTATTTTAGTTTATATGTACGTTTTTGGTTGCAAATGCATTTAGCTGAACAAGCACAATTTCAAGTGTAGTTTTAATTCAAAATTATGCTTGAAAAGTCATGCTTCAAATCATGGTGCAATGCAAGAACGTTAAATTTTCAGCACTGGATCAATGTAAACACAGTAATGCATGTTCATGTTCCTTATCATATGTTAAATATATGCTGGAAAAATATATGTTGAAAAAAGTGAATCTCAATTAAATATTTTTTAAAATAAAAAATACAAATAAATTTGATAATTAAATTTAAGTAAATTAAATGTGCTGCTGGCACTGGTGTCTCTATAGTTGTTAAACATGAGCTATAATTCATTTTGGGCTAAATCTAACGGGCAGTCTTTGGTCTCATTAATCTATTATTTGTTCCAGAGCAAATAGATTTGGCTGAGGGCAAAGTCTCATCACGTTATATTTTATGTAACTCAATGCTGTACTTTAGCTACATCAGAGCGCTGCCATTGTACTTTTGACTGAATTGCTTAGTAGCCATTACACTCACCTAAAGGATTATTAGGAACACCTGTTCAATTTCTCATTAATGCAATTATCTAATCTTCCAATCACATGGCAGTTGCTTCAATGCATTTAGGGGTGTAGTCCTGGTCAAGACAATCTCCTGATAGGCAACTTCGGTCCTGGAGGGCCACTGTCCTGCAGAGTTTAGCTCCAACCCTAATTAAACACACCTGAACAAGGCAATCAGTGTTTTCGGGATTACTAGATAGATACAGGCAGGTGAGTTTTTATGAGGGCTGAAGCTAAACTCTGCAGGATAGTGGCCCTCCAGGACCGGAGTTGCCTATCCCTGCTTTATGACCACCATGTACCCATCCTATGATGGCTACATCCAGCAGGATAATGCACCATGTCACAAAGCTCGAATCATTTCAAATTGGTTTCTTGAACATGACAATGAGTTCACTGTACTAAAATGGCCCCCACACTCACCAGATCTCAACCCAATAGATCATTTTTGGGATGTGGTGGAACGGGAGCTTCGTGCCCTGGATGTGCATCCCACAAATCTCCATCAACTGCAAGATGCTATCCTATCAATATGGGCCAACATTTCTAAAGAATGCTTACATCACCTTGTTGAATCAATGCCACATAGAATTAAAGCAGTTCTGAAGGCGAAAGGGGGTCAAACACAGTATTAGTATGGTGTTCCTAATAATCCTTTAGGTGAGTGTATACTGGCTGTTGTTGTTGTTTACTATTTAATAAATCATATTTTATATACATAATAGTTTTTATTGAGAAACAGTGTGTGTGTGTGTGTGTGTGTGTGTGTGTGTTTGTGATGGTGATTTTAGTGACACTGTTTCACCATTAGATGGTGACAAGAGACTGTTTTTACAAGTCAGCAGTAAAGACCTTTATATCGAAAGAGACTGAAATGGAAGTTATTTTTACTTTTAATAACCGCTTGTAAGACAGTTAACAAATGCAGTGATCAGCGCTGTCATCGGAAATCAGCCTTAACATATGAAAGGATAGTACGCCAAAGATATCGCTTTCCTCAGCGGACATTCAAACTCATGTTTTATTGTAAATTTGAGATTGAGTTGAAGAATGAATGCCGTATCAGATGCAGGTAATCACACTTGCTCAGTCCATCTCTCTCTCTCTCTCTCTCTCTCTCTCTCTCTCTCTCTCTCTCTCTCTCTCTCTCTCTCTCATAATACTCGACTCTACATAATGCAGTGAGCTTTTAAAACCGTGATACAATAAACTTTCAATGAAGCAACACCATGTTCCTTCGTTACTAAAGTTCTACAGTGATGTTTTTGAATTAGTAACAGATCTTCAGCTCAGCTGTTAAACTGTCAAACTGAGGAAGTAGGTACGCACAAAAGAGGGTTTTTACACTCCATTGCTGTTGTTTTTTTAACACACTCGTGCCGTAAAACTGTTGTATAAATGCAATATCACAATCGTAGCCGTGCAATATGGCTGTATATCGGCATGCTATTACCTATGGTGGAATCACAGCCAAGCCAATATACAGGCAAATTTCACGTCTACGTGTGTAATTGCTCATATAGCCTATATATATATATATATATAATATATATATTATATATATATATATCATGTCCCACTCACATTTTTTTTCACTTAAATAAACATTACTTACACTATTAAGCAAAAAAAAAAATCTAGATTATATTTAAACAATGTATCATGCTCATAAAAAACAATTTCAATTATTTATTAACAATTTAAACTATATATATATATATATATCGTATATATATATAGTATATTATAATATATATAGATATATGCCAAATAGGTGTGTGGTGGATGTTTCATTAAGCAAACACATTTAAAGAAAAGATATGCATAGAGGTCATTATTACACAGAGGGTATGAGTTTCCTGATAATTCACATTAATTATTAGTCATTCATAGTTTTTCATTAGCACTTTTATCTCCACTCTATTTAAACAGGAATTGAAAATACGTGGGAAAAAATAGTCCATTGTACTGTTTCCAATAAATAATTATATATAAAAAAAGTTCCATAGTACTGAGGTTTATTACATTAATGCTAAAATTCACAGTGTATATTTACAATGCAAACACATGCTTGCAATTTGTTGGGCAAGCATTTGCATTTACATACTTGTTTAAATATGCACTGGTCTTATTTTTTGTTAGGAACAAAACACTTGTGTTCAAGTTACCTCCGGTGAGTAATTAAGCAGTATTCAGCTCTCTTTAACATGAAAACAATGAAAACAACATTCAGTCTGCTGAGTAAACTATTATGAGCTTCAATCCAGCAATATCCTACTAACTCTTTTCTTTCCACGTTGATGTCTGTCAATGCAAACAATCCCACTGCCGTGTTTTTGTATTGTGTTCCTTTATTAGCAGAAGAAAGCGTATTTCACAGGCTTTCAATAAAGTCACAATGTCAGGATAAAGAGCACATGTTCAGCCCAGAGAAAGTGTATTTTCTATTCGCTTTTTCCCTTCGGGATCTACAATGAAGAACAACAAGCACTCAGATGAGTTTTCCCGGCGGGCACATCTCGCAGTCATTTCTCCCTGCTTTGCCTTTGCTGCTGACCTTGAGTCCTGCTGCGCTTTGAAAAGCTTCTTTATCTGACTGAAAAACACTGCTTTTAGAGATGGTCTCCATGAGGGTGAATTGAAGATAGAAGCTCTTTATTTACACTTTTGTCATTTGCATCTTTAATACAGATTGTTATAGTTCACCCAAAATTGAAAATTTGCTGAAAATGTCCTCACCAAATCTGATGAAGAAACAAACTAAACTACATATTAAATAAACTTATCCAAAAAAAAATTTCAACAAACTTAAATCACTTTGTAAAGGAGGCATTTAAATAAACAATTTTTTTCATTTTATATGTCTTAAATTTGATTATTTATGCTTAATCTGTTCCTTGAACATTCACTTTTTCTAAAGAGGTATTTCTTCCCTTTGCATTCACTTTTATTCCTTCAACTTCTAGCTCTTGAGCATTTTCGGAGCTAGTGTGAAGAAAAAAAAAATCAATCATAATTTGTGTGTGTGTATGTGTAAAGAAAGTCATGAAAGTGTTCAGAGATGTAGGCCCCTTAATTCGTCCCCTCCCATTTTGTGTGTTTTCCTCTTGGCTTAAAGTGAAAATCCACTCAAAGGGTTTCTTCTGCTGCTGTCTGAGGCCTTTCTTTGTCTCTCAAGGTTATCAAACACTCACACAGGATGAGAGGTGCTCCAAAGCTGACCAAACATCTCTGGGTCAGAAAGGAACAAACGAGAAGCACTTTCACAGAAAGTTGAAGGACATGTCGGGGTTTTCAGAATAAACAGATGTGGAGGATTTGCTGTTCTTTCCACAATATTTTGCCAGTTTCATTGGATTAGATATGCAGATTTTATTGATCCAATAAAACTATAATTTTACATCTTAGTGGCTTTTAGACATCTTAAGGCAATATGCCACAAATGAATATGGTAACTAATAGATATCACCATATTTCTCCAGTTGATTAATCACAGTAAGACTCTTAATCACATACATTTTGCTAGCATTGCTCCATTATTGTAGTGTTTCATGTTTATTTTGACATTGCACTTTAAGTAATGGTGTCAAATAAAGTTTTTCTCACTGCACACAAACAAATCGAAACAGAAAAAAAACATAACCTGCAACTAAACCAACCAAACAAAAAACCAAACACATACAAAAACAAAGGAGGAGACGCGTCTTTTCAAGCCCTGGCACATCACACTTGAGAAACAGCCAGCTGACAGTCTGACTGACTTTGAGCAGAGGTCACTTTTTAAAAGTTTGTCTGAGGGATTTCTGCAAAGCTCGCTTTTTCCTCCCCGTCCCGCAGGAAACCCCAGAGGCTGGTGCGGTGTTGGGGTTAGGATACGCCCCAGTGCTTTATATTAATGGTGACTTTTGAGCTCCTAACACTGATTCTCAGGGTTACAGCCCCCTGGGTGCCCACTGAGCGGAATACAGAAAGAGACATGGGAGCGAGATGGAGGAGGTAAAAAATCCATTTCCCCCTGCCGTGTGTCCTTCCTGGTCACTAGTGTCCCTCTCGCTCTCTCTCACTCAAGGTGAACCGAGCACAGGCTCTGTCAGCGCTGACCCCGTCACTAATGATTTCAAATGATGGTCTCACACTGGAAACAATAACGACATCACCTCTGTCTCTCTCTCTCAATCAGAGAGGGCACCTTTATTCATCAGCAGGTTGCCATGACGCCCGCTGGGAGAAAAAACAAGCGTGCTGCCTGTGATCAAGGGCTCCAGCAACACCCCCGCCGGTGCACAGGGCACCTCTTCACTACCGAGCTCGCCTTATGACTTCGATGACATTAGCAGGAGGAACGTCCTGCCAATATTTCCTCCAGCACTGGTCACTCGGAGACGGGTTCGCTTTGAAAAATGGCTGTGTTTCATGTGGCTTTTAAAAGAAAAGCTTCACTCCAGTGAGACTGTTGATCTTGTTGTGGAAATATGAAGGTTTTAGTGTGACATGATGCCCTGTTTGTTGTGGTGTCTGAAGAAATTTCACAGTTTTCTGCACTGCTTTGTTACTCCCTCTGTGTTTCTGCTTAAATCTACTGCGCCATGTCCATGGTGCGAATTAAACGTGATGATAATTACCGTGTAAAGCAAAACAATGGTAAGAAAGTGTAGAGCAGTGCATGAACAAATGACTCTTATGAACAGATTCTTGTGGGTGATTCAAATATACAGTGAAAGCTGCGTAGTCTGATTAACAAATAGATGACTATTATGAACCAATACTAATGAGTGAATCAAGTACACACTGCGCAACCAGTGTAAGTCCAATTTACGAATGACTCTCTTGAGGAATCGTTCAATAAGTAGGTCTGCCTCAGCATGATGACTGCTTCATCCACATGTAGTTTATATTATAAATAACTGTATGCTTATTCTCACATTAAACACACATACTGCGATCACAGGCGTGGACAAGTCGGCGTCAGGTGTACAAGACAGTGACGTAGCCTACGTACAACACCTGGGCCACTGTTTGTCAACAAAGCACGAAACTATTCCAGAAAGCGAGTTTTGTTGGAAACTCAGAGTTTGTTAACCCCAGAAAAGGGAAACTCTGTGTTTTCGATTCCAATAAAAGACAATACTAATAACCTCTCAGCAAGTTACCATAGTTACTTTTTTTTAAAGCGTAAGCAATGTTTAAATACCTTAATGCTTTAATTGCTGAGATTTTTGTCATATTTCAAGTTCAAATATCAAAAAATTCTTAAATCAAGATGCATTTTCTATATAAGAAAAATTATATACAACAGTCTTGTTTCCTGAGGGATACTAGTAAAATTATCTGCCATGGGGTAAGAAAAATAATCTTAATGCAAATGGAAACAAGATTATTTTTCTCACTGCACCACTTTTATTTTCATCATGCAGACACTGTAAATGTGACAAAAATGGCATGTCTTCTTACACAGGATCCTGTAGATGAGAAGGCTGCATTAATCTGTGGGGAGTTACATTTACATCAGGAGAGGATTCTATTTTATTTTATTTTATTTTATTTTATTTTATTTATTTTATTTTATTTTATTTTATTTTATTTTATTTTATTCTATTCTATTTTATTTTATTTTATTTTATTTTATTTTATTTTATTTTATTTTATTTTATTTTATTTTATTATTTTATTTTATTTTATTTTATTTTATTTTATTTTATTTTATTTATTTATTTTTGTCATATCCACATGCATATTTACTTGAGCGGTATCATCCTGATAACATGCTGCGACCTCTGGAAGTAACCCAGTAATTGGAATTTCCTTTAGTATTTCCAGTGTGGTTGCATTGATGGCACCCGTATTCCTATCTTCGCACCTTCCGAAAATGAAACTGATTACTGTATGGAATGCAAGGATGCTAGAAAAATGCTGTAACCACCACCACAGCAAATAATTATTCTTTTCCCTTTTGGATTTTAATATTGGTATTGTGGCCATCTCCTCTTCATCTGTCAGTGGTGCTGGTACAGGTTCTCCTCCCGTTTTATGAGTCTCTGCCTTCTTGCTGTTGGCTTCTGAATAGAAGTCAAATGTTTTTCATTACCCTAATTAAGAAATGTAGCATGGTGGATTAGAGAACATTTAATTATGTGAAAATGGCATTAGACTATGTGGAAAAAGCTGATGCACATTGAAATAGACACTGAATATTTATTGAATGTCAAATTTGTAAAGTTTGTAAAGTCGTGTAGCTTACACTCATGAACTGTTTATGCTTAAAGCTTTTCCTGATTGAATTATGTTTTTATGTTTATTTTTTTTCTGCTGCCATGTTTGTTTTTATTGTTTTTTCTTAAATGTCTTTTCTTTATCATGAAAATGAATATTAGTTCAATAACTTACTGTTCTGCCAGTTTTTACCTTTGATATTATAACAGTGATAAAGAATTAAAGTTACGTATTGACCCAGAAGAGTTGGCGGGAGCTGTTGCCATGGTGAATCATAATTTTGGAGCTCCATTGATCATGGTTTTTCATAGTCGCAGTGCATGCGCTAAACTCGGAGTCAACCTACTTTGAGTCGATTGAACTAACTCAATTCAGCTGTTCTGAACCTGAAAATTCAGAGTTTCCCATCTCAGGGTAAGTCAACTCTGAGTTCATCAGATTTAATCTAAGACCTCCATGAACCTAAAACACCCCAATAAACCCCATTTAATATCTCTAATACATCTACCCCATTCACCAATCTAACTAAACAAACTCAAAGCAAACTCAGATTTGGCACAAAACTGACAAAACGAAACAAATCCAACAGATCCGGTTTAGCGGGTTTACAAAGCTGGATATAAACGTTCTCTGTCAAGTCAGAGTTTGATCCAGAGTTTGTGATTAACTTTATGGTGCATTCACCTGAAAATGTGACACGTGCAGTAAACTCACACAGAATAGAAAGAACATGGGTGTGATTCACGTCTCGTGAGAGTCTTTACTTTTATTTTTTTATTACGAGATGTCGTTATTAAAAATATAATGAATTTAAATGCATTTACAAGGCAGGAATTAAGACTGCTGCTGCAGCAAAAGTTTGAGAAGGCGGCAGAAATAAAATATCTGATTGTGCAAATATCTGATTGCGCTTAGTTTCACAAAGAGCTCAAAAGAAAACATACAATTTTAGTCAATTTAAAAGGTTTATATAATGGCAAAATATATCTAAAAAAAAAAAAAAAAAAAAAAAATGAAAAAAAAAGGCAAAAAAAAAAAAAAAAAGACCACAAAATTATACTTTTATTTCTTCAGATTTTGTGGTTTATATATGACCTGGACATGTTCTTGATAGGTTTCATGAGAGTCAGTGATGTGTATGTAATTCTGTCTGTCAGTCATTCCTGTTAGTCTGTGCAGGCAGCTCAATGGTGATGCACAACAATGCATGACCATGAAATTCATTTTACACTGCATTTGTTCAGACGTCTGAGATCAGCGAAAGTGCATGTGAAGCATGACTCTGCCATTCGCTTCAGCCTGCTGAAGAGAGGAGAGATCACTGGAACTCACCTGCTCTGAAAACACACCATTATGCCTGACAAGTTCGATTACATGACTCACAGTTCACACAACATGAAGCTGTGCATGTGCTTTGAGAGAGAGAGAGAGAGAGAGAGAGAGAGAGAGAGAGATAGAGAAGCATTGGCAGTCTATCAGCATCCATCTAGTCTTGTGTAGACATAAAGTCCACTCAGTTTGCAGCTTATTTTGGTCAAAACAAACTTTAAATAAAAAAATTTTTAGTTGCTTATTGTGTACTCAATCAATGTTCTGAAGGCTTTTATTTCTCATATGCCTACTAAAAAACACCTTTTGTGTTTTAGAATTTTGTCTGGCAGCATCTCGTGTTAATAATGTGTAAAAAACACATTTTTTAGATCTGACAGATCTTACGATTTGCGCCATTTTCTCTCTGCTGCCCTGAGTTTAGACCAAACATCAGATAGCCAGGGGTTAGAAGGGGTAGCATGTGCTGGCCTGGAGGAGAGAGGACATATATCATCTAGACAAGAAGTTAAAGTTGAGCATAAGGTGTCAGTTGCTGCATTCACATCAAGAGATGAGAAATGGTTGTGTGAGGGAAGAGAGGAAGACAGTACAGAGGAAAGATAGGAGGGTGAAAGGGAGCATAGGTTTCACCTAAAATTAACCGGTTGAGGAGTTGGTGTTACACAGGTAGGAAGAAATGATCAGAGATGTGTAGGGGTTTTACCAAAATGTTGTTTGCAATACAATTGAGTGTGTAAATCAAGTCAAGCTGGTTGCCTGATTTGTGCTTGTGTTTGCGGTGGTAAGCCATTTGAAATCAAATGAAGCTAGGAGTGAGTGGAAGTCTGCAGCATAAGGCTTCTCCAGATGGATGTTGAAGTTGCCAAAGACTACAAGTGGACAACAATCCTCAGGGATTGAGGACAGCAGCCCATCCAGCTCCTCTATATAGGTGCCCAGTTGACCAGGAGGGCGATAAATTACTACAACATGGAGTTTTATAGGAATTGTTATTGTAATAGCATGAGATTCAAATGAGTTATTATTGCTTAGGAAAGAATGGGTTAAGTATTTCAGGTTATTAGAAATGAGAAGAAATGAGAATGAGTACCCCCACCCCTCTCAATCTGACAGGGGGTATGAAAGAAAGAGAAGTTGATAGAGAGATTAGCAGGGGTTGCTGAATCTTCTGGACGAATCCAGGTCTCAGTTAAGCCCAAGATACTAATGTGTAATTGCTGGAATAAAGTTTGCTTTGTTGACAGCTGACTGAGTATTCCAGAGACCCACAGAAAACAGAGAACGGTGCAGTAGAAGAGGTGCAGATATGATTCAGGTTAGCAATACTGCATTGCCGTCTGTGTTTGAAATTAGAGCACTGCTGAGAGACAACAAGAATGTATTGGAAACACAGGATAGATGTGGAAAAGAGAGGGCAAAAAGGAGAGTGTGTAAAAGGGAAAATAAAAGATACTTAAGTGCTTTGTCAGTGTCCTCGGTCCTCCAGGCGTGGGGTTCCATCGTACAGTTCGCAGGTCTTTACCCGAATCGTCCTTCACACGCCAGGATGGCTGAACAAGAAACCACCTGGACGCTTCCACAAACAGTCGTGGCCCACAGCACACAATAACAAATAATGGATACCACAGCTCTGGATCCCCCTCTGCGAGCGAACAAAGCGCACTCTGTGCACCCTACACCCCCCGACTCACAGTTAGCACACCACTGCACGACCCTAGTAGCAGGCTGGAATGGCTCAAATCGAACTACTTACTGGGACAGTTCCTCGCACTTAAGTGGACAATAACACCCAGCATACCCAACCTGCGGCAGTTCACCACTCAGCTGCTCTTCTTAGTCCGGGGCACGGCTATTATTATATAATTACAACTAAGTGCAATCCAAACGACAAATTATAACGAAACGAAGAAAAATAAAATAGAATAGGTAATAAAATCCGACCGCCCGTGACAAGCGAGCAGCAAATAAACGGCAATCGATTCTCTCTCATCAACAACAGAGATATAACATTCAGTATTAAGTAAACACTTATGTGGACTTTAGGAGAAGCGATTAGTCAGAAGAGAAGGCGGTGGGCCTTCTCTTCTGACTAATCGCTTCTCCTAAAGTCAATTTTGACTTTTAATCTCATAATTATGACTTTTTTATGTTCTTATTTATACTTCATATAATCTCAAAATTATGAATTTTAAAGTCATCTCATAATTTTGACTTTTTAATTTAATAAGTATATCATAATTTCAACTTTTAAAACCAGTTTCAACGTTTTATCTCATAATTGACCTTTTGTCATGATTTTGACTTTATCTCATAATTATAATTAGTCTTAATTTTAACTTTTAAAGTCATTTTTGACTTTTTATCTCATAATTATGACTTAGTTTGTCATAATTTCAACTTTTAAAGTTGATTTTGACTTATCTCATAATGTACTTTTTATGCTGTAATCTTGGCTTTATCTCATTATGATGACTTAGTATTTTTTAATTTCAACTTTTATAGTCAACTTTGAATTTTTATATCATGATTATGACTTACCAAAGCACTTTTTTTCTTACATGGCAGAAATATGCTTCAGCATGTATGAGTTCTCAAAGCTAACAGAGAGAAATTGGCGCTTGGTTTGGGCTGAAATCATTCCTCTGGTGTGACTGCCGCCTCTCTCACAGCATGGGGGGGGTCTCTCACAGCTCACAGGGAACATCTCTGGCTCTGTTTGGAATCTTTGGCGTCCAGGTATTGTTTGAGCAGTGTTCAGACAGGTGCTGTTGAATATTCATCCACTGTAAGGTTTTCCTGGGCCCGCAATCAACCAAAAGCTCAATATGCTCTAGTCCCACGTCTGTCAATCACAGATGCCCCAAATGAGACATGCCGCTCGCTGGTCATGAAATTCATAAAATGCTCAGGATGTTCCTCACACCAATCCACTGAAGGGCAGAGGCGGACTTGAACGTGTGTTGTCTGAAGATTCTTCTGGTTTATGGTATCAGCAGATTACATTCTTCCCTCTCTCTGTCTCTCTATTAGGTCTCTCAGTCTCATGGTTTCAAGAGTCTCAGGCTCCTCGCAGACAAAAGCCATCGCTGTGGCGGTATCCTTTCAGTGATAGTAGTTTATTTTACCCCATAAAGCATATTAATATCTTGAAGACACATATTAGTATTCTAAAGTTCAAATCAGGTCAGATTTATTTTAATAGCGCTTTTTCACCTCAATACACATTGTTTCAAAGCAGGCTTTACCGAAAATGCATGTGTCTATGTTTACAATTTAGAAGTGATCTGTTTATCAGTGTACATATTAGTTCCCCAGTGACAGATTTTGCACCCCTTTTTTTTTTTTTTTTTTTTTTTTTTTTGAGAGTGCTTTTATTTTCCGCTGCTTCTGACAGGCAGTAGACTCACTACACGTGTTCATAGCATCTTTGTTTGCATTCTTTTAAGTTTGTCTTAATTTCTGTTATTTAGGACTTTTCAGAGTTTGATCTAAATTTTTTTGTCGTCTGTAATTAACCATTCAGAGAGCATGTGTGGTGATCTTTTGTACCAGTTTGTTTTAAATTAAAAATGTAATGCAGATCTTAAACTCTACATATGCCTTTGGTATTATTGTAGTGCTCCCTAAACATCCTAAGTTTATTCATTTATAGATGGTTTATGACCAGATCGTTTGACAATTAATCATTGTTGAATGTTGATTGAGACACAGTTAGCATTAATACATGAGATATGCTTGATCACACTTGTATATTCCACTTTGATCTCAGATTTACTTTTTTTTGCATCTAAATGAACAAGTTGGCAATTCTTGGCTAAAATATGGTTGTTATCTGGACTGGACCCTGCCCAGACCTGCACAGGACTCTTCTAGTGTGTTTAAAATCAGCTGTCAGAGTGTTTTAGATCGTCTGGCCGTGTTTCTGTCTTTACCCGAATCGGTCTTCACACGAGAAGTACACTTAAATTCTCCTCCATCGTCCTAGCCCTACAGAGTCGTACAGTCGCAGGTCTTTACCCGAATCGGTCTTCACACGAGGATGCTGAACAAGAGAACTGGACGCTTCCACAACAGCGCACAGTTAACAAATAAATACACAGCTTATCCACTCTGGAGTGAAAACAGCTGTGCACGCTTTCACAGTTAGCACACCAAAAGACCATAGCAGGTGAATGGCTCAAATCGAAACTACTGCGGGACAGTTCACCACTTAAGTGCAATAAACCAGCAATACAATTACCAAAAGCTTCTTCTTAGTTGACGGCTATTATTATATAATTACAACTAAGTGCAATCAAAATACAAATTATAACGAAAGAAGAAAAATAGAAATAGATAGTAAATAAAATAATCCACCCTAGCAGCAAATAAAAATCTAAACAACAGAAATAGAAACAAAGTATTAAGTAAACACTTATGTGGACTTTAGGAGAAGCGATTAGTCAGAAGAGAAGGCGGTGGGCCTTCTCTTCTGACTAATCGCTTCTCCTAAAGTCAATTTTGACTTTTAATCTCATAATTATGACTTTTTTATGTTCTTATTTATACTTTTTAATCTCAAAATTATGAATTTTAAAGTCATCTCATAATTTTGACTTTTTAATTTAATAAGTATATCATAATTTCAACTTTTAAAAACCGTAGTCAACGTTTGTATCTCATAATTGACCTTTTGTCATGATTTTGACTTTATCTCATAATTATAATTAGTCTTAATTTTAACTTTTAAAGTCATTTTTGACTTTTTATCTCATAATTATGACTTAGTTTGTCATAATTTCAACTTTTAAGAGGTGTATTTTGGACTACTATCTCACTAATGTACTTTTATGCTGTAATCTTGGCTTTATCTCATTATGATGACTTAGTATTTTTTAATTTCAACTTTTATAGTCAACTTTGAATTTTTATATCATGATTATGACTTACCACAGCACTTTTTTTCTTACATGGCATTCGAAAGTATTGCTTCAGCCGCGCATGTATGAGTTCTCAAAGCTAACAGAGAGAAATTGGCGCTTGGTTTGGGCTGAAATCATTCCTCTGGTGTGACTGCCGCCTCTCTCACAGCTCACAGGGAACATCTCTGGCTCTGTTTGGAATCTTTGGCGTCCAGGTATTGTTTGAGCAGTGTTCAGACAGGTGCTGTTGAATATTCATCCACTGTAAGGTTTTCCTGCCCGCAATCAAGCTCAATATGCTCTAGTCCCACGTCTGTCAATCACAGATGCCCCAAATGAGACATGCCGCTCGCTGGTCATGAAAATTCATAAAATGCTCAGGATGTTCCTCACACCAATCCACTGAAGGGCAGAGGGGACTTGAACGTGTGTGTCTGAAGATTCTTCTGGTTTATGGTATCAGAGATTACATTCTTCCCTCTCTGTCTCTCTATTAGTCTCTCATTCTCAGTGGTTTCAAGAGTCTCAGATCCTCGCAGACAAAAGCCATCGCTGTGGCGGTATCCTTTCAAATAGTAGTTTATTTACCCCATAAAGCATATTAATATCTTGAAGACACATATTAGTATCTAAAGTTCAAATCAGGTCATATTTATTTGAAGAGCGCTTTTCACAATACACATTGTTTCAAAGCAGCTTTACAGAAAATGCATGTGTCTATGTTACAATTTAGAGTGATCTGTTATCAGTGTACATATTAGGCCCCAGTGACAGATTTTGCACCTCCTTTTTTTTTTTTTTTTTTTTTTGAGAGAGTGCTTTATTTTCGCTGCTTCTGACAGGCAGTAGACTCACTACACGTGTTCATAGCATCTTTGTTTGCATTCTTTTAAGTTGTCTTAATTTCTGTTATTTAGGACTTTTCAGAGTTTGATCTAAATTTTTGTCGTCTGTAATTAAATTCAGAGAGCATGTGTGGTGATCTTTTGTACCAGTTTGTTTTAAATTAAAAATGTAATGCAGATCTTAAACTCACATATGCCTTTGGTATTATTGTAGTGCTCCCTAACATCCTAAGTTATTCATTTATAGATGGTTTATGACCAGATCTTTGACAATTAATCATTGTTGAATGTTGATTGAGACAGTTAGCATTAATAAATGAGATATGCTTGAGCACACTTGTATATTCCACTTTGATCTCAGATTTACTTTTGTTTTCTTAAATGAACAAGTGGGCAATTCTTGGCTAAAATATGTTGTGATCTGGACTGGACCTGCCCAGACCTGCACAGGACTCTTCTAGTGTGTTTAAAATCAGCTGTCAGAGTGTTTTAGATCGTCTGGCCGTGTTTCTGTGTCTCCATCAGTGAGATGAGAGACGAGAGCGGCTGAGAGATCCAGTGTGTCTGGCTGTAGATCTGATGAACACACCACTCATTTGAGTCTGTTCCCTAACGAACGCATCTGTAATTAGAGTCTGAGATCACTTGTCTGTCTCTCACACATTGACAGAAACATGGTCCGATGGGACACCGCTGGTGTTACACTGAGTGTGTTTACATGGACAACAACACCATGACAGCTTTTAGAAATCTGCTCATTTACATTCATGCATTTAGCAGACGCTTTTGTCCAAAACAAGGTGCAGGACAATTATTTATTTGTGAAATTAAGGTTTGCTTAAACTGGTATGACCTTTGCTTAGTAAAATTACACTGTTTAAGGTGTTTACAGGACATTGCTGGCTTATTAAGAATAACCAATAATCAATAATTAATTGTATTAATTACATCAAATTAATAATTCAATATGACCAATTATTAATGCAATTACTCATTTTAATTATAAATTATAAAACAATTATCAATTATTTAAAAAAGTTTACTATTATTATTATTTATAGTTTATTAATATTATGTTTAAATTATAATTATTAGACAAGTCTTGTAGGTCAGAAAGCTATTTTACTAATTTGAATGGCTTATTATTTGTATTAATACCACAGAAATGACATAAAATACACCAGTGATTTTATTAATTACACTGAATTAATAATTAAATTTAATAAATTACAATTTTTATCAATTACAGTTACTTTACTAAAATAATTAGTTTGTATTATATACAAATAATTTCATTATTGTTATTATTATTATTATTTAAATTGTTATATTATATTATAAATTATAATAATTATTAGACAGGTCCAATAGGAGAGTGGCAAAATGAGCCCAGCATGGAAAGAGACTAAATGAGGGAGACGAGAGCGTTTCCAGAAAGCACTGTCCATTTCTGCAGCCAACTGAAACCAAAATAAAAATTAATAAGAACTATTAGAGAGACATATTTTTTTAGAACAAAAACCAAACAAAAAAACTAAATGTGAAATTAAAATGAAAACTTGAAATAAAAACAATATTTAAAATATTATCTATAATATATAAATTCAAAATACTAACTATAATATCAACAATACTAAACATTGATCTTTACTCAGATATTCATGAGAAAGTCTCAGCACAGGTCTCTACTCCCCATATGTGTTGTATTATTTATTTAATATAATATTAATAGTATCATTAATATACTATTATATAATATTAATATACTATTATATATGTTTTTTGTGAGTTTTGGTCATTCTTATTAGTTTACTTTTTCTTACATTTTGAATTGTATTAAATTAAATTAATTCAAAATTATTAACATTATTAAAATGAAGTTACTAATTAGTTATTGTTATAAATAATAACTGTGCTTGTCATACAAATTTTTCACAGGGCATAATGTCTTCTACACTGTAAAACAATGTTTTTTCGAAGTTGTAACTGAAACAATGATCACTGAAGTATGAACATATAATTCAAAACTTAAAAATTTAAATCAATAATTCAAAATCTTCTAAACTGTTGTCACTTCTTTGAGATTGTTTGTGAAAATCACTTCCAATTTCATCATGTGAAAATTCAGTGAATCCTAGTATCACTGTAACTAACCAGAAACAAACAAATTTGCATGTTTTGAGAAAAAGTTTGGAGTGATTTTGCAGCTGTAGTTTTGAGTTAGGAGCTCTTTAAGAAGTCAGGAAACATGAGAATGATGGGCTGAACTGCAGAAGAACCCTGTGTGTGTGTGTGTGTGTGTGTGTGTGTGTGTGTGTGTGTGTGTGTGTGTGTGTGTGTGTGTGTGTGTGAGTGTGTGTGTGTGTGTGTGTGTGTGTGTTTGTGTGTGTGTGTGTGAGACAGACAGACGTTAGCTCCAGGGCACATCCAGTGTTGCTCAGTGAGCGAGTCAGTCAACAGGTTCACAGCTTCTTGCCCGAGGCCTCGCCTGAGTCTCGTCAGTAATTACTTCTCATGTCACTATACAACACATCAGCCTTGACCAACTTAACCCAGCCTGAATCAACCTAAACCAGCCACAACCATCACTTCCATCACTCTCAACCAAACACAACTAGCCTCATTATTTTTCCAGTGTTTTATTTTAATTTCAATTAAAAGTTTAAGTAAAGTTTTAGTATTTTTTAATGTGATTTTTATTATTTGTATTATTTTTTGATAGATATTTTTTAAGCTTTAATTTATATTTATTTCAGTTTTAGAACACTCCATATTTCAAATTATTTTCAGTTAGTTGCCAAGATTAAGTTTGTTTTTCTTTTAATATTTTTAAATAAAATTTCTAAATTATAATTGTATTTTAAAATGTTTCAAATTATTTCCAACAATAATTTTAAATCAAATAGTTATTTTATTTTGAATAAGTTTTTTTTCCCAGTTTTTACATTTTATTTTAACTTAAGTTTTATATATATTTTTTAATATATACCTGTATATTTGTATTTAGCTTTCATTTACATTTATTTCTGTTTGAGTCGATTTAGTGCTTGAATGTATTTTCTAATTTTCGTTTGAAGAATTTTTTAAGTTCATTCATTCGTTCATTCATTTCAGCAGTATTTAAATTGAAGGGAATTATTTTAATAGTTTTTGTTTTAGTTAAAGTAAAGAAAACTAAATTGAATTTTTTTTAGTATAATTAGAATATTATTTATTATATTTATTATATTGCAGTATTTAAGGTCCCATTAAGTCATTTCATTAGAATATTTCCATCACATGTTGCCTTTAACAAAAAACAACACTGTTTCAGTGCTGCGTTGACTAATCTAAATAGCCTAAACTGAACTCCATGTTCTTTTTTTCATGTTTATTCCCCCAGAAATTAACATTCTGTCATCATTTACTCATTCCAAACCAGTACAACTTACTTTCCTCTGTGCAACACTAAAGAAGATATTTTGAGAAATGTACCAGCGTTTCTTGTCCATACAATGTAAATCAATGGGGTCCAAAGTTGTTTGGGTCCCCAAATTCATCAAAGTATCTTCTTTTGTGCTCATTATGAAAGGCAATGCTGCATGCTGACATCATCACAGTTATCAACTAATCCACTCTGCGTGTGTGTTTATGTTGACATCTGGGTCACAGGTTAAACTCTCTTTTGCCTTTCTTGATGCGAGTTTGATCTTCAATCTGTCATCAGTCCTCTCGTTCATCATGCAGATGCACTGTGGGTAAATGACTAAAGCTGAGCAGAGCGGTGGAATGATTCTGATAAAACACAGAGCCAAATATCCACGTGTCGAGTCTGTCTGGGTTTATTTCCGTCTGGGTTACTATCATGTGCATGTGTGTTTTCTCGCTGTGTTCTTGCCGCAGGCTGGCAGACTCGGCTGAGAAAGAGGTGAATGCCAAGTGTGTGTGTTTGCAGACATGCATATGTTTGTGCAGGTGTGTGTGTGTGTGAATAGATGGGTTCCTCCGGGATCTCCAGCCAATGAATCACGGGTTACTTCATTGTTCAGGGATCATAACACACCTCTAATTGGCAATTCCTCTATTTAATTGAATTTGGAGCCATTTAGGACGATAACACAGCTCTCTGTGTGTGTGTGTGTGTGTGTGTGTGTGTGTGTGTGTGCGCACGATTGGGAATCTCACATCCTCTTTTGTGCTTGTTTATCTCTCTTTTATTGTCTTTTCTCTCGTTCTCTCTGTGCTGTTTCTTTACAAAGTGATCAGATGCATGATTGTCACCTGCTGGACAATAAAACAGGAGAAAAAAAAACAATTCCACAGATGGAGATGCACCATTCAAGGATGCATTAAATTGATCAAAACTTACAGTAAAGATGTTGTCACTATTTCAAATAAATGTCATTCTTTTGAACTTTCTGTTCATCATATAATTCTGAAAAAAAAAAAAAAATGTATCACAGTTTCCACAAAAAATATGAAGCAGCACGACTGTTTTCAAAATTGATAATAATCAGAAATGTTTCTTGAGCAGCAACTCAGCATATTAGAATGATTTCTGAAGGATCATGTGACACTGAAGACTGGAGTAATGATGCTGAAAATTCAGCTTTGATAACAGCAATAAATTACATTTTAAAATATATTCGCATAGAACACATTTCTTTTAAATTGTAAAAATATTTCACAATATTGCAAAATTTACTGTATTTATAGTCAAATAAATGCCACTTTGCTGAGCAGAAGAGACGTAAAAAAAAAAAAAAAAATCTTACAGACCCCAAACTTTTGAACAGTAGTGTGTGTATATATGAACTCTTTTTCAGAAGATTTCAGCACCAGAACTATACCGCGTGACTGCATCGCCTCAAACACAAACACCGGCGTTCACTGATCTATTTGATGTGAGATCATCTTTCTCTCCATCTACACACACGTGACAGACCAATCATTCTCTCTCTCTCTCTCTCTCTGTGTGTGTCTCTCCTCTTTTGCTCTCATTCTCCCACACATGCTCTCACATTCCCGTGCTGTCCGTGTTTCCAGACTGCCGTGTATTTCCTGCAGTTCTTCATCAGAGGAAGAGGAGGAGGGAGATACCTTGCGGACAGCTTCACTGAGGAGCTCACACCGCTCACACACACACACACTGTGAGTACAGAAACCTCTTCGTCACACACAAACACACACACACTGACCGATTTCTGTTGGAGTGTCTTTGGAGCGTTATTGCTCAAAGGTTTCTCTTTCAAAGCTCAGGAGCTTCAGTTTGGAGGAATAAAAAAAGACGCAAATGAGTCTCTAATTGTCATCCAGTAACAGTCTAGAGCTGTGAAATCAATGTGGAGAGCTGCTCGAACTATTTGATGAGAAATGTTTGAATTCATATTGAGATCTCTGACTTTTGATTGCAGCAACTTGGCATGGTTTGAGATCCCTTCTGAAGCTTTAGAGGGGAAATATGTGAGATGTTTTATTTCTCAGTTATGTGTCAGTATGTTCTCAGGTGCTTCTCTTGAAATCTTTCGGAGAAAGAAAATATGGATAGCAGCCAGATAATTTTATCTTGAAAGAATTTGATGAGAAATGTTTGAGTTCACACTGAGATCTATGATTTTTGATGACAGACTTTGGTATCTGAGCACAGTTTGAGACAATGGAGCAGATTATTAAGATCTTTTTGTCAGGAGAAACATCTGAGATGTGGGTGAATTCAGCAAACGTCTCCATTTGATCTTGTTAAAATGTATAAGAAACAATTGAGACATTAAAGAGATCTCACTTGCTATTTTTCTTTCCAGTTCGAAGTGTTTCTGGAGCTTATGTTCAGAGTTCAGTGATCAGAGGAATGTTTTATTGCTCAGTTATGTCTCAGCTCAGATGTTTCTCCTAAAATGTTTTCCAGATTATTTTATCTTGGGAGATTTAGATGATACATTTTTGAGTTTGTACTGAGATTTCAACCTCCAGGTGTTTCCTATTTCATTTTTTGTCCTTTTCAAACTCTTTTTAAAATTTGTGATTTGTCAGGATGTTTCAGCACTTCATCTCAGTGAACTCCTGAAGCTCAGGATTTGATGAAGCGGTCTTCCTCTTCGCTTTTATCTCTGTCTGCTGAAAGCCCTGAGTTTGCTGAATATCTGCTGACCTGTTTGCCGCCGGAGCTCGAGTTTCAGAAATGTGAAGCGTCTGTTCGCTGAGCCTGAGACGCTCCATCCGTCAGTCTCTGTGTTTGTATCTCAGACTGATTGCTGTGTCTCTGGAGGATAGTTGTAGTGTATTAAAGCACTCTGTGCTGCTTTACACAACCATCTGCTTCAACAGCAAAAGAAATTCAAAGGGGAAACAGAGAGCAGAAAACAAGACTTTATGAGAGAAAACATTCAAACGTTCAATGATTATGCACTGTTTAAAACATACAGTGATGAAACACAAAGGTTTGACCTTTATTGGGTTTATTTTTAGACCGTTCATCAGCAGGAATCATCTCATTACGGTGGAGCTTAATGACTGTTTCGAACAGCTCAACCACTGAAAAATGACAGACTTCTTTTTGTGTTTGATGTAAAGAGAAGGAGAGGAGAGGAGATAAAGCGAGACAAGAGAGGAGATGCGATCAATCAAATTCCTGATTTCTTCGTCTCTCATGCAGGTGGTTGGGCTGCTTATGGAAAAATCAGGTGAAATTAAATTAGTCCTCGAGTAGGTATATTAAAGTTCTCCATCACAGAGGGCTGAGATGGTCTTGGTGCTGGAGTGAGTGTATCTTTCACAGTTTTATAAAGCTGTAGACACACACACACACACACACACACACACACAGAGAGACACACAGACACACAGACACACACACACACACACACACAGAGAGACACACAGACACACACACACACACACACACACACACACACACACACACACACAAACACTAGTAGGTGTAATTGATTATTAGATGAATCCGAGCAGTATTCGGTGTAAATGCACCGCTATGGTTCTCTCAGCCCACTTTATTTAGAGACAGTAGAGTGAAGCAGGGGATTATGGGAAAGGAATAATTTACTCACTCTGTAAATCACGCTGATGGAAAGCTTTGAAAACAAGATAATTTCATATCATGTTTATGAATCTTAGTTCTTTGTACTCTCTTTGAAGATCTGACAGTCATTACAGTCGTTCAGATTTATCATTGCAGTGTCAATATTTAATGTCATATATTTATTATAAGCACTATTTTCTCATTTTTTAAATAAAATTATGATTATTATAGATTAAACATATTTAGTACTTTGTTTATTTAATTTATTTATTTCCTTCCTTCCTTCACTTTAGTTAATAAAGCAGTAGGTTGTCTTAAAGGATACTCCACCCCAAAATGAAAATGTTGTCATTATTAACTTACCCTCATGTCGTTCCAAACCCATAAACGCTTTGTTCGTCTTCGGAACACAATTTAAAATATTTTGGATGAAAACCGGGAGGCTTGTGACTGTCCCATAGACTGCCAAATAAATAACAGTGTCAAGGTCCAGGAAAGTATGAAAATCATCGTCAGAATACTCCATCTGTCATCAGTGATTCAACCGTAACATTATGAAGCGACAAGAGTAATTTTTGTACACAAAGAAAATAACAATTCCTCTCCTCTGTGTTTCTCCAAATCAGCTTAGCACCATTTTGGCAAATCTGAGTAGTACGCATGCCACGTATGCTCTTCTGTGTCAGCCGTGCCACAAGGATACGTTTTTAACATGTATTTACGCGTTAAGAAAACAGCGGATCGGCGCAGCTCACACAGAAGAGCGTACGCCACCTACGGCTTTGCGGTGGAGTAACCCTTTAACAAGTGTAATTTAGTTTTGTTTAAACTATAAATTATTTGTACAATGTGTAATATTTACAAAGATCTATTTACAGAAATGCAATATAATATACATAACTATGGTGTATAGGTGTATAAAGACCTTTCTTAATGAACTGATATGTTTTTATTACCTTAGATTGAGCAGTTTCTATCTACATACACCGCAGGTCCCTTTACATGGAAGTCACCACCATGTTTCTACAGTAGCCCTGAATGAACAAACTGCTCTACAGAGTGCGTTTCGCAACTTTGTTGTTCTTGCGAATAAAACACTGTACAATGATGAACAAGTACATTAGCATTCGCAATAACACTGATTTATTGAACAATTAAGTAAATATAATTCCTTGATTTACCTTTGTAAAGAAATCTCATTGCTTTCTGCTGTCTTTACTGATGACATCTTTACATGTTTACATTTTTAATTTAAGATTTTTTTATTTTATTTACTTCACTTCAGTTAATAAAGAAACAAGTGCAATTTAATTATATTTAAATTGTAAATTTTAAATTCTATAAATTGTATACCCAATATTTAATGTAATCAGTATATTTATTTATTTCAATTCGAGACATTTTAATAACTGTAAACTCAAATCAGATTGTGAATCAATCATTTATGTTGTGAATCTATTCTAATAATGTTCGGTGGATTGAATTTCATACATCAGATTAGACTGAATCATGAAATGTAATGCAGCATTATTGGTTAATTTTGTTTTGGCCCGCCCACTTGGTCTTGGTGACATCAGGAACAGAAAGTTATTGCATAGGAAATTATTATATTTTGATGAGAGATAATTAAAACCTTTTTATATTAGAATAATAAGCACAAAAGGCATTGCATAGGAAAACTGTGTTTATTTAACTGTAAGGAAACAAAAAGATTGATTAAAAAGTCATCTGATGAAACGTTTCATTAGAATACTGGATTCTGATTGGTCAGTTTGCTGTCTCGAGTTCAGTTTAGACTGTAGAGTTAAAGTTCACAGTGCCTTCCCCCTCTGGCATGTTAATAACTGCGACTGCATCGAGGTATCTGTCAATTCCCATTCAACATAGCGTAATTGGTGAGTTATTAAATTCATGAATGTCTATAGGAATCGAGAGATAAAAGCAGCAGAGCGAGAGTGTTTTAATGCATCTCACCTGTAAGCGAATGCGCTCATCACCGCCGCAGCAGGAAATTAGATCAGTTTATATTAATATTAATATTGAAATTAATATTAATATTCATTCATTCCTTGTTTTATAGTAATATTATTTTTGGTAACATTAATAGCAATATTAATTTTAATAATTACATTATTTAGTAATGTCGGTAATAATATTATTATTAATTATTTTATAATAATTACGATTTTAACATTTCATTGATATTAATACAATATTAACATTATTACTACAATAACAGTTATTAAATTATTCATTTATCATTCATTAATTGGTTGTTTGGTTTAATGATTCAAATCAGTATTTGTATTCAACCATTCATTATTTTATTTTTTTATATTGTTATAATGAATATTAATTGCAGCATATGTTTTTCTTTTTAATCATTCAAAGAATGGTTTAATTCATTATTAAATATTATTTGTATTAATATTAATAGCAATATTAGTATTAATACAGCAACAATCCCTTTTTTACATTAATATTAATCATATCAGTCTTCAAATTAATATTCATGTATTCTTTATTTTATATTAATGTGATTTTTATTAATATTTTTAACAAAATTTGTATTAATACAATAACAATTCATATTGAGTGGTAATATTAATATGGATTATTTCATAATAATATTTAATATTTTAATTCATATTCATGTATATTAATAGCAATGTTAAAATTGATATTAGTATTAATATAGTAACCATTAATATTTTACTCAGTACTCAGTCCCACATTAATGTATTGTTTGGTTGGTTGATTAAATGAAGGATGGTGAGTTGATTGATAGATTCGTCGGTTAATAAATGAATGGATGGTTAGTTAATTATGGGTGTTAGATGATGGTCTAATTGATTGGTTGATTAGATTGATGGGTCAGTAATTTAGTGTGCATTAATGGGTTTATAACTGGTTTGTTGGTTATCGATTGGTTGTTGGATTAATGTATGAATGCTTGTTTGATTTGGTGATCAACCAATGAATCAATGCATTTGATTGACAGCTTACCTTAGTGCAGTCACAGATTATATTCAGAGAGAGTTGACTAAAACAGTGAATAAGGTATCATGAATGTCAGACCTCTCGTGATCTCTGAAGAGCTTTGGGAAAGTATGATTGAGTGCTAATAGCAATAATGTATCTGCAGTGCTGCTGGTGAAGCGGCTCTCATCTAGCCACTGTTTGCTAATTAGTCGTTTGGCAGCGTCTCCATTGTGTGTGTTTTTTTGAGTCGCCGGTTCATTGGTCCCTCGGCATGCAGGTGTGCGCTAATCTTGCGCTAAGCCTCGTTCTCTGATGGTTCGGTGTGATTTCAGCAGCGTTTAGTCATTGACTGCACTTAATCTGCTGCTTTAAGAGTCGTCCCGCTGGACTCGTTCCTGCAGAAACCAGTCAAAGTCCTGAACTAACAGACCTGTACACTAACTGACCTCTTCATGTGGCCTGCTCATTTACAGCTCACTTTAATCCAGTTCACCTCTGTCCGGAGAACGGGCCTCTCAGAGGAGCATTTGATCGCTCAGAGTCACTTATAGTAAGAATCAATTTACAAGTCTCAAATGCTGACAAGTATGTATATGTTAATTTTTATTTTATGTATTTTTTATTTATTTATTTTATTTTGTGATATTTGTATTTTATTTGTTTTTGTATTGGATTTATTTATATAAAATAAACATAAAAGAAAAATAAAATCAGGATTTTATTAAAAACGTGCTTATTCTTTGCTCAGAAGATTTAATGTGTTTCACTTATATTTAATTTACAGTAAGTATTAACTTTCTCTCAGATTATAATAAAATACAACTATTTTTATGTTATTAGTACTTTTTATATCGGATGCATTTATATAAAAGAAAGATAAAAATGAAATATTAAAATGATAATTTTATTTAAAATGTGGTTATTCATAGCTCAGAAGATTTAATGGTTTAATCTTGGTATATAGTATATTTTAATTACAGTAAGTATTAACTTTGTCTTAGATGTTGCTCGGGTATTAAATTATAAATAAAATGAAACATATACATGTACACACACACACACACACACACACATTTGATTATTCATTGCTCTTCATTGCTCACATTTAATGCATCTCAGTTATATTTAATTTTAATATCAATGTTTTTCTTAGATTTTGCTCATATGAAATTAAATTAAGTAAAAACTAAATAAAATAAAACAAAAAATTTAGAAGAATTTTTTTAAAAATGTAAATTTTTGTCAAAGATGTTGCTCAGATGTTAATAAAATAATAATAAAAAATATTTATGTATTTTTTTAATTAAAATTTTGATATTTTATATAATCTAGAGAAAATATATATTTTTTAGAGTCTAGAGCTGTAGTATGAATCTGGAGCAGCTCAGCTCATTCGATGAGAACTATCTGAGTTCACACTGAGACTTTTAATCACAGATTTTGGTATGTTGTCAAATCTGAGCACAGTGTGAGACATTCTTGAGATCTCTTCTGAAGCTCTAGAGCAGATTACTGTGGTCTTTCTGAGGAGAAGCAGACTTTAGACTCCATTTGTTCTCCGTTTACTCTCAGACGAACGATAGAGGTTTTGTGTTTTGTTGTTGAGATCTCATTTGTGATGTCATCCATGGATGTGGGCATCCAAGATCAGGCTGGGAAGCAGGGGTTTGTGGGTAAACATGATATTTCAGCAGGGATGGGAGGATTTATCTGTGGTTCTTACAGTCGGTGACGTGCGGCGTGATCAATAGCATATCCGTGAGTGTGAATCTGCTGAAAAAATGAGTAGGAAAAGAAAATGTGCCACCAGAGACACATCCGTTACGAAGACGACCTTCACCTGACAGTCATGTGACCTCTCTGTCTTCATAACGCTCTGTGCTTTGTGTGCTTGTGTCCATTTCTCCCTCTCTCTGTTTAGTTTTTCTCCTCTCATCCACATGATGCTGAAGTTTTGAGCCTGAGTTAGTTTAGCACATTCCTGACACCGTTTTCTTGTCCTGGCTGTGTTTTTATGTGCTGGCACTGAAACGGCGTCCTGTCAGTGTGTGTCACAGCCTTATCTGCTGTGATTTACACTAGCGATTTAGCGCCGTCATACAGTCTCAGGGACAGTCGCATGCTGCGGCCCGTTATTAACTCCTCCTGTCTCTTATATAAGTATTATGAGTCTTATTGGCAACACATATCCATGTTGACATTTGTCATGTTATGAGTAGACCACACCGAAACTGGCCACTTCTTTCACATGTTCTGTGCCAAGTCTGACTGTGGGGGGAAAGTCACAAAAAAATGTACATTCTTTAAATATTTTTATTTATTTGTTTGTTGGAATGTTTTTTCAAAGGTCTGTGTAAAGATTTATTTATATTTATATATAAGTTAAATAGGATATTATTTATTATTTATATATATATATATATATATATATATATATATATATATATTATATATATATATATATATATATATATATAATTTTTTTTTTATTTTTTTTTTTTATTCGAAACACTGAGAAATTGAGTATTGTGTCTTATTTTTCTGTAAATCTGAAAGGTTTTTATATTTAATATTATAATGAATTTCTTTTTTTATTGGAAACATTGACAATAAATTATTATAAGTCTGTGATTTTTTTATTCTTCATTTCTATATTTATTATATTATATTATATCAATATTCTTGAAATATGTAATTGAAACATTATTAATTTTTTATATATTCTATTAATTCATTAATTCTTTCATTTATTGGAAATGTTTTTTCTAGTCTATGGATTTCTTTATATTCTTTTTATATACTTATAATTTATATTCTTAATATATATTATTTTTATAGGTTTTTTGGAAACACTACACAGTGGAAACATTGAAAATGTATTAGGTCTGGTGAATTTATATTATATTATATTATATTATATTATATTATATTATATTATATTATATTATACATTTATTTATAAACACTGAAAATTGAATATTGTTTCAAAAGTTGGTAATTCAAAAATGGACATCCTGGTTCTTAGACTGGCAGATCTGAGTCTGGATCTGGGCTTTAATGGTCTTGTTGGTCTGGATCTTAGGTGGGTCTGGTACTGGTAACTTGATTTGTTGTCCACTGCTGTTACAGTTTTTCTCGATTTCTAAAACATTATAACCAGGCTTTTGAACTAAAATTTCAAAACCATAACTCCATTTTTGAAAAAGCACACCCGCTGAACTATAAACACTACTCCCCTGCTTTAACACACGAGTCAGATTTGGTGAACTGTTACTGCAAAACTCTACACACAAATCCCTTACACCATGTGGTCATTTAGAAAGCACTAGCATTCAGTACTGCACAGTCTGAGCTCAATTAGCACACAATTACCCAAGTAGGAGTCCAAATTATCACACACCAATCAGAACCTCCAATGGATAAAGGACCAAAGTCAGCTTACAGTTTTTCTCAGTGGCTTTGGTGCATTTCTCGAATCAGAAATTTAATTCTCAAAACTACTTTTTCAGCCTCCACATTATCTAGTCACTTGTGCACATCATAAAAAGTTTTGATCTTTTGATCAAGTTCTGATTGCTTTTGGACATTCATGCAACTGATTATGTACATTTGTCGGTGGTTTCCTACATTATCAGTTGCTAATGTCATGTTGCTCAAAATGTATTATATAGTTCTCTGAAATAGCTCAAAGGTACATCTCATGAACCTTCAATTGGAAAGCATATATAGACAGAGGACAACACAAGATTTACAAAATCTGACAGTTGACTTTCTCATTTTATTTTTGCCTTTGTGCACATATTTCTTTTTTTTTTTTTTTGTTATGGATAATGGCATACATAAGAAAGGCAACCTTCTGCATTTCAATACAGTAACTGTCATCCAAACTGTTGTCACAGTTTACATCAGGTAATAACAGAGTGCAGTGTTATATTGACAACATGACTAAGCATTTTGCCTATCTTTTTTGTGAACAATGACACGAGGACATCAGGCATGCGAGAGGATTTTACCCCCGCTGCCTGGCCAAGGCAAGGATAGCCGGTGATGTTGAAGAGGTTCTTTGGCCTGTTCCAGACCAAATACGGGATAGTGGGGCAGAATAATTATTATTGTTTTTGTTTGCTGTATTCTACTGTACTCTACAGTACATTAAATTAAGGAATAAAACATTTGGGGAGTACCACACTTATTACCGGTTTTTGTAATATTGTTTTGAATTTATCTCATCAGTGTGTAAAATGGTATTGAAGTGTGCATGTTTTTGTGACATATCAGGACACAACTTTGTATAATGACATGGGTATGACACAGGTATTACAAGGAGAGGGTGACTTATGAGGACATAACCCATGTCCCCATTTTTCAAAACGCTTATAAACCATACAGAATGAGTTTTTTCTGAGAAAGTAAAAATGCACAGTTTCCTGTAAGGGGTAGGGTTAGGTGTAGGGTGATAGAATATACAGTTTGTACAGTATAAAAACCATTATGCCTATGGAATGTCCCAACAATTCACAAAAACAGACGTGTGTGTGTGTGTGTCGTATCTGAGAGCAAAGTTTGGTTTTTCAGCAAGATTGAGGTGTTTTGAGTGGATATGGGAAATATGGGGAATTGAGTTAGAAGTTATGGATTTGTGTTTACTGTTTTGAGAATACGGGGCATAGTTTCAAGAAATGTGTTTAAGCAATTGGAAAAAACTGTAAGAAGCACCATATATCTAATTTTGTTTCTGAAGTATCTGTAGTGAAGTAAGACCTCAACAAGACAGAAAGAGAGAGTCTGTCCTGTCAGAAAGTGTAACAAATCTGTGTAGTTCATCATTACGGTCTCTTTTCATTCTCTCAGACCTGTTATGTGAATCTTATGTCACCTGTCTTTCCATTTGAACATCTGTCTGTTTTTAAATCTGTAGATGATACACGTCTGTTTATAAAAATAGCTGTCAGTAAATGGATTGTCTGTCTGGAAGCTCATTCATGACGTCAAAACACTTTCCAGCTTGAAAAAGCTTGAGTGCTAATCGCTGTTCAGTGTGAGAGTCGACGGCAGACGATAAGAATGGAAACATGAAGACGGAAATCTGTTTAGTGCAGTTATACTAATATTATGCTAATTTAGAGCCTTGTTCTTTTTTTCAGTCAGTACAATATAGAATGAGTATGGGTTACCATACTTGGCTGTATACGTCACTTTGCATGATGCCAATCTGCCGGGATTGGTCTCATTTTCATTGCATCATGCCTGTAATGACTGAAAAAGTGTGTGTGCTGCTTTGTGTACAGCATTACCGTGGAAACCGCCATTTTTGCCACTCCAAAAGCAGCACCTAGCGGCAAAGAATTAATTTGTATTTTCATTCAGACCAACACGAAAAGAGCAGTAAGTGGGAGAGCAATATTCTAACGTTTCATGTTGACCTCAACATGAAACGGCTTGGGATTCGTTTTAAAAACGACTCTTTTCAGTGATTCAGAGTCGACTCTTTCTTTTGAGAGACAATAACTTTATATACGGTGCACTTTCAGATTTAAAACGTTGCAGGTTGTTTTCCTTCACTTAGAGCTGTGTTACACATTGCATGAAAGGTAGGTTTCAAAAATCCATAATGGGGCACTTTAAGCTTCAGCAGCACTCATAGACAGATAGTGAGACAGACAGAGTGAGAGACACAGAGAGGAAAACCCACAAGGCTTTCCTCGGCTGACACTGTGGAAATGATGCATCACAGTTTTCTCACACCTGCTGAGATGAATCTGTTGTCTTATTCACGAGCGCCAGCCCACCATCAGATCAGAAACACTCAGCAGGACTCCAGAGAGAGACAGACGGGCGGTTTCCTCTCATAGCATCTCAGCAGGCCGACACATCCGAGCGTAAAGATCACATCTGAAGCCCGAGCATCCGTCATGACGCGGGAAACACTGACGCGCATCAGCGTTTATGCAGCA
The DNA here is from genome assembly GCF_018340385.1 of Cyprinus carpio. Lineage (NCBI taxonomy): Eukaryota > Metazoa > Chordata > Actinopteri > Cypriniformes > Cyprinidae > Cyprinus > Cyprinus carpio. Next base: position 6,836,904 of record NC_056574.1, on the reverse strand, counting down.
TATTGACGGATAATGCAAACCTCTCGGGGGAAGAGAGTTTCGGCGCCTCCTGAACTCCTCTAATGCAGTCCCATGAGGCACTGTGTTCGCCTTTTGGAGGGAAAATGCATCTGCGCCTGAACCACTCGCAACGCATAAAAATGTCTGGCGTGGAGAAAATTAGATTCTCTTTTTGTGTGTGCAACATTCACAACAAAAAAGAAAAATAAATTTGCATCCGACCCAAAAAAAAGACTAACTTCGAATAAAAAAATCAATCATGCTGAAAATTAGATTCTCTTTTTGTGTGTGCAACATTCAGGCTGCAAAAATTTATTGCAAAAAAACTCTGAAAAAGACAAAAAGCACCATAAAAGTAGTCTAGCTATATAAGTCATGCACTGTGTTGCAAGTCAGCTGAAATCAGTCATTAAAAAAATAATTATTCTGAAATCAAGATTTGCATGATAAAATTGTTGGTATCATTGTTTTACCATCTCTACAAAAAATAGACCTTTAGTTCAAGATATTCAAAAATACAGCAAAAAAAAAAAAAAATAATAATAAAAAAATAATAATCTTCTGCTCACAGAGGATGCATTTATTTGATCAAAAATACAGTAAAATAAATAAATAATAATAATTAAATAATAATAAACAATATTGAAATATTATTACTAGGCCTATTTAAAATAACTTTTCTATGTGAATTTATAACTGATATATATCTGATATATATTCAGCATCATTACTCCAGTCTTCAGTGTCACATGATCCTTCAGAGTTAACGGGTGGAACCGACTCTTCAGAAACCTCACTCTAATCACGTTGTAATATGTTGATTTGCTGTTCAAGAAACATCTATGATTATCGAGGAACTCCGAGAGAGGTTATAGCGTCTGATGCGCGCCGTTCCTGGTCAGACGCAGGAAGTACTGTGCAGCAGAAACTTCAGGATCTTTGCTTTTTGTTCAAGCGATTTGTTTATTGATTGGATGGTGAATCTCAGTCAACTGCATTTTTCCTGCTACAGGAGCTACCACACAATCATATCCGCTGAGAGGAGTGCAGAACGTCGAGAATGTTGATGTACAGCACCAGTCGCTGCGCTGTTTTGATTTGAGGACCGGGGATTATACCGTGTCTACGGTCAACCGCGAAACTCTACAACCGACCTGAGGACACTAAAGTGCAAAAGTATGGATTCATTTGCAAAACTGATGATATTGATATGTCTGTCACAAAAACAGTAAGCTAATTTAGACCCTCAGCCAAGAGAATACAGAATACATACAGAAATGAACTGAAAATATTATAACATCATTAACATAAAATAAAAAACAACACAACACATCAACAAAAACAAAAAAAAAAAGAAATAAATAAAAACAGAAAAATGCATATCAATTCCTACAAAAAAAAAAAAAAAAAAACAAAAAAAAAAAAAAAAAATCATTAGAAAACAGACAAAATGTTACATAGGCAAATAAGGCAATATATTTATTATATTATTTATTCTAAATTATTATTTTTGTTTCGCCTTTAAAACTAACAAATTATTACATTTTATTAATGGCAATCAATCACTAGCAATCAGTAGCAGTTTAGTTCAGTTATTCCTTATGGGGTCAGAACAGATTCGTCCTATTTATAATTATATATATATATATATATATATTATAGATATATATATATATATATATATAATATATATATATATATATATATAATTAATAAAAAAAAACCAATCTTATGAATCTGACTTATTAAACTTCTTTATTATTCTCATATAGGCTCGAGGAAACATCACACTAACAACTGAACCGAAGTGGACTCGGAAGAGTTTCTTTCTAGTAAAACATTATGCCGAACCGAATTTGAAAAACAACATTCACACTAACAAGACAAAACACTAAGTCGAAACATAACAATCACTTCATATCAAAACATTACGTCCAGTTGGATAAAAGAAAGAGTGCTGCGTTTCTCTCGCCAACTGCATGTAACAAATGCAAATTGCTGGAATTTTTGCATTAATTATCTGTTTTCTAAATAACAAGATTAACTTTTGTTTGCGCCTGTTCAAACTACAATTCATTACATTCCGCGAGGGGGTATGTCAGTAGCAGGGATCAGATTGACCCTACGAGTTTTAACACTCAGTTAATTGATACAAGACAAGTTTCCTTACTGCGATCATTGAGTTTCGCACGCCTCATTTATTATATTATATACTGTACGGGACGCGGGCTATAATAAAAAATCAACACATCTTAGCTTCATCACCGCGCGAGGAGTCATTCATTTGCAAGCGTCCTATAGGCCGCGCGGTCGAGGTCACCCAGCAATATTGTGTTAAACCTTCCGTTACTATAGTTTGCTATGTTTGTTTATTGGAAAATATCTTATTGTATATGTGCAATCTGATTTAATCAAAACATACATACGTTACAGCGAATTCACAGAAGCTGCAGTTATTGAACTCGCTGAACGCTGCGCACCGATTGATATCTTCGGAACAGAATGTTCTTTCTAGTAAAAACGCGAGCTCATACAGTAGAAGCGACTGCTTTCGTTGTTGACCTTCGCATCGTGGATAAAAGAAAGGAGTGCTGCTTTTCTCCTCAGATAATAATTGAGCAGTAAAATACGAGAGACTAGTCTCAATGGCACCGACGGGTTCAGCGCGCGCAACACGATCACAACAAGCGTAAACGCATTTCACATGTGACAGGAAACCACAAGTACCGCTTGTTATTTAATCAGATGCGTGTCGATGGGTTGAATCTTGAACGCGCGAGTCTAAAAAACTTCAGATCAGTTGCCTCAACCAGACTGTGTTTATCAATAACCGGAGCTCATCAAGTGTCCCCCCCACCGCTATTAGCGCTAAACTTTTGACTCGGCGCATTATAGCAACTCACTGAATGGACGGCAAAATGGACAATGTTATACTGATTCAGTAGATTGGGAGGGCCTCCTGTCCAGGTCATCTTGGCAAAATTTGGCGTTGCAGGCGTCTGATTGCGTGGATGTGTTTTTTAGGACGGTTTTCCTTTAGGATCCAGTTATTATATTATTTATTCCTTTAATGGATCCGCGTATTATATTATTATTATTTATTTATTTATTCTTCCTCCTATTTATTTATTATTATATTAACCCTACGCATGAAATGTGACAAAGAATTAACAAGTATACATAATATACCGTCATATTTATATTTGAGTCTTTTATTTATTGGTTTAGAATGTGTATATGGATTCCGTATATATTGAATATTCATATGCCTCTAAGTACTAAATAATCTATATATATAATATTATCGGAGATATATATATATATTGTCTCCACATATGGATTATTTCGTGACTAAAGCATTTAGGTTATCTCACTAATGCGTCGGCTCTGCATTATGATCTACTTTTCTTATCAAAAATATGTCTTTTTGTCATTTTTTGCATTATTTTCTGTTTCTAATTATAGTTTTTATTAATATTTTGAATTTGCTTTTTTATATATTAGCTATATATATATATGTCTTTTTGTCATTTTTTGCACAACTTTCCTATTCTAATTTTTCCCCCCTTTTCCTTTTCATTCATTCAAGTTTTATTTCAGTAAGTAATTGTAGTGCTTATTTCAGTTAATTGCCAAGACAACGTTTCTATTTTAGTTTTTCCCCCCTTTTCCTTTTCATTCATTCATTCATTCATTCATTCATTCATTCTATTTTATTTTATTTTATTTTATTTTATTTTTAAAATACTATACAAAACAATAAGTGATATAATCAAATTACATCGTTGACTCAGTTGGTCTGTTGAAAATATCCCTCCTAAACAGATTTAATTTGTGATGGACTTAATTTTATTGAACTAAATTTTACGATTGGGTCAGTAAACTATATGGGAGACACTAGATATAGTACTCAAATATATTTCACGCACAAAAAAATGATCACATATGCCGTATACATTTTCACATGCATGAAAACATAATCAACTGACACCACAAAAAAATTCACGTGCCGTGAAAAAAATATGTATTCAACAAAAAGCACTTCACATGGGCAAAATAAAATTATATATTTCATAAAATAAATTTTCACAAATGCAAACACACAATTCGTTTTAGATATACAATTTGCACAAAAAACTTTGAATGTTTTAAATTAACGGAGGTTGTCCCTGATTGTACAAATTAGTCCATATTAACTACGAATCCACTCGGTCTTTGCTGTGTCATGTGTTTTTGAATTATTTTCTGGCCGAGCTCTCTTCCTACGTGGGGGTCTGATCGTACCTATTTAGCCAATCGGTCAGATGCGCATTACTCATTCAACTAAATCATACTCATAAGACCAACAGGAGTGCATTCAGAAGCTCGCAGGCAGATCGGGTGATTGTCAAGAGCAGAAGGCACCTAGAAGCCCCTGGCGTCCATTTTAAAATACTATACAAAATACTTAATCCAGAATACGTCCTCCTGCTCATTCACTCAACGCCAAAGAACGCCCCGCTTGTCCTTTGAAACCATTAAAGATTTTGTACGCACATCTACTAGAAAATCAGTCAGCATGCCTCATTGCTTCTATCACGCTTTGCGGTCTTGAAAGTAATTATTTTATGAAGTTATACGCACAGCTATTACGCATGTGATTTAACATTTGTGAACCGGTAGCTGATATCAAGTTACGCACGGTGATTTTTGGCTGTACGTGAAACGGAAGTTCTAAAAATCGCCTTAAAATGGTCTGAACTTGTCTCAATTGATTGTTGAATTGGGTGCTGTTTTCAGATTGCGTCTTTTACTGTCTATGGGACTGATGTAAAGGCTTAATTCACGCATTTCTAAACAATTCCATATTTGCGCAACAATTTGCGCATAATCGTGACTCCTATGCACGTCTCAGTGGGCTTTGATCGTTTGTTATACTGGTGAAAACTCGCATCTGATTTCACTAAAAGCACCACTCACACCCACGTGGAAATAGAGCTCTGCCAGGATCTTCCTCAAAAACACACACACGCAAAATCCGAGTGGGATCGTAGTAAATGTGACGATTGTGTTACATTCTACACACTGTATTTTAACATGCAAAGGTTTTGAATGTACAAATTGTATATCCTACGAATGTGGAGTTTTGCATGATGTGTGAAATTTTAGACTTTCTGACTATAACATTTGATTTTCCGCATTGACTGAATTGCTGTTGTTGATACTGTACTCGCTATTTTGTTTCTCACAACACGTGAACCATTGTTTTCATGTGTTGGTAAGCAGTGAATTAGTTTCATGAACAGGAAATTGTTAACGACAGTTCAGAGTGTGAATCCCATTTTGCAGTGAATTCCCATTGAGACTAATCTTTCTCATAATAAAAATGAAACAATCTTACATTGAATACTGCAGACCTGCTCAGTACTATCTTCTATGTGGATACGTCCAATCTTGCCTTCTGTGTTTAATATTCTGGAAAAACTTGTTCACGCACATCAACTAATCAATCATCTACATAATGTGAGCGGTATAATATCCGGGACGTCATTCAGTCTGGCTTCCGTATCAGGTTATGGTTGCGTTACAGCTACCACTAAAGTGGCTCAATGACATTGCATTAGATAATCAAACCATATCACTTTGCATTTATTGACCTGATTTGCTAATCTGTATGTATTTCTAAATGTTCTGTATTTATTTTAGCCCTACTTCCCTTTTCCTAAGTGGTTATTCCACTTGTCAGGCCGCCATTGTAAATAAGAACCTGTTCTTAATGACTTGCCTGTAAAAAAAAATAAAAAATACCATATCTGACTCACTCAGGTTTCACTTTCTTACAGAAAGCATTATCAGTGTCGTGTTTGTAATTCATTACCATCAGCTGTATTAATCTTCTAATCTTTGTGTTAAGCAGGTGTGGAGCAGATGTTGAGGTGTCTGATTTCTATTATGTGTGCTGTAAGTTCAGGACCTTCATGCTTGTGGAAGGGCAGAATGTGTTTGGAGGTCATGTGAGGAGTGCGAGGCCTTCAGCACGTCTGCGAGACGGAGATGACTCATTAGGATTATAAATAGTGTGTGTCATATCTGTCATCATTTCAATCACGACTTAATGAGGTGAAACTCGGAGAAGGGTGTCACTGACAAACACACACTGACATCATCTGAAGAAAGATCCATCAGGAGGTAAACAATAGAAGAAGCACACGTCAGTCAGAAAGACAGAATATTTTTATAAAAGCACAACAGAATCAGCAGGAAGGATCTCATGCTGTTCACAGAGATGAAACCGTCATCATCGAGACTCAGTTTTCTGACCCAATATCTTCAATTCATGAGTACAGTTGTGTGCTGTTGAGCTCACATGATCACTGCTGATCTTCTGTCATCTTAAGTGCTTTAGGGTTTGATAGCAGTGAATAACAGTGAGTTTCCCAATTTTTTTCACACTGAGCATGTGCAGTGTTATTTTAGTTTTAGTTATTTACTAGTATAGTTTTTATTTTTATATTTGCAGTTTTTTATTCTAAATGTAAGTTTGTTTATTTTTTCGTCATAAGTCATCATTAGTTTTCATCATCTTCAGTAAATTATTCAGTAAATGTTTCATCAAATATTAAGCATAAGAGAATCTGTGTTTTTGTGTTTTTCTGGCATATTTAGAATCATTGTGTGTGAACAAGTGCATGTTTGGATCCTTACATGTTTGTTTTCATTCCTGTTTTACAAATGTTAATGTCTCTAGAATAATTGATGAGGTTCAAACGCTCTTTGCACGACAATGTCTGACTTATGCACATCAGATGGGGATAAAATCTCCATGACTTATGTCTCTGATTCACACACATGCTGTCCAGATCTGATGACAGAGATGCATCATGAAGAGAAGTATGTGAGATACCTTCAGAACCATACCCGCTTTCATAGTTAAAGATTTATGATGGTTTTATTACTTATTCACATATAGAGTGGTTTTTCTATTTTTATTTTTATAAATCTCAAATTCAGACTTTTTTCAAGCAATGCTTTCAATTGTTTTGTGGAAAACTTTTTAGTGTGAGAAACTTAGGCAAACTTAGAATTCTGCAAGAATGGCAAGAGGTAAAAAAAAAAAAAAACTATTGCAAGAGGTAAACTAAACTTAAAATTCTGAGGGAAAAAAAAAATCAGAATTCTGACATATAATCCGAATTCTGAGACAAAAAAAAAAAAAAAAAACAGAACTGAGTTTATATCTCGCAATTCTAGCTTTTTTCCCCTCTGAATTGTGAGATAAAAATAAATAAATAAATAAATCTCAGTTGTCTTTTTTATTTTTTTATCCTGTGACAGAAGTGGGCTTTCATAGCAACAGTGCTGTAAGTTAATTTGTATTTAAAGCGTTTGTCCAATGATAAACACCTGACAGCTCCTTTCACTCAGTTTCTCCACCCATCTGTGCCTTGGTGGCTCTGGAATTGGTGTTAAATCAGGATTTTGCAGTTTTTGTTGTTGTTGCTGGTGCAGAGGAGAAGAGGAACCTACAGCATGCATGGGTGGCAGAAAATTGCATAATCTGTGCTGTGTTTCTGTGTGTGTGTGTGTGTGGGTGTGTGGGTGTTCTCCTGGCCCAAAACATCATAGAGAAAGCAGCATGACACCACAGAGGAGGAAAACCTGTCCCACACTCCTCTCTCTCTCTATCTCTCTCTCTCTCTCTCTTTCTCTCTCTCTCTCTCTCTCTCTCTCTCTATATATATATATATATAATCTGTCTTTCTCTCTCCTCCATCAGACTCCTCTCATGCTTTTGGGTCTTTCATTTCAATTATTCCTTCTCTTTAAGTAGTTAAACTGTGGTGAAGCAGCATTTGAAATATTATTAACTAAAAACACGATGAGAGGAAAATATTTGTATATATATATATATATATATATATATATATATATATAATATATATATATATATATATATATATATATATATATATATATATATATGTTCATTCTCACCAAGGCAAAAATAAATAAATAACTAATAATAATAATAATTAAATGTTATTACAGTTGTCACATTAAATTCATCAAGTGAAAAGACCGATACAAGATCTAAAGGTCACAGATTGAATTCTTGAATCAATACAAAGTCTATAAACTTCATGGTTGATTTGCAGTGTTGGGGAAACTGAAGTAGATGGTATGTTTTACCATTTTGAATGTGTTGTTATTTGTTATTTATAATTTAATAATACGTATTAAAAACAGAAGCTCTAAAGCTCATGTTCATTGTGAAGTCATTTTTAAATGCTTAATGGTCTAGTGTGAGCTCACCTATAACATTTAACAGACACATTTATACGTAATGCAACTGAAAACAAGCTAAAAACACTATAATTTATATAACTGAGTCAAAAACATACTGATGAAGAGCAGTACTGATGAAAACATACTGATCAGCTGGTTTTATAATACTGTATACTTTAGTACATACATACACTAAAATAAATCATGCTTCTCAATGTTATCTGAGAGAGTGACTGTTTTTTATTGCTTCCGTTTGCTTGACTGCAAATCTTTATTTGCTATATTACTGCTATAAATAAAACAGCATTTTGTGATTGAAACTTGGAAAAAGTTGTTTCTGGTACTGCTAAAGTATTATGAATTCAACTGAACTTGAAAGAATTGAAAGTGTTAGTTAGTAGTGTAACTAGTTTTAGTTACTCTTCTCCATCTGAAAGAGCAGATGAAAGCAGTGCAAGTGAAAGAGAAGGAAGCATTTGTTGAAAGACGGATGGAGGAGAGAGCATGAGAGAGGTCAGACTCACGCTATGTGTTCAGACCCCCCTAGAAAGAGCTTTTACTTGACTTTGCACCTTACCTGCGGGTTTCCATTTCTCTCTCACACACACACACACACACACACACACACACACACACACACACACCTCGTCCTCTGACAAACACTCAGATGTTTAATTAATTTCTCCTCCGCACTGGAGGAAATTCATAACAGCACAGGAAGAAAAGATGGAAAAGAGAATGAGAGGAACATTGTTGATGTGACTGTGGGAGGTTTAGCTGGGACACAAACACTAGTGTCGTGATGTAACGAACACAATCCTGTTTCACATTAGAGATCAGGTCGGCATCAGATGTGATTCTATTTTCTGAAGTCAAGGAGAGTGTTTGAAAGTTGTTCTATTATTTTTATTATGTGATATTGTATGTATTGATTCATTTTTTATTTATATATTTTCTTATTATTGTATATATAAAATAGAAACTAAAAACATTATTTACATATAAATAATTTATTTTCATTTTATTTAAAAATGTATTTTTATATGTAAGTATTTTTTTATTATTATTATTTTTGTGTTTTTTTTTTTTTTTGGAAATAATTTAAGAGACTGCCATTGATAAAACCTTGTCTGTTAACCACTCATATGAATATTGGGACAGATTTATTTACGTTTATAATCCTGGTATCATTTTGTTTTTGTTGTAGGGTTTTTATTTTTATTTTTTATTTTTTAGGTATTTTCTAACATAAATAGTAATGTTCCTGTAGGATATGCTAGATTTGATGCATGAACTGATAAATGTATACATTTAATGTAATGTAACTCATTTTGTTTAAAGTAATATAATAAATAGAAATGTGAATGACCAAGTTGGTGAGATGAAGTCGAAAGTGATCTTGAAGAAGATATTTGCCACAATGTGAAGTTAAAGCTTACAGGCAGAAGATGTGAATTCACTAATTTCCATGATGTTGAAGCTTCCTGTTGCATCTTAAATGTGTAACAGGTCACAATCAATCGCTTCAGCAGCCATCCAGTGAAGAGCGCACCTGTGTAATTGCTCTGCGCTCTCATTAGGTTGAGAGTTAATGTGTAAACACACGTCTGGGAGGGTTTTTCATGGCTTTTCTTGTTCACTGTAAGGTCCGTGTTAAACTGGTTTTCAGACGCTCATGGACTTATTGTTGTTCCTCTTCCTGTGGCTCTCTCTCAGATGTGAGGAGGGCTGGTCACCTTGCAGTGTGTTAACTTCAGTACTGATGGAGTTCACAATTGAGCATTGTCAGTCCTGAAAGAAGCCTTCAGTGGAGCCTTGACAGAAAACAGCACCCTGGATTGCTTTTAAAAGGGTCATGTGGTCACTTTAAACTTTTGATTTCTTTACAGAGACCCATGATGTTAGTCAAGGTTTTTAAGTGAAGCAAGAGTCAGAATTTAGTTTTCAAATGACCTTTTTTTTCCTGTAAAATTAAACTGCTGCTTTTTGCTGCTGTGCTTTTAAGACTTTTATTTAAGAGAGGTGGAACGGTACACAGATGTCACGGTTCGGTACATACCTCGGTTCGGGGGTCATGGTTCGTACAACAGGAAAAAAACTAAAACCAAATCTACTATGCTCGGTTTATTTTCCTTTATTTTGAACAGACAGTAGTACAAATTTATTTTTTTCCACCTAGATATGAAAATACTAAATATTATTACATTATGTCAAATATATATAATTTGCAGTATAGCCTATATGCATACAAGGAATACATTCTTGAAATATAGACTATTTGATTTAGTTTACTGATAAACAAGGGCAAAAAACAGTCTGACACGTAACGTAGCCTATATAGGCCGAGTTTCAGTTCATTTTTGTGGCAGGCTTAATTTGTTCACAGAATGGAAACTCAAATATCAGGAATATCTCCACTCTGTCTCGCTCCTGCTCGCCTCATCTGGAACATTTATCCATTATTTGCCACCCATTCTATGTACCCCGGGAGTTTCATCGATCATCGTTACTGCTGTTTACATCCCACCACAAACAGACACCAGCTTGGCTTTGTCTGAGCTTCACGATGCACTCAGCGGCAACATCAACAAACATCCTGACGCTGCTATAATCATTGCCGAACTTTTATCAACATGTTTCCTGTTCAACCAGAGGACCGAATAAACTGGATCACTGCTATTCTCAGTTTAAGAATGCATACAAAGCTTGCTCACTACCGGCTTTTGGCAAATCGGATCATGCCACCATTTTGCTCACACCGGAATATAAACAAAGGCTCATTCAAGAACCCCTGGTGCAGAGGGTGGTGACGCGCTGGTCCGCCCACTCAGAAGCCATGCTACAGGCGGCTCTTGATGACGTAGACTGGGACATGTTTCGGGCAAGTTCATCTGACGTCAGCGAGTTCACGGATGTAGCATTAAGCTTTGTAAACACGCTAGCCAAGCAAGTAACTGAAACAGTAACTATAAGGACCTTCTCTAATCAGAAACCGTGGGTGGACAGAAAACAATCCGTGCAGCAGTAAACAAACGCACTGCTGCTTACAACGCCGGTCTTTTGTCGGGAAACATGAGCGAGTACAAAGCAATGTGCTATGCTCTCTGATGCGCAGTAAGAGCCGTCAAACTCCGATACAGGGAACGAATAGAGTCTCCTTTTCAGCTCATTGACTCCCGACGCATGTGGCAGGGACTAAGGACCATCTGTGCCTTTGGAAACAAATCCTCTGCAGAGGTGAGAGCAGATCCGTCGCTGGCTGACAAGTTAAACTCTTTCTACAGCCACTTTGAATGCAACCGAGGCAGTCAATAATCAACCGAACAACTCATACAAGAAACAATAATCATAACAACCATAACGGAGGACGAGGTTCCCAAATGCACGACTTCCACAAACAACCAATTCTTCATCACTGCCCCCTCCACAACATTCCTCCTTCCCCCTACTTCTACAACAACTACTTTAATTACTTATACCACACCTACCAACACACTCCTATCATCATTAATACCGCCGGAAATAAGTAGATACAGATTTGTCTCTCCATCTTCCAAAAAATAAACTTGAATTGAATTGAAAATTAAATAGTATGTGGGATTAGAATGTATGAATTAGTATGTTGAAAATAATATGCCAAAACTATATTTCTACTATATTTCAGGTCGATTTTTGTGGATCCGTGCACACTTTAATGGATAATATTACCCACAATCCATTGCGCTTTGGAGAATGATTTGGTTGAGAACTACAAACACGAATAAAAAAATGTTAAAAAAACTTGGATGCTCACAAACCAATGGTTAAGCAGAGAGGTTTAGACAAAGAGGTTTGAGTTACTAATAATCAACATTTATTTGATGTTATCTGTGTTATATTTCATCTGCAACAGCAACATAAACTTTTATAAAAGTGCATTAAAAAAAAAAAATCTTTATAAAACACATTTGGATGTACCATTATATTTATTAATAACTTAAATTGGTATTTTCTAGTCTAAAATGAGCTCACTATGGAGCCTTGTGAGCATGTGTCCTAACATGTGCTAATGTCTCCTTTCCTATGTTGTTATCAAACCAGTGAAGCACATGGCAAATCAATTTTATTTTTACTGCTTGAAGGGGATGTCATATGACATCACTAAAATTAAATTTAATTGGTTGAACATTAACATTGTAATTTAAATGCAATTTTCTTAGCGTCATTGCTGGTATTTGGTAATAGATGATAAATATACTAATAAATGGGTGAATAGAGCTAAATGAATGAATGAATTTTGATCTTTAAATTTTTGTTGATTCTGGCTTAAAACCAGAAATGTGGAGATTTCTGAAGCATTCTGAAGAATGATTAATGTTTTAAAATGAAAAAGAAAGGATGTCTAATAATGTTTTCATTAAATTATTTATATATTTTATTTTATTGTGGTAAATTTTACCCTGGTTTAAATAAATTACAATATTAAGGCATACAGTATATGTACATATAAGACATTTTTCTTCTCTTTTTACATTTTGGGGGGCTTGAAAACCAGGGACAAAACACAATTTACCTAATAATAATTTCATATTATTTCAAAATCAATATTGATATATTTTATTGTATGCAACTTTGTGCTCAAAGTATATTTATCCTTGTTATGTAATTTAAAGAGGTCATCGGATGCACATTTTCCACAAGTTGATATGATTCTTTAGGGTCTTAATGAAATGTCTGTAACATAGTTTGGTTAAAAATTTCTCAATGGTAGGGTAAAACAACACCTTTTTTTACCCTGACAAAAACAGCTCTTTTCAGAGCAAGCCATTTTGTAGCATTTTCCTTTAAATGTTAATGAGCTCTGCTGACCCCGCCCTTCCGAGCTGCTCTCTGAGGGACTGTTTACTTTAGCCGCATTCATCGTGAAACTTGCTAATTAGCACATTATTACTAGTAACAACTAACTAGCTATATATACATTGGTCATTTCTGGTATTTGGGGTCTTTTGTGTCCCCAGTAAGGATCATGATCTCACTGTCTTAAAATCCTGAACAATATAAATTTTAAAACTGTTTTAGTCATAAATAACTCCATTTTAATTGTAAGCATATTAAAGGGATCATATGATGCGATTTGCATTTTCCTTTCTCTTTGGAGTGTTACAAGCTCTTGGTGCATGAAGAAGATCTGTAAAGTTGCAAAGACTAAAGTCTCAAATACAAAGAGATATTCTTTATGAAAGTTCAGACTCGTACACGCCCCCTAAAACGGCTCGTTCTAACAAGCCCCTACATCTCTACGTCAGTATGTGGGAAGATTTGCATAACACTGCCCAGATGTACATGCAAAGAAGGAAGGCGTACCTTTTATTCTCGTTGTAGTATTGTTGTTGCCACCGCCGCCATGTTGTATAGACGCTGTGTGTTTTCACTGTGAAAGCGAAACCTACTTTGTTTGGTCTTCCAAAAAGAGCACGATATCCGCTTCATCATGCCCTGAGGCTGATCCGTGCTGATGCGCTGAGGAAATACATCAACTTTGCACTGTGGATCGCTGAATGGTCTTTCACTGTGGACAAAGCAGAGTCCAGCCCGGGGTCGTCACATGTGGTTAGCGCATGCACAAGGTACGATCCTTCGTAGAATCTGCTTGCCTCACCGTTCTCAAGCCACCCGCCTCTGCTCACTCAAGCCGGTCATGGCTCATTCTAGACCCTCTGGTCTCTGCTCACTCAAGCTGGCCATGGCTCATTTTAGACCTCTGGTCTCTGCTCACTTAAGGCCGGGGTGCGTGATACTGTTTCGTTGAGAAAGCGAAACTACTTTGTTTTTGCCTTCCAAAAGAAGACAGGACTAGAAATCATGTTTAGATCACGTTTGTAATGGGTTTTACGTTTATCTATTATCACTCCGGCCGGACAAGGCATCACAATATGTTAAGAGGTGTAACATTTCCATCACACACTTGAGGCATTCGGCCAATCACAACACGCAAGATAGCTGGCCAATCACAGCACACCTCGCTTTTCAGAGCGATGAGCCTTGTAAAAATCGACACGTTTCAGAAGGCGGGCATAGAGGAGAAACAATAATGTACAGTATGTGGAAAATAATTTTTTTTTTTTTTTTTTTTTTGGTGGATATTGTGGATATTTTTGGTCTTCCATTTCAGAAATTTTATTTCATAAATGCTTACATTTATTTGCCTGAGCTTATATTTTCCTATCATAATTACACAAAAAGTGCTTGATTTTCTGACCAATGAACACAAGCAAGACTTACTGAACATCCAGCCACCTTTTAACTTACTGAGAGATATGTGGAGCCATTTGTCAGTTTATAAGCAGCATTATGCATGCATGAAAGTGTGATTCTGAATGCATTGGTCTCTGTGTGTGATTTGTATTCATGCACAGGTGGGTATTTCGCGTCTCTGATCGGGGTTTAATCTTTGATTTGGATTGTATGTTTTGGAATGTGGAATTAGTGTGGGATTATCTCTTTCGTACAGGTGCTCATCTCAGATTCACTCTAAATCTAAGCAAATGTAAAATTAAAAATCACCACGTCATGCATGACAAGCTGTTTGATCAGAACATTAGCAGGATTCAGCTCTTCTTTGTGTGTAATTAAATGTCTCTTTAAAGTGTCAGAAGAGATCAACAAAATAAATATGTCTCATATTCAAGAATGGATTTATGACCAATCGGATCATTAGAAAAATGCATTTTGCAGAGAGCCAATAAGCAGATTCGTGACAATCTTTATTAGACTGGTCAGAGGACGGGGACAGGATTGACATAGATAGATAGCAGCTCTGCCCCCTCATTGTCGGGGGCTGTTATTATCTGTCCGTCGTTCCTCTCATTCATTCCAAAATGCCACTCTCTACCGTTCCGAGTTCCAGTATCAAGGAAAGCTCCTTAGCTTTGAAAATTCCATGTCATTTTGTGACCTCCCATCTTTCACACACACATATTGGTCATATCAGTTCATCCTGTCTGTATCTCTCTCTCTCTCTCTTTCCATCTGTCTGTCTCTTTCCTGTCTGTGGAGAAATGAGGAGAAGTGCTGCAACTATCTCATTCATCATGGAGAACTTTTTGAAAAATCATTTGTAATTAAGATGCCCGGTGCACCTCAAAAATTGACTAAAGAAATGAATAGATAGATTCTGGTGCTTCAAGGGAATTTGACATTTTAAGCAACTGCAGCAATAGTGGCAGAGTACTTCATTCAAGGAGGAAGCTCAAGTAGGAAATCATAGCGACAGGCTTTCTAGAGTTTTCTTTCATGCTTTTTTTTTAAAGTGGGTTTTACCTATAAAATATATTATATCCTGCATTTTTATAAGAGGAATTTGCTTCCAGATTCTGTGTCTGGTTAAATTGGCTTTTAGAAGACATACATGAGGCAGATTTTATTTTGTTATTTTATTTTTTTAAACTTTTTTAAAGGGGTGTTTATTATTATTTTTAAGGCTGACATTTATATATTCTGTTATATGCAGTTTTGCTTTTAAAACAAATTCAAGGGTGTTTATTTTAATATTTAATTATTATATATTTTATTTATGCATTTTTAATTTTAAAGTACACTTACTCTAGTTTAAATGGAGTTTAATATAATTTTAATATAATTTTATAATTTTTTTTTGAAGTATTTTTTCCCTGGTTTAATGAAATATTAATATTATTATAAGATAAATATTTTTATTTTGGATATATTTTTTGATATATATTTGCTTTTTGAAGTATATTTAGCCTTGTTTAATTGATTTTTTTCATATTTCTAGCATAAATTATTTATATATTTTTATGAGATATTTCTTTTTTTGAAGTAAATTTATCCTGGTTTTAAATAATTTTTAATATGGGTTTAAGATACTTATATGTGTCTTATTTTATATACTTTTAAATAATATTTTATATTTAAAAAATGTAAATATATAAATATATATAAATATTTTATTATTTATGTTTTTGGTAACACTTTACGATAAGGTTCATTAGTTAACATTAGTTAACTACTTTAGTTAATATAAACTAAGCATGCATAATACTTCTACAGTATTTATTACTCTATAGTTCATGTTAATTTCAACATTTACAAATGCATTATTAAAATCAAAAGTTGTGCTTGTTAACATTAGTCACTGCACTGTGAATTAACAAACTAACGCACGACTGTATTTTCATTAACTAACATAAAGATGAATAAATACTGTAATAAATATATTGCTCATTGTTTGTTCATGTTAGTTAATACATTAACCAACATTAACTAATGGAACCTTATAAGTGTTGTCATGTTTTTTTAATGAAATTTTGCATTTAAAGTGTGCTTAGTCTGTTTTGAAGGATGGTAAATATTATTTAACAGAATTTAAATATTTATACATTTTTGTGCGAATTTTTGCTTTAAAGTGTAAAATTTACCCTAGTTTAAAAAGATGTTTTTTTTTTAATGCTAGTTTAAGATAAATATTTATATGTTTTATTTTATGCAACTTTTGCTTTTAAAGGTACACTTACTGGCTTAAGGATGATTAAAACTATTTTAGGTTACATTGTGTAAATAGCACACACACACACACACACACACCAAAAAAATAAAAATAGAACAAACATACAAATTAAACAATTTCAAACAGGGCTCACTGGTACAACCTGCTGCGGGCCCTGCAGACCCTAACTTCTGACCCCTGACACAGCAGCAGCGCTGACATCTCAACAAAAACAAACACCTGGCTTTCAGTGTTGAAGAAGAAACATCAGGGACTACAGACCCTGCGCTGAATGCATAAAGGCCCTCTGGAGAAAAGCACAGATGAGTAATATCTGTAGTGCCTGTCTGTGGACTCTGAGGGGTCAGAATGTGTCACATACAAAGTAAGACCAGAATAATTAAAGCGTTTTAATATCGACAGAGATGATGTGATAACAGTGCAGTTTATACAGTAAGTCTAATCGTTGAACACTTTGCAGACTCCTGCAGAAGGGAGATTCATTCAGATGTCCTGGAACACTTTCTGGGACATGGCGTGATCGATGAGTCGACTGACCTTCACTCATCAGACTGTGCATGTGTGTCTGTGAGTGTGTCTTTTAGTGTACAGTAACACGCATACAAGTGGAATAAAACAATAATTTACAATAACAAATATAGTGTGTGGTATCCATGCATACAAAAATAAGTGGCATTAAGGAGAAAGACCATATAGCCTTCTCAAGACAGAATTATTTTGCGGTTGTATTTTTATTTTGTTTTTATCTAAAGAAAATTAAGCCTTTTAGGACCATTAAGTAAATTATATAATAGTTATAATATTTGTTTTAAAGCAAAAAATACTTATATATATATATATGGGCGGGCTTTCCCCGGGTTTAAGTTTTTTTTGATAAAAACCTGAGAAATGGCAATTTTATTTACTGCTTGAAGGGATGTCATATACATCACTAAATTAATTTAATTGGTTGAACATTAACATTGTATTTAAATACATGCAATTTTCGTTAGCTCATTGCTGTATTTGTACTAGATTGATAAATATACTAATAAATGGTGACTAAGCTACATGAATGAATGAATTTTGATCTTTAAATTTTTGTTGAATTCCTGGCTTAAAACCAGAAAATGTGGGAGATTTCTGAAGCATTCTGAGAATGATTAATGTTTTTAAAATGAAAAAAAAAAAAAAAACGGATGTCTAATAATGTTTTCATTAAATTATTTATATATTTTAATTTTATTGTGGTAAAATTTTACCCTGGTTTTAAATAAATTACAATATTAAGGCATACAGTATATGTACATATAAGACATTTTTCTTCTCTTTTTACATTTTGGCTTGAAACCAGGACAAAAACAATTTACCTAATAATAATTTCATATTATTTCAAAATCAATATTGATATATTTTATTGTATGCAACTTTGTGCTCAAAGTATATTTATCCTTGTTATGTAATTTAAAAGAGGTCATCGGATAAACATTTTCCACAAGTTGATTTATGATTCTTTAGGGTCCTTAATGAAATGTCTGTAACCATAGTTTGGTTAAAAAAACTTTCTCAAATGGTAGGGTAAAAACAACACCTTTTTTTACCCTGTCAAAACTGCTCTTTTCAGAGCAAGCCGTTTTGTAGCATTTTCCTTTAAATGTTCATGAGCTCTGCTGACCCCGCCCTTCCGAGCTGCTCTCTGAGGGACTGTTTACTTTAGCCGCATTCATCGTGAAACTTGCTAATTAGCACATTATTACTAGTACACTAACTAGCTATATATAC